>NC_079217.1:52648478-52968478 GCF_029633865.1 Lampris incognitus
TCCACAGACTTGACTTTCTTTCTTTCTTGTAGTTCTTGAATGTGTTTTTGCCTTTTTTTTCACTGCTGTGGACTCGGGGAAACGGCATTTCGTTTCACTTCAAGTACATGAGGTGAAATGACAAATAAAGTCAAGTTGAGTCAATTTTATTTGTATAGCCCAGTATCACAAATTACAAATTTGCCTCAGTGAGCTTTACAGCAACACAACATCCTGTCCTTAGACCCTCTCATCGGATAAGGAACAACTCCCTAAAAAAAAAACCTTTAAGAGGGAGAAAAAATAGGAAGAAACCTCAGCGAGAACAACCGAGGAGGGATCTCTCTCTCCCAAGATGGACAACGTGCAATGGATGTTGTGTTCACACAATTTACACAATACAATATTGAAGGACGATAAACAGAATGGACTTAAAAAAATGTATGAAGAATATGATGCGCAGGATGCCAAGCAGTGTCCAGACGCCACTGGAAGAGCCCAGGACCCAAGCCACGCGACCACCATCACCATGAAAAAGGGAAAAAAATAATAATAAAAAAAAAATATATATATATGGATTTATACGGTATATAAAAAAAATGTGATGAGGGGAATGCCAAGCAGCATCCAGGTTGCGACCACCATCACCACGGAGACCTGAGAGGAGGACTGACTCCACACGCACACAAAAGAGACTCGCATGACACCATTCACATACAGAAAAAGAGAAAGGAGAAGACATCATTTAGAGAGAGAGAAAAGACAGCGAGAGAAGAGAACAGTTTGCAATAGTTATTAGTCATAATCTATTAAGTCATCAATTAGTCATAATCTATACGCTGTAATCTCGTCTGCAGAACAGTGGTTGGTAAATTCATTACAGGTTATGAAGTACTCAAATTAAAGGCAACTAATTCTAGGCTTAGGTAAAAAGATGAGTTTTAAGTTTGGATTTAAAGGACTCAACAGACTGGTTGTCTGATGGCAGCAGGCAGGTTAGTCCACAAGAACGGGGCCCGATAGCAAAAGGCCCTGCCACCAGCTGACTTCGTTTTAACTTTGGGTACACACAGGAGCCCTGTATTTTGAGAGCTGGAGATGGAATGTACGGTTTAAAGAGATTAGACAGGTAGGATGGGGCAAGCCCATTTAGGATTTTATAAGTCAGCAGAAGCACCTTGTATTCTGATCTGACATGGATAGGAAGCCAATGAAGAGAGGGAAGAATTGGTGTAATATGGTCACATTTCCTAGATTTAGTTAGGATCCTAGCTGCAGCATTAATTAATTAATAAATGAATGAATGGATAGATAGATAGATAAATAAATAAAGTGTTCCTGATTCTTTCTTTCATGCTCTGTTTTGTTCTTTCTTAATTTCTTTCATTCTCTTTCGCTTTCTCTCTTCCTCTCTTTCTCTCTTTACTGAGCACAGAGACGGTACACAGTAGGATTAGTTAACCAGTGAGACAGAAGCAGTAGAATAATAGAATACCAGCTCTACTGCTGATAGCAACAATAATAGAAAGTTATTCCTACAGTGGTTTATTGTTGAATATGTTTTTGTCTGATGGTGATGATACCAAGGAAACGTGTTGTGGCAAACCGGAGGGGTAATATTGCTTGTTTTGTGGCAAACCGGAGGGGTAATATTGCTTGGCTGACGAGAAAATAATTATTGTTAATATAATAGGGAAACTACACACAAAGCATCATGAAATTAGTACTGCTTTCTGGAACTATTCGCAATATTGCACATCTCGGTTTCTTTAAAACGTTACCTTTCTAACACCATATCAAAACTCTGCTGCAAGTGTATAAAAAAACAAAACAAGGGCATCCGGGTAGCATGGCGGTCTATTCCGTTGCCTACCAACACGGGGATCGCTGGTTCGAATCCCGGTGTTACCTCCGGCTTGGTCGGGCGTCCCCGCAGACACGGTTGGCCGTGTCTTCGGGTGGGAAGCCAGATGTGGGTATGTGTCCTGGTCGCTGCACTAGCGCCTTCTCTGGTCGGTTGGACGTTTGTTTGGAGGGGAGGGGAAACTGGGGGTAATAGCGCGATCCTCCCACGTGCTATGTCCCCCTGGCAAAACTCCTCACCGTCAGGTGAAAAGAAGCAGCTGGCGACTCCACATGTATCAGAGGCAGCATGTGCCAGTCTGCAGCCCTCCCTGGATTGGCAGAGGGGGTGGAGCAGCGACCGGGACAGCTCAGAAGAGTGGGATAGATTGGCCAAAAAATACAACTGAGGAGACAAAGGGGACATTTTTTTTTTTTATAGAAAAAATCACAAAAGGACACTACATTTGAACAGTAGATAGCCAAGTCAGCATAGTGCTCCTAATAAGCATAAACTAAGTGATGAGGACTGTTCCTCCGTCAAAGCCAAAAACCAAGCAGGGCTTAGCACTAGTAGTGTGGACGGCTGTCTGATTCCATTGCATTCTGATGCTGCTCATGCACATGCACATATACACCTACACACACATACACGCAAGTGCACGTGGGGACGTGAACTTACACACACACACACACACACACACGCACACACACAAAAGCGCTCTACTGTGAAATCCTGTAGTTGTACTGTAGCTTAATGGAACATGTTGTAATACATAACCCATCCATTTCCTTGCCACACATACACACAAACACCCTGCAAGCTTACTCACACCACGTATTTATTCACACTGCTATTTCTCTCCCTCCCAACACTGTGCAGCTGTCCACACAAATAAACCTTGTTTTCTGTCCCAAGTGTCCTCACCGCATAGGCACACGCACGCACACACGCACGCACACACACACACACACACACACACACACACACACACACAGTGCGGTGAGGAGAGGAAGAAAATGAGAGTAAGGTGAAGAGATTGGACAAATGAAGGAGAGCAAGTAAAAAAAAAGAAAAGATGGTGTTTGTGTCTGCACGTCTTTTTCATGTGTTTGTATATGTGTGCGTGTGTGTGTGTGTGTGTGTGTGTGTGTCAGCTTTCTTGTTCAACTGTATTTGTGAGGACACAATTTTAGTTTTTAACTGTCAGAGAGAGGATAATTTTGCAAAGTGAGAGAGGACACTTTGGCCGGTCGTCAGTCTTTAAGGGTCTGATTTAGGGTCCGGACTTGGGTTCAGGGTTAAAGGTTAGAATTAGGATTAGGTTAGACTTAGACTCGCAGTTCTGATGGTGAAGGTTAGGGGTAAGGGTTTGCGTGGGGAGGTGAAGGGTGGAGTGTTAGTTATCTGGGTTCATATGTGAAACGCTTATGGCGGAGACAAACTCATTATCGCCCTTCCCTTCCCTCTCAGCTCGCTACCTTTTCTTTTCCTCGCCACTGATTTCTTCACCTTAGAAATAGGTTGCCTAGCAACAACCCCCTGCTCAATAGGACAATGGATTTCTTCTTAATTGTAGGAGTGTGTGTGTGTGTGTGTGTGTGTGTGTGTGTGTGTGTGTGTGTGTGTTTGTGAATACTGTGTTCTTGTACCTATTGTGGTTGGATGATGAATTTGCAAAGATTTTCTTTCAACAAGTGGTGGCGCTTAACTGATTGCTGTCTTCTCACAATAGCTTTTCACTGGCGAAAGAACAAAAGACAGGGAGGAAAGAGGGAGAGGAATCAGAAGAGACGTCTCAGGTTAAAGAGAGAGAGGAGAGTGTGAGAGGCTGACTGGCAGGCTCATTCCTGGATGTAATACAGTTTCTTACACTTAACCCTCACACCCTCTCTCTCTCTCTCTCTCTCTCTCTCTCTCTCTCTCTCTCCCTCATTCTCCCATTGTCTCTCTCCCTCCCGTGTTCTTTTACGCCCTCTGTTCCCCATCCTTCTCTACCTCCCCCTTTCCCTACCTCCTACTTCCCTATGTTTCTTTCACCCCCCCCCCCCCCTTTACCTCTGCTCCGGCAGTCAACCGCTAATGGTTTTCCAGGGAAACTCCCCTTCTCTCTCTCATTGGCCCCTTCCTGTCGACTCAGACAGAAATCTGGCTAATCTGCCAGATCAGAATCTGCCCATCAGACGCCTGTGTTAGTGTGACATCACTTGACTATGAGCTCATCTGGCGCCACACAGAGTACTGGCAGAGAGCTGTGGGTAGAGAGAGAGAGCGAGAGAGAGAGCGAGAGAGAGAGAGAGAGAGAGAGAGAGAGAGAGAGAGAGAGAGAGAGAGAGAGAGAGAGAGAGAGAGAGAGAGAGATGATGCACAAGGTGCAAGGTACTGGCACGAGATAGACAAAGAAAATGAAAGTAGGAGACAGACACTGGAGAGAAAGATGGAGAAAGACTGGGGGCACAGAGATGAAACTAGAAAGAGAATAGTAGCAAATGTTAAAAAGCAAGGAGGCATTTCACCTTTCTCCAAACTCCATGTCAGGGCCGATGAACCTCCCCCCACTTACAAACACACACAAACACACACACACTATAAAACATAGGTTCTGTACACATGAGAGTTAATGTTATGTGTGTGTGTGTGTGTGTGTGTGTGTGTGTGTGTGTGTGTGTGTGTGTGTGTGTGTGTGTGTGTGTGCGTGCATATGCACATTGTTTGTGTGTGTTAGCAACTTGTCCTGTAGTCTCCTCCCACGGTCAGCATTACTGGAATAGTTTTAGGCTGGGGTCACACACCACTCGACTGCCCAAAAAGGCCAGCACACTGTGTCTGTCCCTGTGAGTGTGTTTCTCTCTGTGTGCCTGTAGGGCCTGTTATACTAGCCATATTGTATGACTCTGCTTTTTTTCTATGTGTTATCCAAATCAGATTAAGCTAGTTCTCAGTGCTCCTTAAATAAGTTACAGATTCACAGTTCAGTTTGTACAATAGAACTGCTGGTGAATTATTCTTGTGATGATTCTTGTTTCTGTTGTCGCCTCGTCTCTTCTTTTTTCTGGAGAAAAATACACTGCAGCTTCTCTCTCTCTCTCTCTCTCTCTCTCTCTCTCTCTCTCTCTCTCTCTCTCTCTCTCTCTCTCTCTCTCTCTCTCTCTCTCTCTCTCTCTCTCTCTCTCTCTCGCCCCCCCCCCGGTCTCTCACATTTTTTTCCCCTTTTGTCAAACTTATTCGGACGCTAGCTTGTGTCCGTGCTCATTAGACATATGTGTACTACCTTGTAAACACATAACAACCTTCTGTATAACTGGCTTTGTACTGCAGATAGTTAATTTTATATTAGTAAGTAAGTAAGTAAGAGTTTATTGATATAGCACCTTTTTAAAACAAAGTTACCAATTGCTGCACAAGATACATCCATCCATCCATTTTCCAAGCTACTTATACTAATCAGGGTCGCGGTGTGCTGGAGCCTATACCAGCATTAATTGGGCGAAAGTCGGGGAAAACACCCTGGACAGGTCTCCGGGTGCTCCGGTTTCCACCCACAGTCCAAAGACATGTAGGTCAGGTGAACTGGACTCACTAAATAATCCCTAGGTGTGAATGTGTCTGCCCTGTGACAAAATACCTATACAGAAAAATAAACAACATATATTATATACAGTTATAAACAGAAAAAAAAAATACAGCCCCATTATAGGCAAGGCAAGTCAGTAGAGATGGGTTTTGAGAAGTTTTTTTAAAGCTGTTTATAGACTCAGCTGATCTACCAGAGAAGGGAGGGCGGGGGGGGGGCTTTTCCAGAGGGATGAGGCCCTTACAGTCACCCTCGGATTTGCAGAGGGAGCGGGGTATAGACACCCTGGTTGGAAGATCTGAGTAGCCAGGAAGTGGAGTAAGGATGCAAAATTTCAGAAATGTATAAAGGACAAGACCATGTAGGGTCTTATATGTGATAAGCAGTATCTTGAAGTCTATTCTATAATTTACTGGGAGCCAATGAATGGATGCGAGGATTGGTGTGATGTGGGATCTAAGATTGGTATTGGTTAGCAGCCTGGCTGCAGTATTTTGCACGAGTTTCAGACAGAATAGGAGTTTGGCTGATACAGAAGAAGAGAGCATTGTAGTAGTCAAGGTGTGAAAAAACTTAGGGTTTGGGATTAGGGATGTTTGATAGCATTGATTTGATTTTTGCGATGCTCCGGAGTTGGAAAAAGCAAGTTTGCACAAGTTTGTTTATGTGTAGGTTGAAAGTCAGATTTTGGTTGAAGAGTACACCCAGATTTCTTGAGGAGGGTTTAACATTGGTGGCCATAGGGCAGATACAAGGTGTCACTTCTGAGACAAACTTATTAGGACCAACAAGGAGAATATCAGTTTTGTCTGAATTGAGCTGAAAGAAAAAACAAAACAATAATAATAATAATACATTTTATTTGTGGGTGCCTTTCAGAGCCCTAAAGAACACCTTACAGAACACAGTAAAAAACAAGCAGCGCTGTATCAGACAGTGTAAAATCAAAACAAAGCAGGATAGACAATAAAAAGTTAATACAACAGATTCAGTATAAAATCATCATCTGCACAAAAGTCAATGAAGCATGTGTCAGACTGAATATGCCAGTTATTAAAGAGGATAGAGAAGGTAGACAGGCTTTTACTAAAAGTAGGAAGGGGGTCTAACTGACAGGTGGATGATTTGGCTTTGCGAATAAGACCAGATATTTCAGCAACAGTTGGGAGTTTAAAACTAGATAGTGAAGAAGAGAGGGGAACAGAGAAGGGTGAATAAGATTAACTGTATGCAGTATTGTTCGATGAGGTCAATTGCTGATGAATATTTTCAATTTTGGCATTAAAAAAAGGTAATGAAGGCGTTACATTGAGCAGGTGAATACAGGCCGTAAAATATTGTTTATCATGGAAAACAGGGTTCTAGTGTTCCCTTCGCCTGATCTAATTAAATTTGCATAATAAGACGATTTAGCTGTGGACAGAGCCTCCTTATGATGAAGTATGTGGTCGTTATACGTGTCTTTATGAACAACAAAGCCAGTTTTCATGTGAAGGCGTGTCAGACGATGGCCTTTAGCTTCAAGCTGGCGTAGTGCAGGTGTAAACCAAGGGCCAGAGTGGGTAAAGGAAACAGACCGGGTTTTTAAAGGCGCAAAATCGTTTAAAATAAAGGCCATCATTGTAATGAGAGACCAGTTTGTCTGGGGTGGATAAATTGCCTTTGCTGGGGAGGTTATCAATTCCACTAGTAAGAGTAGATAAATCAATATTCTTAATGTTACGGAACGAGATGGAGCGTGAGTCCAAATTGAGCGACATCCATTCCTTAATAACAGCCAGGCAGTCATGAAGGGTACCAATATTACCCATATAATTTGGCTTAACTAATAAATACAGCTGCATGTCATCAGCGTAGCAGTGGTGAGAGATGCAATTGGCTAACCAGGTAACATGTAGATAAAGAAAAGGATGGGACCAAGGATTGAACCATGCAGAACTCCACAGAGTATAGGGGCAGTTGTGGACACAAATGTGTCTATGGCAACCTGAAACTTCCTGTTAGACAGATAGGATGAGAGCCAACTGAGAGCAGAGTCCGAGATGCCAACCCACTTATTTAAATGTTCAACCAAGATTGAATGATCAATAGTATCAAAAACAGCAGTTAAGTCAAGTATAACCAGGATAGAATGAACAATGCATTCTCTGTCCTTCCACCCTCCGTCTCTGTCTCTCTCTCTCTCTGTCTCTCTCTCTCTCGTTCTCTTACACACACACACACACACACAAAATTTAGTGGTAATGTTTGTCCTCTTAGCACTAATGTTTGTGTTAGATTGATCTTGACTTGGGCCAGTAGATGGGAAAATGTGCCTAAGACAGATCATTATGAGGAAAGCAACATTTTCTACTTCATGTCTATCTCCTTCTCACTTTTTTAATTGAACAAGTAGCTTGGCCTTTTTGTCTCTGCCACTCATTCTTATGCCAAGCTCAGACTATACAAATTTCCCCCCCTAAAATGGTAAGCAGGTAGTCCATTCAACTCAGTAATTTTTTATTTGCTCAGACAGGAGGAAAAGTGAGATGGAGACATAAATCTTAGCGAGATACAATCCTAGGACAGCAGAAACATGTAACTCCAGGGGTAGTGTACATAACCACTCGACTGTCATTTTGCCCTTTAGGTGACATTTTTCACTTCACCAGTGGTCACTATGTCAGATTATGCTCTCACAGTCATCTAAAATCTTGACCTGTCTTTGTCCTGAGGCAGAGCGCACTACACAGCTTGCGACTGCGACATATAGTTATGCTGTCTTTTCTTATCAAGCGCTGTGCTCAGCAGAGATTTGCTGAGAATCAACCTGCCCTCCCATTGGTCAACTTCAGTAAGCATGACTGTGAAGCTCTTATACCAGGAAAAGAGTAGAGGCACAATTAATTCAGACATGTTAGACTTTCTGTCGGGGCATCATCGCTTGTCCCAGATACCTCATTGGTTGTCTTTCACCATGTTATACCACAAGACAGACTGATGTTTCTGATGCTGATTTGCTCCACGTTTGTCTCAAATTAGGGCTGATTTTGTATATTCTGAGCTCAGCATCACCATTCATTCCTCTATCTTGCTTTTTTCCCCCACCCCATGATCTCTACCTTAGATGATTCTTTTGACTGTAGAATTCAAGACAGTAGACATATACACCATGCATGTGTGTGTGCCTCCACACCCATACACACAGACCACACACACACACACACACACAGGCACACTCATAGGCCTTAAGAGAGTTATAGCAGAGTGCTGAGGGAGAGAAAGAGAAAGTGCAAACAGGAAGCAAGTGGAGAGAAAACAAGGTCTGTCAATGTCTGGGCAATGAAAGGGAGGTTTAAGAGACGGAACAGATGAACAGAATTTGAGAAAGATTAAAAGAGAGGAAAATGCATGTAGAGAAAGGAAGTGACATAAAATGAACTAAACAAAGGGGAAAATGTAAGAGAGAGAGAGGAGAAAGAAAACAGCTGAAGCGTCAAGGTGACTGTCTGTTGAGTGTTATGGCAAGCTGGCTGGCTCGTTGGCCAAGAGAGGAGTGAGGGATGGACAAAGAGAAGGGGGGATGGCTGGGGGTGAGTGAGTCAGAGAAATCAGGACTGATTGACAAACACTCCCCACTTCTCTCTCTGTTGAAAGAGGTTATGAACAAATGGCAGATGGCTTACAGCACCAGTGTTTGTTCACGTAGCACACACAAACCTCTCAGCTTCTCTCCATCTCCCTCTCTTTTCCCCTCGCTATCCTTTTCTTCTGTCTTTCTCTGGTTGCCTCTCTAGCATGCACTCTGTTATCGTCTGCTCACTTGCTGCACATCTCACTCATCCCCAGTCTGCATCTGTCAGAAATGTTGGTATTAGGCCAGGTAGAGCCTCCTGGACGATATACCTACCTGCCAGAAATAAGGAAAGGGTAAATACAGTCAGGTGGTGGTAGCTCAACTTGGGTTCTGCCCCCACCCATGAAGTGTCAAGTCTATTTGTATAGCCCAAAATAACAAGGTGGTCCCGAAGGGCTTTACAATCAGTACAATATAACAATATATGACATACGACAGTGTGCCATGAAATTTATCTTAAGAGGTTTATCTGGCCCTCCTTTTTTCTTTCTCTCTCTTTATCTGTCTTTTTCCTTCTCTCTGCTTCACAAAGAAATGCACATGCAAACACATATGCATACACACACACAAACATGCGCACACCAGGCCAACCAACTCTCGTCTCCTCAGGATATCCTGCTGTCTGAGTACCCTTTGTGCCACTCTGGTCACAAAAACAGGATGTGTTTGTGCGCATGTGTTGAGAGAGAGAGCGAGAAAGAGAGAGAGAGGGTTTGTGTTTGTGTTTGTTTGTGTGTGTGTAAGTGTGTGTGTGCGCGTGTGTGTAAATGTGTGTTTGCATGAGCGTTCCCAACTCACCTACGTATAGCACACAGGAAGGGCAGCAGGGTTGCTATGGCAACATCCTGTGCAGGTGGTTGTCAGGCTACGACGACAGCGTAGAATGGAGGGATGACAGCAGCAAAAGAAAGGAAAGAAGGGAAAGAGACAGAATACAGAGTGAGAGAGAAGTATGGAAGTGAAAGACAGGCAAGAGGGGCTCAGAAGAGAGAGAGAGATGAGATGTGAAGAAAAGGGGAATGAGAGAGACTCAGGGATCCCTTCTACACAGTCAACAAGGCGCACCTTAGTAAAAGCCGTCACGTCAGCCTGTCAGGCTTCCGGTCACCTCTCGGTCATTACCCGTCTCAACTGTCACCATCCCTGTTCAAGTAATTGACCTATCAGCACTGACTTACTTCTCAGGCTTCTGAGGCCTCAGGTTGTGCCCTGTTTTTGTCTTCCCTGTGTAGAGGGATGCCATTGCTTCTGCTGCAGCCGCCTAAGGGCCAACCTTTGAGCTGCAAATATCACTGAGTCACATAATTTAATTGTAAGAGTGGGCTATCAGTGTGGGGGAGAAAGCACCATGCAAGTTGCCATAAACCCAAAAGAGGAAAATCCACAAGTATGCATTGAGGTGTCTTTATGCATGCTCAATAATCCAGGTAAGGAAATCACAGAAAGTTGAATCAGTTCATCTGGACACAATGTTTATTGAGAAAAACATTTCATCGCTCATCTGAGTGACCTCATCAGTCTGAACTGACTGCAGGTATCCCCACCCTTATAAACAATACAGTGGCATAAACCGAAAACAACAATCGGTTTCATATGCAAATTATCATTACCATTAACTAGTTACAATGGCCATGTGTACCATTCACAGAGGACTGGGGATTAGTTGCAATCACAGCATTGTAAGATGGTGACAGATGTACTCTTTGGTGTACTCGCTCCATTCAGTGATGGTTGTCCCCTCTTCACATAGATGGCCTCTTTGACTCCCTGTTCAGACCAGCATTCCTCCCTATCAAGGATGTGCACATCTTCATCCTTGAACGAGTGACCGCTGGCCTGTAGATGGGTGGAGACTGCAGAGTCGTGGGCTGACACCTTAGTTCTTCTGTGTTGTGCCATCCTATTGGCCAAGAGGATGGCACAACACAGGATATGCATTAAGGTCTACATGTTCCATTTTCTACAAATATTTTTTTTGGGGGGGGGGGGAACTGATTAACTCATGCACAATTTCTGAGGCAAAATTATCTGTAATATTGTAGTGACCTACTTGTAGGTTAGATATTCACCACGTGGAAGAGACGGTCCCTTTAAGACGATGGGTACAGGGATTAGCAGAGGGGATTGTGGGTAGAAGAGGGGATTGTGGGTAGACTTGAGGGTGTGGTTTTGAGTATAAAAGGCTATTGACTTGAAGTTTGTTGGCAGAAAATAAATGACCCCACAGCTGTGTGGTCAAAAGGAGAAGTGGCCTCGTCTCCTTTCTTTCATCCTCCACACTGGTGACCCTGACGTGAGCCATGGAGAATGAAGCTACCACTGCAGCGGCAGTGGCTAACACCATCTCGCTGAAACTGCCCAACTTCTGGAAGACGGCTGCGGCAGCATGGTTCGCTCACATCGAAGCCCAGTTCGCGATTAGGAACATCACCATGGATGAGACCAAGTATGACTATGTCATGGCAGCACTCAGAACATCTACAGTATCACGGATATTGGGCCTGCTGCAAGCCCTGCCGCCCATGGATAAGTATGCCACAATTAAGGGGGACTTGCTGCAGGCTTTTGAGCTCACAGAGGTGGAGCGGATGGACTGGTTGTTTTCACTGCAAGGCTTGGGAGACGGCAAGCCATCAGAGCTAATGGACAAGATGCTGGCTATGCTGGGTTCGTGCAACCTCGCCTTCCTTTTTGGCCAGCTGTTCCTCCGTCAGCTTCCCTCACACATCCGTGCTGCCTTGGCTAGCTCCAAGTTGTCCACCAACAACAACTATCAGGAGCTGGAAGTGGAGGCTGACAGGATTTTTCTGGCCAGCCGACAGCACTCTGCGGCCGCTCTGTTGCCTGCCCATGCTCTTCCACCACCGCCAGTTGAGGCTGCAGGCTTCGCTGCGGCAGCAGTTTCTCATCGGCAGCAGGGCCCAGGGGAACTGTGCTTCTACCATGTAAGGTTTGGAGCCAAAGCCAAGCAATGCCGTGCACCTTGTGCTTTCAGCGGGGCGGAAAAAGCAAGGGCCAGCGCTCAGTAGTAGCCCTGAGCATTGGCCAGGAAGGCAGGCTTCTGTTTATTCAGGACACCGTCTCCGGTCAGCGGTTGATAGTTGATTCAGGCGCACAGCGAAGCATCCTGCCTGTGACAGCAGTGGATGCGATGGCTGGCGGATTTGAACCCCCCCCATGGATGCTGCCAACGGCACCCCCGTCTGCACTTATGACACGAGGTATATGGAGGTGGTTTTTGGAGGTCGGTGGTTCGGTTGGGACTTTGTGATGGCAAAGGTGTCCATTCCCCTCCTGGGCGCGGATTTCCTGCACGCTTATGGACTGTTGGTGGATGTTAAAAACTGCCGCTTGATTGACGCTGTCTCCTTCTGCTCCTACCCATGTACGCTGGGGGAGGCGGGTCCAATCAGCTTGTCCAATATACTTGCCAACGGGGATGAATTTCAGCATCTGCTCGCTGAGTTTCCGGACCTCACAACCTCCTTCTTCTCATCAGCAGTCACCAAGCACGGGGTGGAACACTACATCACCACCACTGACCCCCCAGTCTATGCCCATGCACGGTGCCTCGACCCAGCCAAGCTCGCCATCGACAGGGAGGAGTTTGCCAACATGGAGCGCCTTGGCATCGTGCACCGCTCTGACAGTCCAGGCCTACCCCCTGCATATAGTCACAAAGGCTAACGGCGGCTAGCACCCATGGGGTGATTACCGCCGCCTCAACAACGCCACAACGCCAGACCGCTACCCAGTCCCGCACATCCAGGACTTCTCCGTGCACTTGGCGGGGGTGGTCCTCTTCTCCAAGGTGGACCTCGTGCGCGGATACCACCAGTTGCCAGTCCACCCACAGGATGTGCCAAAGACAGCAGTAATCACACCGTTCAGCCTGTTCAAGGATGCTGTTTGGGTTCAAGGGGGCTGTGCAGACCTTTCATCGGCTCATGGACTCTGTGCTGTGGGATATGCCGATCCTGTTTGTTTACCTGGATGACATTCTTGTGGCCCATGTGTTTGTGGCAGAGCACTTGGTCCAGCTCTGACAGCTGTTCAAGCGGCTCAGCCAGCATGGGCTCATCATCAACCCGGCAAAGTGCCAGTTGGGCCTGCCAGCCATTGACCCCTTCTTAGCCCCCTATGATGGTCCCTTCCATGTCCTGGCAACGGGGGCTAAGAACTTTGTGGTAGATGTGGGCGGTAAGCTGTTTTGGTGGACAGGCCGGTTCAACTGGCCCAGCCCCCTCAGCGTGGATGCCCCCCTGCCCCTACGCCCTTCAAGAGGAGCCATTTTGGCCGCATTATTCGTCCCCCACCACATGGATTTTTTTCTTTTTGTAATTCGGGGGGGGGGGGGCGTGTGTAGTGACCTACTTACAGGTTAGATATTCACCATGTGAAAGAGACAGTCGGTCCCTTTAAGACAGTGGGTTTAGGGGTTAGCAGAGGGGATTGTGGGTAGACTTGAGGGCGTGGTTTTGAGTATAAAAAGCTGTTGACTTGAAGTTTGTTGGCAGAAAATAAACGCCCCCACGGTTGTGTGGTCATAAGGAGAAGTGGTCTCGTCTCCTTTCTTTCATCCTCCACAATATGATGAAATATATGTGTAGAAAACTCTTAGACACATTAAGGATACTTTCTGGGTACTGCCTGACATTTACATGTCACTCTTTACACATGTGTGAATCTTGTCCATTTCATGTCATAGCAAATCTGTAAAAAAAAAAAAAGAACACTGGACAATAGACAACCAAAAAATAATAAATTTACAGATTTGTAAAATTATTATTTTTTGGTTTGTTGGAGAGCATCAATAAAGGCAGATTACATGACTTGGTTGCTTATTGAATTTGACTGTCTTTGCATGAGCTGTCAGGTTGAAGTAGATGGGGGGGGGGTCTGCTTACAGTGTCCACTAGGAGTAGGGTTGGGCGATCGTTTCTATTTTCATGCCGTCCAGTTGTGGCTACTTGAGATCGCCGGTGATTTGATCGCCAGGGGGCGATATTAAATAATTTATTCTCTTTCGTATTTTTTAAAATATTATTGATGTTAGGATTAAATTTGGATTAAAGATTTTGAATAATCATCTTCAGCGTGGCTCAGCATCTGACCGAGCTACGAAATAATCGAACTTTTCAGCAAGCAATACAGTTAAAGTTACATGAATAACATTTATAAAAGAGTGAACATTTCATTTAAAATATTTAAACATTAAAAAAACTATTTAATAGCAATGTCTGCTCTATTCAGACAACAGCTCCCTTTTAAAAGTCTTGTGTGTCTGTACCTAGTGCGACAATATCACAGCGTCATGTTCCGTTAAACATTATATTATAGGTGGTCCCCGGGTTACGAAAAAGTTCCGTTTTTTGAGTCTGTTCTTATGTCGAATTTTTATGTAAGTCAGAACAGTTACATACAGTTCACATCTAGCATCAATTAGTCAAGTGTTTGTCTTAGTATATAGTATATATTTTACCTAAAACATCATAAATGTAATTGTAACACTAAGGGCCAAATGTAGCACAGGAATGAATATGCACATTTCTACACGAATATCAATCAAGATAAATCTCAATGTACAGGCTGCATCTATTGGCAATGGTAACGTTAGGTACACTCAAGGAGAATAGAATAAACAAGGAAAAGCAGCATACAAATTAACATTTACTCACAACCAGTACCAGTAAGAGTTAAGATTTCCGTGTGAAGTGCACTTGTATAGAAACAACAAACCAACTGGGCGATAACAGGACAAGGAAAAAAAGTTGGTCTTTGTTCAGTCAGTGTTCAGTCAGTGTCCATCTACCCGGGTAGTGTGATTATGTTTTGCAAAGATCTTATCTGAGTAGAAGAGACGAGTGTGTCCCTTTCCCTGGACACACGATGGAGCAAAAGCTGAAAAGTCAAACCCTCCACATGTGCTGGCCTGCGCTCTGCTCCACGAGGTTCACTAGTTTGGGCTCTGGCTCGCCATCTTGTTTCAGAATCAACTTTCACAATGGGTATTAAAAAAAACAGCCTGCATACAGCAGTTGTTTTTATTTTATTTTTTTTAATTAACATCTTCTTTTTTTTTACTTAGAATATGTGTCTCTACACTGTACGATACTTTTTTCTCTGCCTATGAAAATATGAATTCAATGACACAATAACTCCACACATAAGGCTTTGTAGATGAATTAACTTAATTACAATAGCAGAATGCACAAAACTGTAGATGAACTAACTCAACGTACCTTAGCGCCTAGCATAAGGCTTTCAATACAACACAGCAACATTCGTTACTATATGTTTTAAAGAATAAATCATGAAATCAAACATTAAATCCAACACACACCATCAGTCTGTCTCCAATTGGTTTTGAGAGTCTCTAACATACTTAACAAAGATACATAATGTTGCACATAGCCGCAAAATAAATATACCATGGAGTGAAATTAGCTAGCATAATAAACTAAGCTAAGCTATTAGCAACATGACTCAGTGTTAAACTCACCGGGGCTTTGCTTGGTAAATTACAAAGAAAGAGATGATGCTCGTCGGTCAAATGTTGGTTCTCAAGAGTAGGTAAGAGTAGTGTAAAATCCAAAATGTAGTACTTGTTCATGAACTTCAGAGAAAGTTATTAGCCCAATAATGATTTCACCACAGGGATATCTCTGCTCTGGTCGCCTGCATTAATCAAAGAAAAAGAAAGAAAAAAGAGCGATCTGTAGCTAGTATACGCACTCTACTGATAAGAACAGGGAACTATGTTGGCGTTAACGCTATGTTGTGACAGACTCACTGTTTTATGCAAATCACGGGGATTACATCCTCCACTCCTGAATCCGCATGCGTCCCTGCATGTGTAACTTTTATACAGGCGTAAGTTGACTAATATCAGGGGTAGGAGTAAAACAAGCATTTGTGTAAAAACTTGGTCAAGACTGTTCAGAATTGAGTGCATGACTAAGACTAGAGGATTGCCAAGTGATTTCTATGTTAGTCTGTCAGGCTCGGCTCTTTGTCTTTTTCACCTTCTGAGCTCTGAAACTTCTGTTTCTTCCTGAACAGGATTGTCTTCACCAGCTTTAGGTTCAATTTCACCTTGTTCTTTCATCCCAGATTCCTCTTCCATCATCACTTCCTCTTTGTCATCATCTTTTTCCTCTTCTATATTTCCTTCACTTGCTACAGCTGTGTTTTCTCTTTCAAATTCATCTTGGACTTTCATCTTGGACTTCTGGATCATCATCAACAGGTATGTCTCCTTCAACCGGTAAATTTCTTTCCACAGGTAGGTCTCCTTCCTTTTTCCTCAGGATTATTCCCTTCCAGGTTTCCCATGATCTGGAATGCATCAGCCTCTGGATTCAGATTTGGCTATTCAGTGCTCATTGCATCTTTGTCATCCTCCCTAGTTGGGTTGACTTCTGCTCGAGGGATTTCATGGACAATGGTTGTCAGAAATGTGATATTCTCCTAAGTAATCTGTGGGCAGTAGTGCTCCATTTCCTCTTCACGTTCCCACTGTTTTTCTGGTTCACCTCCCTCTTGAGGTACTTCGCTTTTCTGATGAGTTTGAATTTTTCCTCTCTTTTCTATTACCTTATCCACTTCATCTCGAATGGATGGAGCTTGAAAACCACAGGGTATCAGCCATTCTCGGTGCAGTGTTCTCTCTGGACCGTCAGAGGTTACTGGAGCTACAATGTAGACAGGGGAATCGTGAATCCTACTCACAACTTTGTACACAGTACAGCTCCATCTGTCTGCCATCTTGTGTTTACCCCGTATTGGGACATTCTTGACGAGGACACGGTCTCCTTCTTCAAGGATAGACTCTCTGACTTTGAGGTCGTATGTCTGCTTGTTGCGCTGAGCAGTCTTTTCACTGTGTTCAATGGCAAGCTTGCAGTTTTCTTGCAGACTATCTCTCAATTTTTTCACATAGTCCATGTGAGTGACTTTCTTCAGTCCTTCTGGATTGAGCCCGAATGCCACATCAACGGGGAGGTTTGGCTGTCTCCCAAACATTAACTGGTAAGGAGAGAATCCAGTTGCATCATTTTTGGTGCAGTTGTACGAGTGAACCAAGGGCTGCACAAAATCACGCCATTTGACTTTGTTCTCTTCCTGGAGATTTCCCAGCATCTCCAGAAGTGTTCGGTTGAACCTCTCAACGGGATTGCCTCGGGGATGGTAAGGGGTTGTTCTTGTCTTCTTTATCCCCAACAGTTAGCAAAGGTCTTTGATGAGAGCGGACTCAAAGTCGCGACCCTGATCGCTGTGAAGTCGTTCAGGCATGCCGTAGTGGACAAAGAAACTGTTCCGCAGGATCTTGGCTACTGTCTTTGCCTTCTGATCAGCAGTAGGAACGGCGTTGGCATACTTGGTGAAACCTTTTCTTCGATGCATCATCATCCCTTGCATCAGATTTATGTTTGAAGCCATGATTATAAGGGTAAACACATGAAAAATTTAAGTGAAAACACAACATACACAACATTGTTTACGTGATCCGGCTTAAAATGGTGACAACGGCGTGGCGTTGTTCTCCCTCGGGCCACCTAAAACACGCAGTGTTTTGAGCATCGCGCGTCATGCAAAGTAGTTCATCCATTCGTTAGTACGAACCATTGTGTGTAACTCGATTTTTTTTAAATAATAGGCTTTACGGAGGTAGGTTCATAAGTACGGGAGTTCATATGTTGGGTGTTTGTAACCCGGGGACTACCTGTGTCTTATCTTCAGTATCACAATCCGAATCATATCCGTAACGTTAACTACTCATACGGCACGCAGAACAAAGTTTTGGTGAACAGGCTTATGGAGAATGGAGATGCGGGGTGTCAGATCCATGGAAAAGAGATGGCAAGCTGGTTTGTAATTAAGGATTTTAAATTCACCCATCACTCGTGCTGATTCATGGGGCTCAGCGGGCAGACATGCTGTTCCACCAGAAATATCTCTAAATGCACAATAGGCTGCAGATTTCAGAGATTATTGTATTGCATCTTAGTTCTGATAGTAAGTTGGTTAAAATTGCCTTAATATCAGTGTAGAAAAAACCAGTCTTTGATCATCCCTTCAATCGTCAATATACAATTCGATCACCAGTTGGCACAAGCCTAACCAGGAGACTTCGCTGAACATTGATCCCAGCTTTTCAGTTTAACCATAACCAAGAACCATAGACCAACAGTCCTGCTCTGAATGTACAGCACAGTGGATGAGGAAAATGAATGTATGTGTCATATATATGTATCATTCATTCATTTGTGCTTTGAGTTTTGTTCTTGATAACAGTTGGCTGGCAGCTTTCTTTATATACCACCCTTCAAAACCAGAGTTACAAGGTGCTTCACAAAATACAGTACCATACAGCGGGGTCTTAGCTGCAACTTCTACAAAAATGACTGGGACATCACAGCTGAACTTTCAAAAGTGTACTGAACAATTGCGTATCATTTACATTAGCAAATTGTGGGACATTCAACTGTTTTCATCTCACTCGTGTTAGTAATGTTTTTCTTCGTTTTTCAATGACATACCTGTGGAGGCATGGAGAAGTTTAGGAGAGATGGCAGTGGAGTTTTTAACTATATTGTTTAACACAATCTTGGAAAGTGAGAGGATGCCTGAGGAGTGGAGAAGAAGCATACTGATACCGATTTTCAAGAACAAGGGTGATGTGCAGAACTGTAGCAGCGACAGAGGTATAAAGTTGATCAGCCACAGCACGAAGATATGGGAAAGAGTAATAGAAGCTAGGTTAAGAGGAGAGGTGACGATTAGCAAGCAGCAGTATGGTTTCATGCCATGAAAGAGCACTACAGATGTGATGTTTGCTTTGAGAATGTTGATTGAGAAGTGGCGAGAAAGCCAGAAGGAGTTACATTGTGTCTGCGGATTTAGAGAAAGCATACGACAGGGTGCCGAGAGAGGAGGTGTGGTATTGTATGAGGAAATCGAGAGTTGCAGAGAAGTATGTATGAGTGGTGCAGGATATGTATGAGGGAAGTTGACAATGGTGAGGTGTGCAGTTGGAATGACAGATGAGTTCAAGGTGGAAGTGGGATTACATCAAGGATCGGGTCTGAGCCCTTTCTTTTTTGAAATGGTGATGGGCAGTTTGACGGATGAGCTCAGGCAGGAGTCTCCGTGGACTATGTTGTTTGCGGATGACATTGTGATCTGTAGCGAGAGTAGGGTGCAGGTTGAGGAGGGCCTGGAGAGGTGGATGTATGCACTGGAGAGAAGAGGAATGAAAGTCAGTAGGAGCGAGACGGAATACATACTATGCGTGAATGAGAGGGAGGACAGTGTGATGATGAGGATGCAAGGAGTAGAGGTGACGAAGGCATATGAGTTTAAATACTTAGGGTCAACTGTACAAAGTAACGGGGAGTGCAGAAGAGAGGTGAAGAAGAGAGTGCAGGCAGGGTGGAGTGGGTGGAGAAGAGTGTGAGGAGTGATTTACGACAGAAGGGTACCAGCAAGAGTTAAAGGGAAAGTTTACAAGATGGTTGTAAGACCAGCTATGTTATATGGTTTGGAGACAGTGGCACTCATGAAAAGACAGGAGACATTCCCCTTGAGTCTCTTGGGACCCCCATTGATGCGTTTGCCTTGGATGACCGGAGATTAGCCTGTATCACACAGCGGACCGTCCCCGTTACTCTCACCGTTGCAGGTAACCACACAGAGACAATGCAATTTTACATCATACGTTCCCCGCTTAATCCAGTTATCTTGGGACGCCCCTGGCTCAGACACCATGAACCCCACATCTCTTGGTCCACAGGCACAGTCCTTGGATGGGGCTCTACTTGCCATGCCCAATGCCTTCGTGCAGCTCCTAGTGCTACGCCTTTGAGCTCGCCTACTCCCCTGCCTCCTGATCTCTCCTCCGTGCCCCCTGTGTATCATGACCTTGGTGAGGTATTTAGCAAGACCCGTGCTAAGTCACTCCCGCCTCACCGCCCGTATGATTGCGCCATTGATCTCCGTCCTGGGGCTACTCTTCCCAGTAGCCGCCTCTACAACTTGTCACTCCCTGAGAAGGCGACCATGGATGAGTACATCACCGAGTCCCTTGCTGCAGGTCTCATCAAGCCCTTGTCTTCCTCTGTTGCTGCAGGGTTCTTTTTTGTGAAGAAGAAGGACGGGGGACTTCGACCTTGTATTGACTACCGGCAACTGAACGCAATCACCATTAAGAACAAGTACCCGCTTCCACTTATGAGTTCGACTTTTGAGCCTCTCTCACAGGCGACCATCTTCACCAAGCTAGACCTGAGGAGCGCTTACCACCTCGTGCGAATCAGGGAAGGCGATGAGTGGAAGACCGCCTTCAAAACACCCCGAGGCCACTATGAGTACTTGGTGATGCCGTTCGGACTCACAAACGCACCAGCAGTGTTTCAGGCGTTTATGAACGACGTACTCCGTGACATGTTGGATGTGTTTGTCGTCGTTTACCTGGACGACATCCTCATTTTCTCCCAGTCTCTTGAGGAACACGTCCAGCATGTTCGCAGGGTACTGGAGCGCCTCCTCCAGAACCAACTCTACGTCAAGGTGGAGAAGTGCCTGTTTCACTCCCCCTCTGTGGATTACTTGGGATTCATCGTAGAGAAGGGACGGACCAGAGCAGATCCCCGCAAGGTCCAGACAGTGGTGGACTGGCCGGAACCTACCAACCGTAAGGAGCTGCAGAGTTTTCTAGGGTTCGCAAATTTCTACCGGAGATTCATTCGCAACTACAGCCAGCTGGCAGAACCGCTTACTGCGTTGACCTCCCCAGCCAAACCCTTCATCTGGTCTCCTGCTGCCAGCTCTGCTTTCCAAGTCCTCAAGACAAGGTTCACCTCGGCCCCAGTGCTGCTCCATCCTGACCCCAAGAGACAATTCGTGGTAGAGGTTGATGCCTCGGATTCAGGCGTAGGGGGGGTGCTCTCCCAGCGGTCGGTTGAGGACCAGAAACTCCATCCTTGCGCCTTTTTCTGCCGGCCGAGCAGAATTATGACGTTGGAAACCGGGAGTTACTGGCTGTAGTGGCTGCTCTGGAGGAATGGCGCCACTGGCTCGAGGGCGCTGAGCACCCGTTTCTCATCTGGACGGACCACAAGAACTTGACTCACCTGAGGGCAGCCAAACGTCTCAACAGTCGTCAGGCTCGGTGGGCTGGCTTCCTTAGTCGTTTCAACTATGTTCTGACTTACCGTCCTGGGACACGCAACGTAAAGGCTGACATCCTGTCTCGGCTACACCCGAAGGAAGGCGCGTTTGAAGAGCCTGAACCCATCCTCCCTGCGGCTAGAGTGGTCGGTGTGGTCACTTTTGGTCTTGAGTCGGCTGTTCGCACTGCCCAACGTGCTCAACCCGCTCCGAGTAACGTGCCACCCCGTCGCCTCTTCGTCCCAGATGCTGTTCGGTCTCGAGTTCTTCAGTGGGGTCATAGCAGTCGTTTCTCCTGTCACCCAGGAGTTAGTCGTACCCAGTCGTTCATCGCTCGGCGCTTCTGGTGGCCAACTATGCGGGAGGATGTCAAGAGCTTTGTAGCGGCCTGCACTGTTTGCGCCCGCAGCAAGGCCTCTCACCAGGCGCCATCTGGTCTGTTGCAGCCACTCCCTATTCCTAGCCGCCCCTGGTCTCACGTGGCTTTGGATTTCGTTTCCGGACTACCACCTTCTCGGGGAAACACTGTGGTTCTCACCGTCATAGACCGTTTCAGCAAGGGCGTCCATCTGATAGCCCTTCCCAAACTTCCTTCGGCTGCTGAGACCGCGGACCTCTTGATGCAACATGTCTTCCGGCTTCATGGCCTGCCATCAGATGTAGTCTCCGATAGAGGTCCTCAGTTCACCTCACAAGTGTGGCGTGCATTTTGTAAAGGCATCGGAGCCACAGTAAGTCTGTCTTCGGGCTACCACCCCCAAACAAATGGTCAGACCGAGAGGGCAAACCAGAGCATGGAGACAGCGTTGCGTTGTGTATGTAACAGCAAGCCCTCCACCTGGAGTGACTACCTACCGTGGGTAGAGTACGCCACCAATTCCCTGGTCAGCTCTGCATCTGGACTTTCTCCATTCGAGGCATCCCTGGGGTATCAACCTCCCCTGTTCGACCCACAGCAGGATGAAGTGGCCGTTCCCTCCGTACAGCTCCACTTGCGACGCTGTCAGCGTGTCTGGAGGACCATCCGGACAGCACTGCTCAAGGCTGGGGAGCGCGCTCGCAGAGGGGCTGACCGGCGACGTACCCCTGCGCCGGAGTACAAGAAGGGACAGAGGGTCTGGCTGTCCACGAAGGACGTTCCCCTCCAGACAACCGACAAGAAACTCTCGCCCCGCTTCATTGGTCCTTTTAAAGTCCTGAGCCCGGCAGCTGTTCGGCTGAAGCTGCCTTCCTCCATGCACATTCATCCTGTCTTCCACGTCTCTCGAGTTAAGCCCGTCTCCAGCAGTCCTCTTATGCCCCCGGTTCCTGAGCCTCCGCCTCCGGAATTTGTAGATGGTCATCCTCAATGGAAGGTCCGCCGGCTGCTTAAAGTCCGGCGCTGCGGCCGCGGGTTCCAGTATCTCGCGGACTGGGCAGGTTATGGACCTGAGGAGCGCAGTTGGATTTCGCGGAAGCTCATTATGGATCCCTCTCTCCTCGCCGACTTCTACCGTGCCCACCCGGGGGCGCCAGGTCAGTCGCCAGGTGGCTCCCGTAGAGGGGGGGGTACTGTTACGTCTCCCCGCTCCACACCCGCTCTGCAGTGTAAGCGTACCCGGAGCTCTGCCAACTCCACCTGATGCCTGTTTCCTCGTTACCCCTCCACTCACCTGTTGGCAATCACCTCCCTATATCTGGCTGTGTAACTCTCAGCTTGTTGCCAGTTCGTGCCGTTCCCTGGGAGAGTACTGGTGCTTGTCCTGCTCATCGAAGTTTGTTTACTTACCTGGATCTTCCCTGGAGATTTCTCTGTTGGACCTTCCTCGTTGCTCCCCTTCCCCTGTGCGCTGCTTTCCGTTTACGAAGAGGATTTCTTCACTCCAGCGTTGCTGTGATTTTCCGTTCTCCTTTGGTATCCTCCTGTTTACCCCCCCCCCTCCTGCCTGGATTAAGGGCCGACTCCACTGTTCCCGGATTAAAGGGCGACTCCACGGCTCCCGGCTTAAAGGTGGACTTCGCGTTTCCTGGTGAAAGTGGACTTCCTGAGTTTTCTCTTCAATAAACTAGCCTGTTGGTCCCGCTATATTGTGCCTTCTGTGTTTGTGCTCTTGGGGTCGGGTGCAAACCCTAACAATGATCTCTCCTTGTTTTAAGCCTAGACAGTGGAACTTTTAACAACATGATGTGAGGGGTCTCTGTGTAGAATAAGGGGTTGAGTTCTGAAATTTAGTGAGGCTCACCCATGTAGGGATTTAAAAGTAATCAATAGAATCTTAAATTGAATTCTATAACGAATGGGAAGCCAGTGTAATTCGGCCAGGATTGGTGTAATATGTTCCCTATGTCAAATGTTTGTGAGAAGTCTTACTGCTGCATTCTGCACCAACTGAAGATGGACAACTACTGCATCATTTAGGCAAGTAAATATTGAATTGCAGTAGTCTAGGCGGGAGAAAATGAGGGTGTGGATAAGTTGTTCAGCTATATTTTTGGGGAGTATTTGTTTGACTTTGGCAATATTTCAAATGTGTAAATTATTATTCTAAGTTATTTGTAAATAACAGGATTGAACAAGACTCTTAATGTGCTAATTGAAGTTGAGGCACTGATCAAATACAACTCCCACCTTTTTAGCTGAGTATTTCGTGTTTCGTGTTAGGGGTCTGGGGGGGGGCACTGTTAGAGATATGATCAGAACCAATAACCAGGACTTCAGTTTCATCTTGTTTTAAGTTGCAGGAAGTTAGAAGCCATTCAGTTCTTAATGGCAGCAATGCAGTGAATCCAGATTGTTGCCATTTTCAGGGCTAAATGAGGTATGCAACTGGGGGTCATTGGCGCAACAATCGTAGGACACAGTGGTAAAATGGTGAATAACATGGCATAGGGGTGACACATAAAAACTGAACAAAATAGGGCCAAGGACTAAGCCCTGTTGGACCCCACATGATATGAGAGAAGTTGAAGAACTAAAGTTATTAACAGTGACTTTGAATACTCATTTGATAAATAAGATGAAAACCAGTTCAGTGCAGTTCCAGGCCAACCCAGTTCCTGAGTCTGTTGAGGAGAATTGTATGCTCAACTGTATCAAAGGCTGCACTTAAGTCCAGTAAAATGAGAATGGTGAGATTACCAGGGTCCGCAATCATTAGGATGTCATTTGTTACTCTGAGTAGAGCTATTTCCGTACTGTGGTTCTTTCTAAAGCCAGATTGGAATTTGTCAAATATATTGTTTCCTTCCATTATTTCTAAAAGTTGCTTAGCAAATATCTTTTCAACAATTTTTGAAATCAAATGTAATTTTCATATAGGACGGTAGTTATGGGGGAGATATACAAGGTTTAACTTTTCCTCTACCACTTAGTAGATAAAAATTCCAACCTGTATTCGGAATTTTACGTACCCCTTTGAAATACATGCAGAAAAAACAGAAGTACAGAGATCTTATAACATAAGTTTCATTGTCAAATGACTGGACATTTTTATCTAAATTTAATCATTTGAGCCTCTATCCACATCAGATGTGGCTAGTATATTGGGGTACCCTGGTGGTACACCTGGTAAAGTGTGTACCACATAAGGCTGAGTCCTTACCGTAGCGGCTTGTGTTCGAATCCGGCCCCTGCCCTTTGCTGCATGTCATCCTCTCTCTCCCCTGTCTCTCTCTCACTGTTAAAGCAGAAAATGCTTAAAAAAAGATTTTACCTATATTGTCTAATGATCATGAGAATGGCTTGGCCCAGATTAAAGTAACCAATGGCAAATAAGTCACCCTTTTGGGTGCAATGTAATTGGCCAATGATGTTGTTATCCTTAGCAATGAAAAACTCAAGCTATGGCTTCTTCTTTTTTCTTTTTCTTTCTTTTTTTTTTTTTGTTTCTATCAGACAAGGTAACACCATGTTGCAGTTACAAAAAAAAAATCCATTATTGCATTTGGGCCATGTAAAATAGTGGGCTTGAAGGGGTAGGGGTGGAGTTTGCACATAAATTGAAGCAACATTTACGTTGCAGTCGGAAAATTGCTTCACCTATAATGTAAAGTGCAAAGCTTTTGTTATCCGGCATGATTTTTTGCTAAATTATTATAGATATAAGAGACTACACATGGATAAGTGTGTTTGCAGTAACGTTGTATCTTTAGCTTATACAACTGACAGCACAACAAATGCTTTTATTACAATCTTGGACAGAAGATTGTAATAAAATGCTTCTATTACAATCTTGGACATTGGGAAACTGGCATTACACCATGCATATTGTTTTCCCTTGTGGTCTCTGTAAGCTGCTAATGTATTGTTGTATAGCTCAGGACACACACACACACGAGCTCTCTTTAATTTTTGGGAATAACCTGAAAGTACAAAAATATTTCTGAAGTACAACCAACAGGACTACCCACTGTGTAGGTATCACATGGAAAGGTCAGTGGTTTCAGGGAGCAAAAAAGTGCCTTTATTTGAACTTCCAGCACAGCGGATGACTTGCATCGATCCGTTCACAAAGCTGAAAAAAACAAAACACAACACAAACAACAAATCGAAAACCTCTATTAACTACAGTGGTTCAAGCACAAGGCAGTGCTTGTGTTATGATGTAGATGCCTCTTCAAAGCCCCTTTAGGTGACCCTGCCGAGAATTAAGAAGGAAATTGTGTAATCTTGCGTCGGAGGTAAACAAAGCTGTCTAACCCTTTGTTTCTCTCAGCCTGACCGTCAAACTCTGTTATCAGCTTTCTCAGTGCTCATTCACTTTTCTGACTTCAATAGCACCATACTGGCACACATACACACACGTACACATGCAGGCACACATTTAAAACACACACGGGTATACACACGCAAAATGGTTGCACACGCACAAATCGAGAGCATAACATACATGCACATGGACACACACCGAGCACATAGCACATAGCATAAACATTGTGGTGCCTGATGCATGAGAAACGTGTTTATAAAAAGGAACAGTTAGCTTCTCACTCTCACTCGAGGGAATGGTGTGATGGGCGTGGGTATTTTCGATGAGATTGCAATGGATGTGTTTGTGTGTATGGGAGAGACAGAAACAAAGAGAGAGATCAGAATCAGAAATGCTTTTATTGCCGTGTGTATTACATGCACCAGGAATTTAGCTTGGCGTTGTTGGTGCAGAGAATAAAATAAAATACAAACAAGTATGTGACTCGTCCAATGTAATGTTGTTCGACAAATGCGCTGCATTTCAACTACGGCCACTAAAATGCACTGTTTAGTCTTGTGACTCAATATAAATGCGACTTATACACCGAAGTGACTTATATATGTTTTTTTTCCTTGCAACGGTGCTTTTTTGTGACTTATAGTGTGACTTGTAATCCGGGAAATACGGGAGACAAATGCTATATATATATATATATATACACTACCGTTCAAAAGTTTGGGATCACCCAAACAATTTTGTGTTTTCCATGAAAAGTCACACTTATTCACCACCATATGTTGTGAAATGAATAGAAAATAGAGTCAAGACATTGACAAGGTTAGAAATAATGATTTGTATTTGAAATAAGATTTTTTTTACATCAAACTTTGCTTTCGTCAAAGAATCCTCCATTTGCAGCAATTACAGCATTGCAGACCTTTGGCATTCTAGCTGTTAATTTGTTGAGGTAATCTGGAGAAATTGCACCCCACGCTTCCAGAAGCAGCTCCCACAAGTTGGATTGGTTGGATGGGCACTTCTTTGAGCAGATTGAGTTTCTGGAGCATCACATTTGTGGGGTCAATTAAACGCTCAAAATGGCCAGAAAAAGAGAACTTTCATCTGAAACTCGACAGTCTATTCTTGTTCTTAGAAATGAAGGCTATTCCATGCGAGAAATTGCTAAGAAATTGAAGATTTCCTACACCGGTGTGTACTACTCCCTTCAGAGGACAGCACAAACAGGCTCTAACAGGTACTATTTAATGAAGATGCCAGTTGGGGACCTGTGAGGCGTCTGTTTCTCAAACTAGAGACTCTAATGTACTTATCTTCTTGCTCAGTTGTGCAACGCGGCCTCCCACTTCTTTTTCTACTCTGGTTAGAGCCTGTTTGTGCTGTCCTCTGAAGGGAGTAGTACACACCGGTGTAGGAAATCTTCAATTTCTTAGCAATTTCTCGCATGGAATAGCCTTCATTTCTAAGAACAAGAATAGACTATCGAGTTTCAGATGAAAGTTCTCTTTTTCTGGCCATTTTGAGCGTTTAATTGACCCCACAAATGTGATGCTCCAGAAACTCAATCTGCTCAAAGAAGTGCCCATCCAACCAATCCAACTTGTGGGAGCTGCTTCTGGAAGCGTGGGGTGCAATTTCTCCAGATTACCTCAACAAATTAACAGCTAGAATGCCAAAGGTCTGCAATGCTGTAATTGCTGCAAATGGAGGATTCTTTGACGAAAGCAAAGTTTGATGTAAAAAAAATCTTATTTCAAATACAAATCATTATTTCTAACCTTGTCAATGTCTTGACTCTATTTTCTATTCATTTCACAACATATGGTGGTGAATAAGTGTGACTTTTCATGGAAAACACAAAATTGTTTGGGTGATCCCAAACTTTTGAACGGTAGTGTATATATATATACACACACACACACACACACACACATACACACACACACACACACACACACACAAACACACACACACACGCACTGATCTACAAAAAAAAATTAAATGGCAAAAAGTAAGTCTGTCGGTGGGGGCAGGGGGCCTGATGATTAATCTGACTGCAACAGGGAAGAAACTGTTCTTGAGGTGTGAGTTTTTGTTCCTGATGGACCTCAGCGGGCAGTCTCAATAAGTTGGTGTGTGTGTGTGTGTGTGTGTGTGTATATGTACAATACAGACACCATCCACTGTCCATACTCATCCAACCCTTCGCTAGAATGTAAAGGCAAGAAGTTAATTCTTCCTTTTGAAAACATGTTTTCTCGTGTTTTTTTTTTTGTGGGGGTTTTTTGGACCCAGCAAGCTTTGTCCTATGTGTATCCTTTGATTGTTTGTGTGTGTGTGTGTGTGTGTGTGTGTGTGTGTGTGTGTGTGTGTGTGTGTGTGTGTGTGTGTGTGTGTGTGTGTGTGTGTGTGTGTGTGTGTGCATGCGTAAAAGAGTGGTAGCGGTGGTTTTGTTGAGCTAATCTAAGATCACATTGCGACCGCTACAGAGAAGGAAACAGGCTGTTAGGCGGCCTTTTCCTTGAGGATTTGGCTGACCCTTAGTGCAAGGGGTCTCTGGGCCACAGTCCTCCCCTGGACTTAGGCCTGTCTTTGGGCAAGAGAAGTTGAATTCTTCTCTCCCAGGCAGGATTTGAGGTCCAGAGACAGTGGGACAAAGCTGCTAGTTCTTTCTCGCGGGCCTCATTCACCATCTGTTAGAAATAGGAGGAGGAGAAAGATATACTGAGAGGGGGGGGGGAATTGGAAAACAAGCCTGGGAGAAAGATAGAGAAACATGTGAAGGCGGAGTGGGAGGTATTAGGAGAGGAGGATGAGGAAAAGGACAATTTGAGGGATAACTAAAGAGGGAATACCGAGATCGAGAGAAGATTTGAAAATAGAAGTGGGAAGGTGGGAGACGGGAGTGAGTAAAGGATGAGAAGAGAGAAGGTGACAAGGAAGAGAGGCGTGGAAGAGTTGCAGTTCTGAAACAGGCCCAAGAGAGGAACGAGGGAGAAATAGAGACACTTGAGTGAAGGTGAGGGAATATTGAGAGCGAGAAGAACAGACTTGAACGCAGACTTGTGAGAAAGAGAAGAGGAGCAAAAAAAAAAAAGGAGGAGGAAGAAATAATATAGCTCAAGGGAATGGACAGACACTCGTGCCTCACAGCATTGTTTGTCCTGATTGGGTAGCTGTGGTTGTTATTGTTGTTCGGTGCTTTTAATGGCCTTTCTATGAGGATTTAAACTGCTGCTGCCCATCTCTCTGTGTAACTAACTCACTCTCACGCGACATCGCTTAAATTCTCTCTCTGCCCCTTTTCTCCTACACACACACACACACACACACACACACACACACACACACACACAGGCTTATAGACTATGAGTGGCTGTTACTGACACAGTGACCTACTCCACTAGATATACTAGCTTAGTCCCTCTTGTAGGCCTGCCACTAGCTTTCGCACTGATAGCAAACTGCAGAAAATTCACATTAACCATTAACGTGCAGTGCGGAAGGTTTGTCTCCCCCTTCTGGCGGTGAGATTAATTACGTCTCTTTCAGCACTGTCCGACGAGGAAAAGCTTCAGCGACTGCTATCAGTGTTTGCTCTCGCCGTCGATCGCTTTTTTTCCCTTCTTTTTAACTTTAATCCCTCCTCTGAGCGCCGGATTTCTTTTTTTCTCTGGAGCGTCAGAAACTTTTCTTGGACGCTCCCTAGGTTTTTCCGCCATCGCTTCCAAGCCCGGAAGATTTCTAGCAGAAAGCCCTGAAGGCAAGCCAATCACTCACTCACGCACGCACGCACTCACGCACTCACTCATCCAGCGTCGTCCTTGTGGGCGTAGCTGCTCGCGCTGCCTGCCTGATGATGTTGCCTATCTGTCCCTGTCTCTTATGGCGCTGGAAGTCTCAGCCATAGTGTCCTGTCCATTCCTTTAAATTGTTCATATATTTCATCCTGGGGCGGCCACGTGTCTTCCCTTGTATGATGTCTCTTGTGAGAGCTTTTTTTTCCTCTCATGCCAATCAGAGGCATGTACACGCTTTCATCACATGGAAGTTCAGGTTTGGTTTTTTTTTGGACATGGAAGTCCATGGAAGTTTGTTGAACATGGAAGTTCAGCTCTGGCAAAGCAATCATTGCTGGTTGACGTAAAGTGCATCGCTATGCATTACTTCCGGTGTGCCAGCATGGGAATGTAGCACGGGAACGTCGCCCGGGGCAACAGATGTAAAACTGGTATACTGCAAAATACAGAGAGATTTACCTGGCGGTGGCAGGCTCAATCATCATTGTGAACTCGTTTGGCAAGGGCTTGAATGTCACGGACATTCATTTATAAATCAAAGTCCCACACTCACACATGATTGATACCGACCATGTTAACAGTCCTCATTCAGGATGCGAGTTCTGTTCAGGGTAATTGATTCTGTTATTAATGGTGCCTCCACTTCTCTCTTTGAACCTGATGTTGAGTTGTCTGAAATATTTCTCACTCATTTTGTAAATAAGGTGGAGAATATTAGGTCCCAAATCCAGCCAGACTCTTGCATTCACTCCATTCCCCAATTTAATTCTGCCTCTTTCACCCAGTTTCCACCAAATTACAATTTCAGTGTTTGAGAGTACAGTCTCCAATATGAACTTCTCCTCCTGCATCTTAGACGTCACTCCCACTAAGCTGTCCACGGAGGTATTTTCAGCTATCAGTGTAATTTACTGAATGGACTGTGTTGTTGCCTGTTTGTGCTTTTTGCTTTGTTATCTCTGTTTTTGTATGTTTTTGGTGGTGTCGTTTTCTTTTGGATATTTGTTTTTTGTCTTTTGTGTGGCACTGCTGTGGGCTGGGATAAACGAAATTTTGTCTCTTTTGTGTATGAAAGTACATGAATGAGATGACAATAAATTGTTTCTGATTCTGATTAATAAGTCTCTTGCCGTGGGTCACGGGATGCTGGAGCCTATCCCAGCAGTCATTGGGCGGCAGGCAGGGAGACACCCTGGACAGGCCACCAGTCCATCACAAGGCCCACACACACCTAGGGATAATTTAGTACAGCTGATTCACCTGACCTGCATGTCTTTGGGAGGAAACTGGCGGGGCTTGAACCCAGGACCTTCTTGCTGTGAGGTGACCGCGCTAACCACTGCGCCACCATGCCGCCTACATGCCACTAAAACCCACAGATCCTAGTGCCCTAGCAAATCTCACAACTTGTCTCTTTGACATTAAATCCTGGATGTCCGAAAATTTTCTGATAAGTCTGAGGTCATTCTGTTTGGTCCTGAAAATTCCATCAGCCCTTTTGTTACTAAGCTTGGTGGTCTGTCAGGTAGTCTTAAGCAGGCTGCTAGGAATGTTGGCATAATATTCTAGGCTAACCTTGGTTTTGATAATCAAATCAAACATGTTGTTCAGTCATGCTTTCTCCAGCTGAAACTATTCTCCAAAATTAGGCATTTTTTATCGATTACTGATCTGCAAAAAGGTATACATGCTTTTATCTATTCTTGGCTTGACTATTGTAATGCAGTTAATTCTGGTATCAGCAAGGGCTCCACCATCTGCAGTTGGTACATTACAAAGAGGCATGACCATATAATAATGATAATAATAATAATCATTACATTTATATAGTGTGTTTCTAGACACTGAAAGTGCTTCACAATGAAGGGGGTAACTCACTTCAACTACCACCAATGTGTAGCACCCACCTGGGTGATGCACGGCATCCATTTTGTACCAGAATGCTCACCACACATCAGCTTGAGGTGGAGAGGGAGAGGGAGGAATCATTGAGCGAATTGCATGGGAGGATGATTAGGTGGCCAGATGGAGAGAGCCTGGTTGGGAATTGGATGGTAGAATAGGGGAATAGGGATCATGTGCTTGCAATTTGTAGCAAAACACCAAGACAGGTCAAGCAAACTAAGAAATCTATATGCAAAATATTCTCAAAAAATAGGCTAAAAATCACAATTGAAGCAAACAAAAAACAAATTGACTTTCTGGACATCTCAATGGATCTTAAGGATGGCACATACGTACATTAAGCCCAACAACACACTGCAGTATGTCCATAGAGAAAGCAACCACCCACCCTCCATCTTGAAGAACATCCCAGAAAGCATTAATAGAAGACTCTCAAAATTATCATCTAATGAGTCCATCTTCAATGAAGCTACACCCCCATACCAAGATGCATTACAAATCCTGTTCTCTAAGAACAAAGCATATTCAACCAGTAGTAAAATGTGCAATCTATGTCTAACTGAAAAACCATTTTATCATTTGCAAACCAGAAATGTCCAAATTGAATAACAGGAATGAATTGGCCAGCAGTTGCAGACATAGATATAAGCACCTATTTTGTAATTATAAATAAATTATGCCAGTGGACAAATACCATTAACCTTGTATGCAACCTAACCCCCCCCCTCCCTTACTGGACTGTTAGCGATCACGTGTTTTTGAATTTTTGAATGTCGCACCTCTCCCTTCCCTATTGGACGTTGCGCACATAATGTGCATGTCGAGGCAGTTAATGATTTGTTCTTTCCGGAGTAGCTTTATTGACAGCAGATGATTGCTTATGGCATGAAACAGGCTTGTACTGTCTCATAAAGAATTTACGTGAATCACTGGATTATTTTGCTCCTTATTTGTTGAGCACTTTTCCTACCGTTGAGTGTTGTGCTTGCCTCCCTACACTGGCTCCCTGTTATATTTCAAATTGATTTTAAAATTTTATTGCTCACTTTTGAGGCTTTAAATGGTCTTGCTACTTCATACATTTATGATTTACTGACCTGGTATATGCTCCTTCGGCCATTAAGATCTGCAGATGGAGCCCTGCTGGTTATTCCCAGGTCTCAGTTTGTCACAAAGGGTGGTGGGACTTTTGCTGTTTGAGCCCCCACACTGTGGACCTCTTCCTGTTGAACTAAGACAAACCAGGTCTCTAGCTTCTTTTAAATCTCGTCTTAAAACTTTTATTTCCATTAAAGGTTTTACAAATGCTTGATATTTGTTTTTATTTATTTATTCTGTTTTTATTTTTACGCTTACTTATTTGGTCTTACTCTTATTTTTGCCTTGTCTGGTTTTATTTCTTTGTAAAGCACTTTGTAACATTGTTTTAGAAAAGTGTTATATGAATAAAGTTATTATTATTATTGTAGCGAATTTGGGGGGTCTGACCCTTTAGTCGAGCAGTCAGTGGGATGGTGAGACCGCGAGGTCATCGGAAGCGCGTGCGCCCAGAGGCGTGAGGGAGCTGATATGCTGAAGCGCGGGGACACACTTCCCGAAGGAGCGGGGTATTGTAACGTGCATGAATAAGTAGACACGTTGGCCCTTGACTAACAGGTCGGACCCTTTAGTCGACTGGTTAACGTTGTCGCTTGTGGAGTGGGTGACACGGGTTCGCGTCCCGGCTTTGGCGACGGTCTCCCAGACTGCCCCCTGAATTTGCTACATTATTATTATTCATACCTCACATCAAGGTGTATTCACTTGCACATAAAGTATTTAGACCAAATCACAGAAAGGTGAATCAGTTCATCTGGACACAACTGATCTGGACTCATCTGAATCACAACTGATCCACCTTCCTGTGATTTCCTTACCTGGATTATAATCCAGGTAAGGGTTATTGAGCCTGCATTTAGGCCACAGAAGAAAGCATGGTAACGCACATGTGATCTGAACTGAACACAGTCTTCCTTCTATAACAGCCCATTGAATTGTTTTACTCCATAATGTCCCTACACCTTGTATCCTCAGCCTAGCTCAGAGGCTCTCTGACTTAATGATTTCGGCTGCTCATGTGGTGTGAAATGACCAGTGAGATAATAGGCCTGCACATCTGAATGAGTTCCAAAAGCACCTTTTCATTACCCTGGTCTTCTGAATTAGTTGCAATGGTGCTATTTTGTATGCTTCAGTCATCTGAATGATTTTCAGAAAGGACTTTTTGTGCTCGAGTGTTCTGAATGGGGCGCCAATAATAAATTTTAATTGCTACGAGCTACTGAATGGGCTCTGATAGTACCCTTTTTTCTCCTCAGTCCTCTCAATGGGGGCCGATAGAATTACGTGGGCCAAGAAAGATTTTTTTTGTGAGACGATTCTGACAATAATGTAAATTAAGCCTCTCAAAGATTTTGCCCAACTGCCCTTACGCTTTTTTTTATTTGACGTGTGATTTCTAGTAATGTTCCACGCTCGATTAACAATTGCTCCATGCCCCTTGTAAACTGCACAGTTCATTTCCTTTTTTGAAATGTCATGAATCCCTGAAACGATCAAACCGGCATTTGTTTTTTTAATCTCACCAGTGATTTGTCAGTGAAACATTTGCATGACCATTGTGGATGTCCTGCCTTTATTACCCTTTGTCTGAACATGTTGTTTGTCTGTGGTGTGTTTTTAGGCTCTGCAGAAGTTAGCAAGTCAGTATCTGAAGAGAGACTGGCCTGGAATCAACCCTGATGACCAGAGAACTGACTACAGGTGTGGGGGTGTGTGCGTGTGTGCGTGTGTGTGTGTGTGGGAGGGGGTGGTAGGTGTATGTATCAGTGTAGGTATAGACCTACCACCTAGTATGTGATAATGTAGGGGTGTGTCTGAGTGCATGTGTGTGTCTCCATTTATGGCCATTCCCTTGGTTGCTTTCTGTCGCGTCTGTGGCATTTGCGACTACCTGCCGCTAGCTCCACCAGTCATAAGTGATGACACAACAGACAATCCCATCTCTGGTGGCCAAGTCCAAGAAGTGCACTCCAGCAAAAACCAATGAATCTGAGACTCTATTAGATTTAATCCAGTCAAATTCTAATGTGACAAAGAAACAATGACAAAATGGATTGAATCTGCATGTTTTACAAACACAGCTGAGGTGATTGATCGACTACTTTTCTATTTCATTGGCACTGCACCTGCATTGGTTTGTGCTGGATCTAGTGACTACTTTTCTCACACTTGGTGTCAAAGACAAGCTCCCAGCCCCCTGAAACATGCCTGTGTGTATTTACATGCCTGTCTGTTTTTGTAATGTAAGTGCTAGCCATAGAAACTGCAGAATTTACCTGAATAATTGCTCTGTGCAGCATCAATATGGTCGCAGAGGAGCATGTTGGCACTCTCTTTGTCTCTCTTCCTCTAGGAATGTGTATGCAGTGTGGCGGTCCTACTTAGAGGGAACTGTGCAGGTTAGCCAATCAAGACTCAATGTTTGCGACAACTACAAATGTCAAATATCAGATCCTGCCAAGACCGTCAGACTCTATAAGGAGCAGCAGCTCAAAAAGGTGTGTGTGGGTAGACAGACAGTATCACATTTTGTGGTTTCTCTGTTAAAACTCATATGGTGTGCTTGTGCTCAGTTAACCTCCTACTCCTTTGCCCTTCCTATTGCCTCAACTATTCCTCTTGGTCCAGGAAAAATACTCTGGCACGGGCCAAGAAGAAGATACACGACCAAACACTTGAGCTAGAATAATACTCAGACCTGTTTTATTTTCTCCCTCCATGTCTCATTCTCCCCATTCTCCTCTTGGCGGACTTCTTCCTTTTTCTTCCTCCATAGACCATAGAGCAGCTGAGCGGGATCCAGGCAGAGTTGCAGGAGTCAGTGAAGGAGTTGGCAAAGGCTAAGAAGAAATACTACGACTGTGAGCAGGTGGCCCATGCTGTGCGAGAGAAGGCCGATATAGAGGCCAAGTAAGTTCACAGCTTCATTCGTGTGCGTGTGTGTGTGTGTGTGTGTGTGCGTGCGTGAGTGCATTCATGTGTGCTTTCAAGAGAGGAGCAGGTGAGACATTTGTCATTGTCATGCACATGAAACACACACATGGGCAAGTGTGAGGATAAAAAGGGAAGTATGACAAATACATGACATGAACACTTTCACACACTTACACAAGTGCAGGGATAGGCATTTAATCTATTCATGTGCTCTTCATGAGATTTGCATTTGTTAGTCACTTGTAAAATCCCACCAACACAAACTGGAAAGAATACACAAACAGACCACACACAGACACAGTTTGGCTTTCCCAGTATCATTGTCAGATAGATCTCTCTGATGTTGCCATCAGTTCATTCAGATGGAAAGATCAGGGTTTGATTTACTGTTCAGAGTCTATTTGCAGTGCCTGCTTTGAATCAGGAATCAGGAACACCGTATTTGTCATTTCGCGTCATGCACTTGCGCACATGAAACGAAATGCCGTTTCCCCCAGCCCACAGCAGTACAACACAAAGACAAAAACACATCCAAAAACTACAAGAACACACATATCCAAACTAAACCAAAAATCTGTTACAGATCAGAAAAACAATGGCATAGTGATGCTTGGAGCTCAGTTTGCAATCTCAGTTGACTGATAATGTCTAGATATCGCATATATTTGACAAAAGAAATGTTTATAAAGGCGGCACAGTGGCGCAGTGGTTAGCACGGTCGCCTCACAGGAAGAAGGTCCTAGGTTCGAGCCCCGTGGCAGTCCAACCTTGGTGGGTCATCCCGGATCGTCCTCTGTGTGGAGTTTGCATGTTCTCCCCGTGTCTGCGTGGGTTTCCTCCGGTGTCCTCCCAAAGTCCAAAGACATGCAGGTCAGGTGTATTGGCCAGACTAAATTGTCCCTAGGTAGGAGTGTGTGTGTGTGTGTGTGTGTGTGTGTGTGTGTGTGTGTGTGTGTGTGTGTGTGTGTGTGTGTGTGTGTGTGTGTGTGTGTGTGTGTGTGTGTGTGGTGTGGGCTGTGATGGTCTGGCGGCCTGTCCAGGGTGTCTTCCTGCCTACTGCCCAATGACTGCTGGAATAAGCTCCAGCATCCCCGCAACCCTGAGAGCAGGATAAGCAGTTCAGATAACGGATGGATGGATGTTTATAAAGTCACACTGCTTGCTTTGTAGCAAACGTATCATTGAATTTAGTAGCATATTATGTTCTTGATTAATGGGTTTTATTTAGCATTTTAACAACAATGATATTGCAGAGCAAGATCAGTTTTAAAATAAACCATGGCTGGCTATTGCTATTGCATTATTTATTGAGATTAATGTGTTGATGGTATTTATCTACTCTGCTATTTTTAGGTCTAAGCTGGGTCTGTTTCAGTCAAGAATTAGTTTACAGAAAGCAAGTGTGAAGGTAAGATGTTTTGTGTGCACATGTACACACACAAGTACAAACACATAGACAACAGACTCGCACAAACAAACATACAATGTAGCATTCGTTGTAGATATCTACTTGCAGAGCTGTCGAACACAGTCCCGCTTTAAAGAATGGGTTCTCTTTTTTTTAACCCAGACCTCATTAAAACATTTCGAGATATAATTTAGAATCATAGAGACTAAAGCTTTACTGATTACTTCAGTAATGAGAGACCACCTTGCTGAATTTTCTCACTGGGCTTCAAAACAGTCCAATGGAGCAACTGTTTAAGCCTTCAAAAACCATCGTATATCCCCTTTTCGAAAAAGGGAAGCTCATATTTTCACGTGTTTGACATTCAGAATATTTTTTGAGGAACAAAATTTGACTTGACTGGGTATTATGTTTTGCTGTTGACGCAGCACATTCCAACCATCTGTAAACTTCCTCACTTATGAGAGCGGGAAGTCCTGTATCCTGGAAGTCATGCAGCCTAGACGTCCCGTAGCGATACCTACAAACACATTCTTTCAGAGTATACTGGCATGTTGTTGCAAGGAAATCCTATTTGCGGACTTGACCAATAAAATCAATTTAATCTGATAAAAAGCATGGTTTGTGACTTTTTTCATTGGAACATATTAATATGGGTCTGACTATACTGTGAGCTTCCTGTTTTTGAAATAGAAATACTATATCATGGTTTTTGAAACCATCAATGAGTCCCCTACTAGACTGTGCTGAAGCCCAGTGAGAAGATACACCAAAGTGGTATGTTTCTCAATACTGAAGTTGTCAGTGACGTTTTTAGCCTCTCTAAGGACAGTCTGTAAGGATGGCAGCGTCAAACTGTGTCTGTCACTCAGTCTGTTCACCACTTTGGTCACATAGATTATAAGGAGTTAGATTACAGTCATTTAGCCGACGCTTTTATCCAAAGCGACTTACAATAAGTGCATTTAATGTAGGAAATCAGGAGAACTACTAGTCATCAGAGGTCATAAGTGCATCGTCTCTCTAAACAAGCATCTAAGAGCAAAACCGGTGCTAAAGTAAAAGCGCAAGAAAGAGAATTTTTTTAAAAATGAATCAATACAGTAAGTGCTAAGACCAGGTAACAGGGTAGTAGTTCTTGAAGAGACGAGTTTTCAACCTGCGCCGAAAATGGGCCGCGACTCCGCTATCCTGACATCAGTGGGGAGTTCATTCCACCACTGTGGAGCCAGGACGGAAAAGAGCCATGACCGGGTCGATCGGCAGCAGGGGCCTCTGAGTGGCAGGGTAACCAGGCGTCCCGAGGCAGCAGAGCGAAGTGGTCGAGTGGGGGTGTAGGGCTTGACCATGGCCTGGAGATAGGAAGGAGCTGTTCCTTTCATTGCCCTGTAGGCTAGCACCAGAGTCTTAAACTGGATGCGAGCAGCTACTGGCAGCCAGTGTAGGGAGATGAGAAGGAGTTTGTGGGAGAACTTAGGGCGGTTGAACACCAGATGAGCTGCAGCTTTCTGAACAAGCTCCAGAGGTCTGATGGCTGACACTGGGGTGTCAGCAAGGAGGGAGTTGCCATAGTCCAGCCGGGAGATGACCAGAACCTGGATGAGCACCTGTGCCGTCTCATCGGTGAGGAATGGGCAAATCCTCCTCATGTTATAGAGGAGGAATCTGCAGGAGCGAGCAACCAATGCAACGTTTTCAGCAAACAATAGTTGGTCGTCCAGGATCACACCCGGATTCCTTGCAGTCTGAGTTGGTGTCATCACCACGGTGTTGTCAGTGGTGATGGCCAGGTCTCAGTGTGGGCAACCTTTCTCCGGGAGGAACATCAGCTCTGTCTTGTCCAGATTGAGCTTCAGGTGGTGTTTCGCCATCCACTATGAGATGTCAGTCAAGCACACAGCAGTGCGTGTCTCTACTTGTGTCAGAGGGAGGAAAGGACAAGATCAGCTGGGTGTCATCGGCATAACAATGGTAAGAGAAGTCATGCGAGCGAATAACAGAACCCAGGGAGAAAAGGAGAGGACCCAGAACCGAACCTTGTGGAATGCCTGTAGTCAGTCTGCGAGGCTCCGACACAGATCCCCTCCATGTCACCTGGTAGGAGCGACCCGTCAGGTAGGATGCAAACATTGAGAGTGCAGAGCCTGTGACACCCAGCCCCTCGAGGGTAGAGAGGAGGATCTGGTGGTTCACTGTGTCGAACGCAGCTGACAGGTCCAGGAGTATCAGGACAGAGGAGAGAGAGTTTGCTCTCACAGAGTGCAGCGATTCTGTCACTGCAAGGAGGGCCGTCTCTATTGAGTGACCCACCTTGAACCCAGACTGGTTGGGGTCCAGGAGGTTGTTCTGGTGGAGGTACAAAGAAAGTTGGTTAAAGACAGCATGTTCGAAAGTTTTCGGTAGAAAGGGTAGAAGGGAAACCGGTCTGTAGTTTTTGACATCAGAGGGGTTAAGTGATGGTTTCTTGAGAAGGGGGGTGACTCCATCAGTCTTGAAAGCATCCTGCCTGGAGGGAGGTGTTGATGAGGTGGGTTAGAAAGGGAAGGAGTTCAGGTGCTATAGGCTGAAGAGGGGAGGGGACTGGGTCAAGGGAGAATGTGGTGGGGCGACTGGATGTGATGAGGTTGAGGACCTCATCGGGGGAGAGGGGAGCGAGGGGGGATAGGGTGGGACGCGGAGAGGTGAGGGAGGGAGGGTGCAGAGGGTGGGCTAGTGCAAGCAGCACTAACCAGGTGGTGAGAAAAGGATGATCTGATGTCGTTTACCTTCTTGTCAAACAAGTTAGTGAAATCATCAAGGAGAAGGGAGGAAATAGGAGGAGGAGGTGGGGGTTGAAGAAGTGTAAAGAAGGTTTCAAAGAGTTTCTTAGGATTAGAGGCAGAGGATAGGATTTTAGAGCGATAGAAGGCAGCCTTAGCAGCAGAAAGGGAGGAGGAGAAAGTGGAAAGAAGAGATTGCAAGTTGAGAAGGTCCTCTGGGAGTTTGCCTTTTCTCCATTTGCGCTCTGCCACTCTTATGCTGTGTTCACACCGAAAGACACAAAATAATTCGCATCGCTCTACTCGCGTGAATGTGCGTGAGATGTCGCAGACTTTTATTTTGTCGCGCCACAAAAACACTCGCGCTACAGAACGGGAAAAAGGAGGGGCTAGTGTTATATATACCGACAACGTCTTTCCGCCATTTGTGTCCGTCATTAACCATGGCTGGTATACTGCGAATTGCTGCTCTGTATCTGTTGTTGAGAAGGTCCCTCAGGAGAACCAAACGCCATCGTGTGTGGGTTCATGAGACGATCAGGAGACGCCGAGAGCTCTGGGAATTTCACCGCCTCGTTTCTCTCAGTTTTTTCGAGTGAACAAGCGGGAATCGTGACGTCCGTCGACTCTCGACACTGATTGGCTTTCGCGCCCAGCGTCAGCGCGAAAATGTCGCTGCAAAATCGCCTCGAGCGATTGTCGCTCCGCATCATCGTGTCGCTCCTACAGTGCGAATCGCGTCGCCCGGAGCGACAGAGCGACTTGTCGCCCCTCGTCGCGCGTCTGCATTGACTTTGTATGTAATCTCGTCGCGCGAAACTATTTTGTGTCTTTCGGTGTGAACACGGCTTTAGGCTCCGTCTGTCAGTACGTACTGAGTCGGACAGCCAAGGGGCAGGTGGAGTCGGGCGTGCAGGCCTGAAGGTGAGGGGACAGAGATTGTCCAGAGAAGAGGAGAGGGTAGAGAGAAGAAGATCAGTAGCAGTGTTAGGGGGTAGGAGAGAGAAAGATTCAGGTGTAGGGAGGATAGAGGTAACAGAAAGAAAGATCAGTGGTGGAGAGGTGTCAACAGGTGGAAACCATGTGGGTAGGGAGAGGGGTGAAGAGAGTAGGGCATGAAATAGTGGTCAGAGAGATGGAGGGGAGTAACAGAGAGATTGGAAATAGAACAGTGTCTAGTAAAGATAAGGTCCAGATGGTTGCCAGCCTTGTGGGTAGGGGGAGAGGTGAAGGTCAAAAGGAGGAGAGGAAAGGGAGAAGAGGATCTAGCTTGTCAGTGTGGATGTTGAAGTCATCGAGAAGGATAAGTGCAGAGTCATCAACAGGGAAGCACGAGACAAGTGTGTCAAGCTCCTCCAGAAACTCACCAAGGGGGCCTGGTGTGCGGTACACAACCACAATGGTGAGTTTGACTGGATAAGAGACAGTAACAGCATGAAATTCAAGTGGGCGGAGAAAGTTGTGGAATGGAAACAAGAGAGTATTTCCATCTCAGGGAGATTAGCAGGCCAGTACCACCACCTCGCCTCCCAGCTCTGGGAGTGTGAGAAAAAGAGTACACATCAGACAGAGCTGCGGGTGTGGTAGTATTTTCTGGCATGATCCAGGTTTCAGTTAGAGCAAGAAATTTGAGGGAGAGCAAGGATGCGTAGCCTGAGATAAACTCAGCTTTCGGCACCACAGACTGGCAATTCCAGATTCCTCCCATCACCACTTGCTCAACGTGAGTAGAGATAGTGGGATAGATGAGATTGGTAGGGTCACAGCGCCTAGGAGTGACCCAATGTCTACGCCAGCCCCGGGAAGAGGAAAGGGAAGGAATGCGAAGGAAACACATAGTCTATACTAGGTACACAAAATACAGATGACTGACCGGATCTAAAAAGAGCAATCCTTGCTTGACGAAACCTTGGCTTGAAAAAGTCACGCTTGCCTTTGTTTTTCAAGCCTTCATTCAGCCTAGACCTGTTTGCCCCCGGCTTGTTTGCCTGTCATGTGGAAGCGTAGCAGCAGTAATTTAAAGAACACTGATTGCTAATTGTCTGCCAGGAGTGCAGGCCACACCCTGGCCACTTAACACCCAATTGGCCCAAGAAGTAAACTGAAACTAGGCCTATTGCCCAGAAACTGGTCACTTATGTAAAACTCTATCAAACCTCACACAAAACTTTTAAAACTGCAACCAGCAAGTTACCAAGGAATATATTTATAAGCTAAAAGGATAACTAAGTCAAAACAGCTAGGCAACAAGAAATATTTAAAGACACACTAGGTGAAAAACAGCTACAGCTACACCTAGAGTTGTACCCATTGCTCCTGCTAGAGGGCCTGACTGGGGCTTCACTCTTACTCCTACGAGGACCATCCACTTATGAGAACTTTGCCTTCTTTAGGCATCCAGAAAATGCCAAAGTGATACGAGTGTGAAATCTGCATCGTGGACTGCATCATTATTTTAAAAAGAAAAAAGAAAAAATTCAGCAACCCTCTCAGTAATTCAGTAATTGTAACATTTTTCTTGTGATGGGGTGAACACTACCTAAAGCTGCTGAAGTCACCATTGTTGGTGTGTACTAAACATTGCTAGGGTTACAGGCATTATACATGGCTATCACAAGATTGGCTAAGGGAATTGACTCAATTTACCAAATACACACAGTGCTCATTGTACTCCTCTCAGCTGTAATTTGTACAGCACATCTTGTACAGCACTGTCATTCATATACAGTTGTCAATCCCAAACTCGGAAACAAACACAGCATGACTGGAGACTTAAAATGGGCCATGTCTCTATTTCACTCACAGCAGTACTGCCATACATTAATGAATGTTGGTCAAAGAAGGAGACTGAATTTACCTCAGCTGGACTCTTCATTACAATAAGGTTAAAGCCTCAAACTGTATCTCAACCCAAACCCTTTGTTTTTTCTTTGTCACCCTCTGTCTCTGACCCTCTGTCTCTCTCTTTGTCTCTTTCCTCAGTTGAAAGCTAAGAGGAGTGACTGTAACTCCAAAGCCACCCAGGCTAGGAATGACTACCTGCTCACGCTAGCTGCCGCTAACTCTCACCACGACCGCTACTACCATACAGATTTATTGCACTGCATACAGGTATGTCCAGAAAAAGATATAGATTCAGGGATGGCTGGTATAAATGGTTTAACAGCGCTCTCCCTATCTTTTACAATAAAGCTGAGAAAATTATTGTTAAAAAAAACCCTTAGAAGAGATTGTTTTAAACTTTGGTGGAACCTAGAGCAGCAACAACACCAAATAGTCACATGAAAAACACATGATGTATCTAAATGGGCTTATTTTTAATAGCCCAAACACAGTAGCATCAGCTTCCGTTCATCTTCATAGTAAGTGAGTGACAGGAGTTGTGCCATGCCCCCTTGATTTGCTGCTCATTTGGGCTAAATTCATTCAGCCCTCAGGCCACTGACTTTTGACCAATGACAGCGGACGTGCAGAATAACGGCACAGTGAGGTGCTACTTGTGCGAGAGTAGGGAGGGGAAGGAACGTGGGCGTTGCACGAACAAGCTGGATTATTAACTTTATCATCCATTTTCTTCAAAAACTCTGGAGGAAAATAATAGAAGTGGTGAGACTGGGGACAAATTCACTTTTGTGGATTTGAGACGTTTATCCAGCAAAATTAGGAAACGTGTGTGTGTGTGTGAGAGAGAGAGAGAGAGAGAGAGAGAGAGAGAGAGACAGATACAGATACAGATACAGAGAGTTTTTTGGCATCAGGCCATTTTTGTGGGTACTTCTCTTTAGTGGTGCTGTAGAGCATATGCTATAACAAGGTATATAGTGTTGTTGCTGTAACTTGGTATCTCGGGTGTGATGCTGCTGTGGTTTAGCGTGAACTATTGATGGGTATAATGCATGTGTTAGCCCACCCACCCAATATCACCACCAGCCATCACTGGATAAATTAATAGATAAGGTAATTGAGACTGATAGCTGGGAATTGTGGTTTGGTTACCTATCTATCTATCTATCTATCTATCTATCTATCTATCTATCTATCTATCTATCTATCTATCTATCTATCTATCTATCTATCTATCTATCTATCTATCTATCTATCTATCTATCTACCTATCTATCTATCTATCTATCTATCTATCTATCTATCTATGTTTGGTTATCTATCCATCTATCTGTCTATCTATCGATCGATTGATGTTTGTTTATCGATCTATCTATCTATCTATCTATCTATCTATCTATCTATCTATCTATCTATCTATCTATCTATCTATCTATCTATCTATCTATCTATGTTTGGTTATCTATCTATCTGTCTATCTGGCTGCCATGGTGTTGAGTGTGGAATATAAGGGTTTGGGCAATGATTGTCCAAATAATCCACATGTTATTGCTGTTACACTGCCAGCATATAATAGACTTACTTCATGGACACTGGGCGGTACAAGCGCAGTACCTTTCTCCTGATATGTTTAGATTCAATGCATTTTAGTGATGCATTTAATGATGCACAGGGAAATAAAATTGTTGAAGAAGCAGAGAGGTGTGCACAGTAGATAGTAACAGTGGAAACCAAACAAAGGTATCAAAAAAAAAAGTAAAGACGGCAGAAATTCTTGCCCTTGGAGCAAGAATAGGAAAAAGACTTTACATGTTTATGAACATTAACTGAACAACTACAAAGCTTAAAAGAAATGCAGTGTTTTTTTAAGGTAGCTTGTGACTTCAAGTTCAAATTTATCTATAGTGCGATGCCTCTATAAATGTCTGAACACTATCTGCAGAGTTAAAATAGACAAAGAGAACACACAGAAATACACAGATTATCATAAAGTATTTTCACATTAACATTACCTTACATTAACAGAACATATTGCAGTCAATTTCCTGGTAAACGTAACAGCTTCTATTCGCAAAACAACACCTTTGCGTTGTTTTACCACTTTGTGACTGTTCGTGCACCACCACCAGTACCGCTCAAGCCCTCTTTTGCTGTTTCCCTGAAATTACGTTTAAGTCTTGGAACAGAGGGTTAGAGCTGCCTACTAATCTCTTCATCCACTCTCATTTTAAACAGCATCTTAAGCTCAGAGTCTGAACAGTTTGCCATTTCTGCCAAGCGATAACTGTTTGTGACAAAACTATTCTTTTTCGAGTGTATCGCACTGTGAATGTTTGAACGCAACAGACCTGCAAACACCTGTCAAGTAAATAGACACCGATGTGTCTGCATGGCGGGAGAGAAAACACTGTCATGAATATGGCGAGGGGAATCCTTATTTTTCGTTTTTGACCTTTTTTCCCCAGGATAAATGGTTTTCGGGGTGCCCTGGTTTCATGATCTTTTTTAATTGGATTTATGCAGTCACCATCACAGAAAGTTGAATCAGTTCATTGGGACACAACATTTGTCGAGAGAAACGTTTCATCACTCATCTAAGTGACCTCTTCGGTCTCAGCTGACTGCAGGTATCCCCACCCCTTATAAACAATACAGTGGCATAACGACCGAAACCAACGATCGGTTTCATATGCAAATTACCGTGACCATTAACTAGCGTTTCAGTGGCCATGTGTACTATTCAAAGAGGATGCTCCCCCTCAGTTCAGGGATGGTCGTTCCCTCTTCACATAGTTGGCCTCTTTGACTCCCTGTTCAAATCAGCGTTCCTCCCCATTAAGGATGTGCACATCCTCATCCTTGAAAGAGTGGCCCCTGGCCTGTAGATGGGTGTAGACTGCGGAGTCCTGGCCTGACGTGTCAGCTGCACTCAGAATGCATACTTCCTGCTAATCCTCAATTAGATACTGTAGCGAATTTGGGGGGCACTCGGGAACCGCCACAGCTGGGACGTGAACCCACATCTCCTGCACCGCAAGTGACAACGCTAACCAGTCGACTAAAGGGTCCGACCTGTTTGCCAAGGGCTACCGAGCCTATTCATCCGCGATCGTTACATTACCCCCCTGCTTTGGGAAGCGCATCCAATGGAGGGGACCGCCACAGCCGGGATGCGAACTCAGATTTCCCGCACCGCGGGCGACAACGTTAACCAGTTGACTAAAGGGTTCGACCAGTTAGCCAAGGACTACCAAGCCTATTCATCTGTGATTGTTACATTACCCCCTTCCATCAGGAAGGGCGTCCCCGGCCGAACCGTCACAGCCGGGGCACGAACTCGTGTATTCCGCACCGCAAGCGACATCGCTAACCGCTCGACTAAAGGGTCTGACTCGTTAGCCAAAGGCTACCGTGTCTACTTATTTGTGTACGTTACACGACCCCCCTCCTTCGGGAAACTTCTGAAGTAGGAAGGAGGGGGGTAGTGTAACATACACGAATAAGTAGACACGTTTGCCCTTGGCTAACGGGTCGGACCCTTTAGTCGACTGGTTAATGTTGTCGCCCGTGGTGCGGGAGATCTGAGTTCGCATCCCGGCCGTGATTGTCCGGCCGGGCCGCCCCCCGACCGAATTCACAACATTGGTGTCAGAAGTGGGGTTGTGAGATCCTGAAGGACCATGAGGCCATCGGAAGCGTTTCCTGGCGGAGAGGGGGAGTGTAACGTACACGAATAAGTCGACATGTTAGGCCTTGGCTAACGGGTCGGACCCGTCGCATTGTCGCCTGTGGTGTGTGAGCCACAGGTTCGCATCCCAGCTGTGATGGTCTGGCTGGGCTGCCCCCCAAATTCGCTACAATACTTTATTTATAGAAAATGTGTTAATTTGCATCTGGCTCTACCTCAAAATGCACACATAGAAAATCATGAGCTATGTGTACTTTATGAGTACAATAAGCATAAGTAAATAGTGAAAAAGGTCAAAAAGGCTCTCTTGCACCATTCTCTGGAGTACATCTCTGACGGATCCGTGACCATTACTTCCGCTGGCGGCAGCTGCTGCAGACGGCGGCTCTGATGAAGACGCTGTGTACACTAAAGAAACCACAACAGCTGTCAGTCTCACCCGGCTCTGGCTTTGACACGCCATCCTGAACTCCATCATATAACCGGGAACATAATCGTCCAGTCTAAAAGGAGCGCCACACGCGACTGCATTTTTCTTAACAGATGCGGCAGTGAAATCCCATCTCTTCACCTGCACAAAACGCACCCACGCAAGAAAGCAAGCATGGTTCCTTTTCCTGTTGAGAAAATTGTGGACTTGATGTCCTGACAGGCTGGAGTTTGTGCAACGTGCACAAACCCTATAATATACCATGATGATAAATGGTGAAATACAATATAAATCTACTGAAAAAAACACTAACTCACTCTAACACAACCTCTCAGACTCACTACCCCCCCCTACTGCACATTGAGCTGAGGCAGTGCCGAGGAGACCGACTCCGCTTTGTGACGTAACATGACGCGATGTTGGAAAAAAAGGCGTTTTTACAAGCTTTGCTAAAAACGGCCATTTTTTTTCCCTCTGAATTTTTGCCCTTATGTCTCGTAAAATATTTAGTCCTGCATTAACTTCAAATTGTCATTTGCAGGTCATTTTCATGGTAAATTTCGGGGGGGGAAAATTGACCTACAATATGCACTTTAAGAGGGTGCATGTGTCTATACAGTAATAACCAGACTAAAGCAGAGGCAGCAGTCACACTCACCCAACCAACATACACACATACCGACAGAAGTCACAAATGCACTTTCTTTTTTTCTTCTTTGGACCCCCCCCCCCCATTTTCTCCCCAATTGTACTTGGCCCCACCCTTCTGAGCCATCCCGGTCATTGCACCACCCCTTCTGCCGATCCGGGGAGGGCTGCAGACTACCACATGCCTCCTCCGATACATGAGGAGTCGCCAGCTGCTTCTTTTCACCTGACAGTGAGGAGTTTCACCAGGTGGGACATAGTGTGTGGGAGGATCACGCTATTCCCCTCAGTCCCCCCCGAACAGGCGCCCTAACCGACCAGAGGAGGCGCTAGTGCAGTGACTAGGACACATACCCATATCCAGCTTCCCACCCGTAGACACGGCCGATTGTGTCTTTAGGGACGCCCGACCAAGCCGGAGCTAACACGGGGATTCGAACCAGCGATCCCCGTATTGGTAGGGAACGGAATAGACCGCCACTCCGACCGGACACCCGCAAAAGCACTTTAAACAATAGAATAGGGCACACATGAGCGACATCTGAGCAGTCCTCATAGGATGTATGCAAACTTGCTGTCAGTGATGTTGCATCATGTTGTGCAGGTAAGTGTAGGAGTAAGCCGTGAATCAGAGACGCTTTGAGTCCTGCAAGTCTCTCACTTGATCGGTTAATCCAATACAAGTAGCGTTTTGTCACGCTGTAGCCATGATGTAAATGACACTGTCAGCACAGATGTTGCTGCAGCTGGACACGCACATGCACGTTAGAGCAGCGTTTCTCAAACCTCTCCTGGAGGACCACTTGTCCTGCATGTTTTAGATCTCTCCCTGCTCCAAACACACCCGATTTAAATGATCAGTTTTGTTATTAGGCAGCTTCGGGGGGCTCATAACGAGTTGATCATTTGACTCAGCTGTGTTGGAGCAGGGAAAGATCTAAAACATGCAGGACAAGTGGTCCTCCAGGAGAGGTTTGAGAAACGCTGCGTTAGAGAACAACAAGCGCAGCCATCAGCCCTGTGGAGTTGCTCTCTTTCTCTCTCTACCGTCCCATCTCAATTGCTTTCTGTCTCGCGAGCTATCTGTTTTATTTCTATATCTCTTGATCACTTTTCCTCCTCTAGCGCTAGCTCACATCTCAGTATTTGCATGTCCCTCTCTGTCACCAAGTAAACATATTTAGAGTCTACCCTCTAGACTGACGCTCACGAAAACTCATTGGCACACAGACAAAGACACTTGAGGGACACACACTACACACACACACACACACACACACACACAATGACAGCTTGCCCTCTAGTCTGGCAAGTACACATCAGCAGCTGTATGATGACTCTAGATCAGCAGGGTAGCATTAAGTGTCTTGATAAAATCATGCTCTTAAAAAGCAAATATTCAGTCACACACACAAAGGCAAACATATTTAATCATATAAACACACACATACACACAAATATAAGCGTATCATAATCACTATCTGGTATTTTGTTTATCTTGCCAGACATCGTGGAATTTTACTGAAGTGACTCGAGACAGCTAAAACATAAAAAACAACGACCCACATGCACACGCACTCATGAAGACATACACGTACCGGGTTCATACAGTAGCTGAAAGATGTGGCCTCCGTGAATCTACCGCGTTTTGTTTCCCTGCCTAAAATGAATGGGAGTGGGTGAAATACTGCACTAGCTCATGTATGGACAGTGGAAAACAGCTCCAGAAAACAGCTGTTTACTTTTTAGAGACTCTGTAAGCAATATCAAAATCCTAACCCACCACCTGTCTTTCACTCTTCTCACATATTCTGCTGACCCTCCTTCAGTCTGGATTTCCCCGTCTTGCTCTCCATCTCTTTCATTCCCTGTATTTTTCTCTCTTTCTTATTCTCACTGTTTTATCTCTTTCCTTCTGTTTGCCTCATTTGTTGTTTTTCTTTCTTTCTTCCTTTCACTCTTTCTTTTCCTTCCTTCCTTCCTTCCTTCCTTCCGTCCTTCCTTCCTTCCTTAGGCACCGTAAGGGCATCCGTACAACAAGGCCTTACTGAATAATAGAATAATAGAGGGTCTTTGTGACAGAAGGAAAGGTCTGCAGGCAAGACACACATGCATATGTGCATACATCCATACACACACACATGCACATAAACACACACAGACATACATGGAATGAGACAAGGCTAGAGGGGACCAATCTGCTCATTCTGTCATTCCTCCCTCCTATTTCCCCCTTCTATGGGCTTATTTTGAAGTATTTATACACAAAACCATCACAAAATGATTACAATGGCAGTTACATCTGGGGTAGAAACGTTTACCCAGCACTATACTAGAGTGGGTTTCTTGAAAAAAAAAAACTTCACATATTTTGCAACCAGCTAACTGGCCTTGGAACGGATCGGAATACATACATATCTCAGCTAGGTGATATCTCACTTATTATTTGTTGTTGTCACCCTTTTCAGTAGTGTACACAAATGTGTGACCTTGGTATACTAATGCTCCTGATAATGTCACATTGAAAGCAGTGTGGACCGGGCTTTTGAGGATTTTTCATAAACACCCGTGTTTTAAGATGCAAAAGAGATGCCTCGGTAAGTCATCTGCCTCTCACACTTAATGCATTGGACTTTAGGGTTTAATTAGCTAAGTTAGTTAGCTCGCTGCTATCATCAGCAGGGCTGGGAATATTGTTCTAATGACAAGCGCGATCGCTGCACAAAAAACAAAAGAATGAATTGAATTTTACTGAACACAGAGTGCTTCCCACAAATATGATCACGTGGGCTGATTCGCCGATCGCTGAAGACCCACCCCCTCTCTACTTGTCACTGTCACAACGTGAAGTATTCTGTTGTCCTCTTCTGCTCCAAACCAACTCATTGTCCTGCTTTCATGGAGACAGCCGTGGATGTTCTACCCGGCTTGTAAATGGTAACATGAATGTGTCTAGAACTTCTGTGGTCATAAAAGTGTAACCCACATGGAACATAAGGTTACTAAAGCCATATGTCATATAGAGGTGTAGTTGTAACTTGTTCCAAAGGGGGGGGGGGGGCGCAATACACAACCTGTGCATCTAAAGTGGTAGAGGGCATTATGTCCGTTTTTCACTTCCTGTTGAGATCCCTTTCTGAAACGTGCTGTGAACGATGAAACAACCCTGGAATTCCCAACCGTGAATGTGAGGAAGACAGCTTCTGTCGAGCTCCTGATATTGGAACGCTGATTGGTTTTTGAACTACCAGATAGAGTCAGGATCAGTGATGGCGAGCCCAGCCCACTGAGACTGTGGACAGTCATGGAAGCAGTGTGGCCTACCGTAGGATCTGTCCACAGAAGACGTCTTGACTAGCTCCTTCATTCACTCAGACACCAGATAAAACCACATACACACTATTAGCTCTACCCAGGAAGTCAACACACACATCACACACACAAGAACACTGAAACGAACTCTTGGAACTCCAACTCACCTGCAGGAGCATCCGAGTGGAAGGTTCCACTCGGGCGGGGGGGGCTTATTGTCATTTTATTTTTCATATTAAAGAGCTCTATTTTTACTTTGTTTATCATATACAAACTGTAGTGCTGTCCATGTTATGTAAGTCATTAATTGCTCAGGTTTATTGCTAAGAGGCAGTAAAATTGTCAACTGTTCAACTTCATACCAACTCCCCTCGTGAGTCACTCAAGGCATACCACTCCCCGAGCCTGGGTAGATGTTAGTGTCCCTATGTAGGCTACTACTGTCACTGGCTACAGACGAGAGGTGCTACAAAAGGAAATCAGTGGTGACCTGAATCTGAAAAAAGTGGTAGGTAGGGGACCTTTGGTGCCACATTTTTATCATTGTTTAACAAGGTAGTCCCATTTGGAGAAAAAAAAATTCTTCTAGATTCTAGAAGATGTGTTTTGGACAGCTCATTTTGCATTGCCACATATTGGTGCATCATCCTCATCTCTCTGGTGGCTAATCTCTGGGGACCGTTGTTTTTGTTAAATGACTTTTGACTGGGCTGGCCTAATATGCAGGGATTACTGTAGGCTGATATGTGATAATATCTTAGATAGTATCTTAGATAGCATCTTAGATAGTATCTTAGATAACGTCTTAGATAGCATCTTATATAGTATTTTAGATAGTGTCTTAGATGGCGTCTTAGATAGTATCTTAGATAGCGTCTTAGATAGCAGCTTAGATAATATCTTAGATAGCATCTTAGATAGCGTCTTAGACAGCATCTTAGATAGTATCTTAGATAGTGTCTTAGATAGTATCTTAGATAGTATCTTAGGTAGCGTCTTAGACAGTGTCTTAGATAGTGTCTTAGATTGTATCTTAGATAGCATCTTAGATAGTGTCTTAGACAGCGCCTTAGATAGTGTCTTAGATAGTATCTTAGATAGTGTCTTAGATAGCGTCTTAGATAGCGTCTTAGATAGCGTCTTAGGTAGCGTCTTAGATAGTGTTTTATATAGTGTCTTAGATAGTATCTTAGATAGCGTCTTAGATAGCATCTTAGATAGCGTCTTAGACAGTGTCTTAGATAGTATCTTAGTGTCTTAGATAGTATCTTAGATAGAATCTTAGATAGTGTCTTAGACAGTGTCTTAGATAGTGTCTTAGATAGCATCTTAGATACTATCTTAGAGTGGTGCTGTCCCTTCTAGTGGGACATTTCAAGAGTGTATGAGGTCCCTGTGATGCAAACACACACACAGAAAACACACGTTTCGCTCCTTCTGTTGCTCTGTACTTACTGTACTTGCAGAGTCATTGTACACACAGACACACACACACTCACGCACACATCCATGTACACACACTAACATGCCAGGGGTGATACAGGGACAAGGGTCTTTTTCTGGACTGTGACTCATTCCAATTCAACGCTACCGTAAATGGATGAGAGGAGGGAAGAAGGATTGAGGAGGGAGGAGAAAAGGAAGCAAGGGATGAGGGAAAACAGGGAGCGAAGGATAATGGGAGGTGTGCTTTCAGAGATTAGTCATCTGGCAACCCAACCTTAATGACATAACTTCCTTCATAGTCAATATGTCTAGATGCCATTGTTTTTGAGAAGTGTGTGTGTGTGTGTGTGTGTGTGTGTGTGTGACACTTAAAAATACATTTTTCAAAAGAAATGTGTCGTTAGAAAGTGTGAGAATAAAATGTTCATGTTTTGTTCTGTGGGTGTGAGTAAGTGAATTCATAGTTTTGTGAGGTTTTAGACTTGGCCTGCATCCATGCATGAGAGGAGTTGAGAGAGAGAGAGAGCATACGTATGTATGTGTGTGTGGGGGGTGCACGTGCGCATGTGCGTGTGCACGTCTGCGGTCTCTGTGTAGTGCTGAGTTGGAATCTGAACCCCTTCACCTTCCCCTGCAGCTGGGGGTGAATGCTATCCAAAGAACACACACACACACACACACTGCATACACACATCCCGCTTTTGCTGGAATACTCTCTCTCTCTCTCTCTCTCTCTCTCTCTCTCTCTCTCTCTCTCTCTCTCTCTCTCTCTCTCTCTCTCTCTCTCTCTCTCTCTCTCTCTCACACACACACATACACACACACACACACACACACACACACGTTCCAAAGATTTTCTTTCCTGTCCAGCTCTCCATACTCCTCTCCATCGCTCTCTCTCTCCCTCTCTTTTTCACCTTCAGACACACACACAGACACTCTTTTACTGCCCTTCACGATTCCACTCCATCTCTTTCTCCCCTCTCTATTTCGTTTGGTCTCATTTCTCAGTCTTCCTCTTTCTCCCCCTTCTCTTCCTCTCGGCTGCTTCCTCTCTGTGATGTGTTGGCAGTGTGGTCCACAGCTTGGCAGGACCGGCCCGGCTCTCCGTAGAAAGCCGGTCTGTTTGGACCCCACACTTCATTAAAATGTCTTTATCTCCTCCGATCAGAGGCCTAATGAGAATAACTATCAACACCTGTCTAGTTCCCGTCTTTTCTTTGACCTTTCTCCTCTCACACTTCTCTTTCTGTCTTGTCATTTGCGCCTTGTGCTTTGCCTAGCTCTTCTTCTCTTTATTTTATCTCTACCCCCCCTTCAATGATTTTAATTCATTTTGTTTCATTCTTAATGGCAACAGAATGCAGTTTTTAGTGGTATTTTTTGATGAGCATGTGTACTTTATACCTCTGTATGACTTCTCTCTTCCTCTGTGTATCACTCTCTTGACATCTATTGTTTTTATTGCTTGGTGCCTGGTTTATGAAGAGTAAACAAAACACGGTAGATCAATTCAGTCTCTGCTGTAACCTTGCCATCCTCATACCCACCCTCTCCATCTCTCTTTCTCTCTCTCGCTCCATCTCCCCCTCCCTCACTCTCTCTCGCTCTGTCTTGCTCTCTCTCTCAGGCATTGGATGGAGGGATCTATGAGCATGTGAAGGACTACCTGGTGGCGTTGTGTCGCACTGAGCTGGAGGTCTTCCAAGCCACACACAGCACTTTCCAGTTCCTGCTGGACAAATCCACAAGGGTGAGTCAGACGTGGCGAGAGAAACAGCATGTGTTGCATGTTTTCCGCGCTCTGCTTGTCTCACATGTGGAGTCCTCCAGATTGTAACCGTAGACCCTGAAAAAAGCTGTTTGTATTATAAAAGGCATTCTGTTCTCCCCCACCACAGATAACCAAACCAATAGAGAGGCCGTATGACTTGTGAACTCTCAAAAATACACAATAGTGAGCAGATATACGTAGCCTCATGTTTGCAAAGGTGTAGAGACGTTTGAAGGGATACTTTGACATATTTGAGTTAACTTGAGTGTCTTTTGTCACCACACACGTGTGTTTTTTTTCACAGATGTGATTTGGGGAAAGGGTTTTATAGTTTTCCTCTACTGGGAAACTCTAACATTTGCGAGCGTGGTTACTGTTCCTTACTTTAAAAAAAGTGTATTTCCAAGTAAGGAATGCTAAGCATGCTGATGGCCAAATGTTGATAGAAAATGTTAAACATAGGGACGAGCAAGAATGTAACTGAAAAGTAACAAAAAAAATGTCAAGTTGAGTGCAACATTTTTTCGTCATCTAAGTTTAAGGGTCATTTGATTGTCATTTTATTAGGGACTCAACATCTATCTGTGTATGTGTGGTTATGTGTATAAGTATGCATGCGTGTGTGCTTGTGCGTGTGCTTTTCTACATGTAATCTCTCTCTTTCTCTCGCTGCTTCACAGGTGATTCAGGAGTTCAACCAGCAGTTGTTTATGCAGGAAAACCCGGTGTTTCACAAAGCGCATGACTTTCAGTTCCAGCCCAGTGACTGTGACACGGTAAGGGACACACATCTGCACTCCTGATACTGGGTTATGGGTTTTGTTTTTAACATTTACAAACAAACACACACACATACACACACACGTACCCAGCAAGAGGTCTCTTGTGTCTGAGTTGCCATGTGTAGGCTTTCCACTCTTCTCTACTATTACTGGTGGCTTGTCAACCCATGTTCTTGTCACATGTATGATGAGCCCCTGGCCTCCACTCAGTCTCCAGTCCTCACCCCTACAGAACAATTCAGTTTATTTTATTACTATCTTGCAACATTCAGTTAACATATTTGCACCTGAGCAAAGTCCCTGTCCAGGCTAGAAACCAGAGAGCTGAGGCTCAGGTCGCGCTCACTGTCAGAAGAGCCTTGGCGCTTGTGTTTCCAGCCTAGGGAGAGATTTGTTTGTGTTCAGATGTCAGGACTGAGCTGTCACAGTCTAGTCAACCAATGCCCGTTTAGACCATGATCACTTCAACACCAGAAGCGGCAGGTCCGTTGGAGGCCTCTTTTTATAGAGCGATCTTCTTTTGAAAAGAAGCGTAAACTGAGTTAAAACGGGTTTTTTCTCCCCCTTTAGCTCGCCAAATAGGTTGTTTGTTGAAAGTTAAAAGTATCTCAACTTGTTGTCAATCAGTTACATAGCAACAGTGGGATTCATGCAGCTTCCCTCCCCAGAGAGTTGCTGAGCACTGCTTGCTGAATAATGTACGTCTCCCAGCTGACACCGCTGCAGTTCTTCTCTGTAGATGATCTATATCTTGCAGCAGTCTGTTTCTCCCCTATCATTGTCTTTCTTTCTTTCTGTCTGTCTCCTTCTTGTTACTCTGACGTTTCACTATGCAAGGATGTGTTATTCTTTCCCTTTGCCACCCTAATCTATTTCAACCTTTGCTAACATGCTTTCCCTGTAGTTTTTTCCACTAACCCTCCTTGTGTTTTTATGTCTGTGTGCTGTTCTGCTGCTTTTGAGGGTTGTGTGGGTGATTGGGTCCTTCTCTGTGTGTGTGCGTGCATGTGTGTGTACGTATGTGTGTGTGTTTGTCTGTGTGTGTACGTATGTGTGTGTGCCAGACTCTGAGCTCGGTGCAGAAGTTGGTGGACATTGAGCCGTCGCCCGTCAGTGCCATGAGAATGACCCTGGCACAGGTAGTTCTAACCTCTAACAGATAGCATCCTATCTCCAAACCTGGCTCTACCTCTACTTGATCCGTCTATCTATCTATCGAGCGAGCTAGGTAGCTAGCTAGCTAGCTAGCTATTATCTATCTGTCTGTCTATATATCTACCACTTGTGGGAAATCGTTTTTCCTGGTCAGTGCTGCTATGTGACTGATGCTACGAAGCTGCTCCCAGCTGGTGAAACACAGGCAACAAATCATCCAGGTGTATGTTTCTCCCCTTCTCTGGTTTTCGAACTTAGGCGAAAAACCAGCTGAGGAGTTAGCGCTCAATTGTGGTATAAAACAGGTTTTTCACAGGTTTTGAATCACCGCGAGCACGAGAGGTCCTTGATCATACAGCCATATCTGTGCACAAAAAAATATTAGCTGACAGGCCCAGTAGTATGCGCGATTAGCATTGGACAGATACACTATCATAAGCTTTTTGTGCAGCGCCCAACTCAGTTGAACGGGGGGGTGGGGGTGGAGTTGTTAATACGCAGCTCTCAAGCTAAAGAAATATACCTAATATAAACATTTTGCCTGTCAGTCTGTGGAAGTGCAGCCTTCCTGGCAGACCCTCGCAATAAAGCGACCAACCCTGACATGACTGAGGGAAATAGCGTGATCCTCCCATGCGCTACGTCCCCCTGGTGAAACTCATCACTGTCAGGTGAAAAGAAGCGGCTGGCGACTCCACATGTATCATGTGGAGACATGTGGTAGTCTGCAGCCCTCCCCGGACCGGCAGAGGGGGTGGAGCAATGACTGGGACGGCTTGGAAGAATGGGGTAATTGTCCGGGTACAATTGGGGGGGGGGGGGTAAAATGTGTTTAACCGTCGCAGTTTTCATGATATAAAATGAACAAAGACGAATGGCTGCTCTGCTGATTGACATTCATTCATAAAACAACGGTCGGAAAACTGAGCTACCGAGATGATTTCCAGCTGGGACTGTGATTAAGCCTACTCTTGAAACTGTATTTTTATAGCAGAGTTTTAACATTGGAGACTATGGCACTTCCGCGTGGTGGTGAGGTAAATGAGGGAATTATTTTTGGTTCCTCCAGTGTTCCTCCAGTACTGAGATAGCAGTGAATGATTTACTGGCTTGCAGAATATGATCGTCTTCTCCTTTACTTTCAACGCTCATACCTGAATACATAATGTTTTGGTTCTGACACTCGCTGCCCGATCGGACTCAACCGTAGATGTGAGTCACCCATGCGCACAGCTGACTTAGATCTGGCAGCGATGGAGACCAACATTGGTCGAACGAGCTAGAGCGGGAAAGGGGAGAGGGAGCGGCCATAGCAAGATCAAATATTTTTCAAAGGTTTCGAATCACCGCAACCACAAGAGGATCTTCATGGTACACTCATAACTGTGCACAAAAACAATTTAGGTTTACAGGTCCAGTAGTTTGTGAGATTAGCCGCAGACAGACACACACACATACACAACACCCCCCCCCCACACACACACACAGTGACAGCTTGCCCTCTAGTCTGGCAAGTACTACACATCAACTGTATGATGACTGTAGATCAGCAGAGTAGCATCAAGTGTCTTGATGAAATCATGCTCTTAAAAAGCAAGCATTCAGTCACACACACAAAAGCAAACATATGCAATCGTATAAACACACACATACACACACACACACACACGTGACCAAACGCACAATCCCCCCCCAGGCTACGGCCTGGCAGAGATAAGGTATAATGATGCAATGCTCAACATGGATATACTTTACTATAGGGATGGTGGTGTGACTTGGCGATGAACACTGTTGATTTCTTTATCCGTCCCAGTCCCTCTGGGGAGTTTTCATGTTACCCCTGTGTTTGGCTGGATTTCTTAAAGATGCTCTGGTTTCTTCCCACAGTCAAAAGATACACGTGACCCTTAACTGCATGAATGTAAGGGATTGTGTGATTGGGCACCATGAGGGACTTAGATCTGTCCAGGGTTAAATTCCTGCCATCTGCTCAGTGCCAGTGCACCCTGAGATGGGCTGCATTCTCAAATGACGCTGAATTAGATTATGAGGGTGTAGAGATTGAATCAGTACGTACCATGTCGTATTTAAATGTCTGTTATTAATGTATTGTTGGTGCAGTTGGACTTTTATCACAGCCACTGTGACAATGCTGCACTTTATGCAGAATTATGTCATATTTGGCAGACCTGCCATTACTGTGACTCATGGTCCATTTACCAACAATTGGTCTATCAGCGTGACCTTGTTTTAATGGACTTGAATTAAAAGCATGTTAACACGTGTACAATGAGAGCTCAATAATTTTAGCCTCTTACTATCAAAGGTCCCACCACTGCATAACTGCTGTTTGTCCTACTGAAAGATTATCTGATTTGAAATGTGGCTATGGGCAGAGTGTTTACATTAACAGCCACTACGGTTAAAGTTATTTCCAATTAAATTGCTTTAATTGTTATTCTAACACTAGACCATTAAATTTTATGAATCATTGGACTCTTATCTTATGTTTCACTAATGTAGCCATGATTTACAGAACACTACAGGGTTTGCACTGTTGGAGCAAACGCAAGGCAATTTCAGCCCATGGTGAAACTTGACGCAAGTAAATTACATCACAGGAAGTTACTCAAAAGCCAAACACAAGAAGAAATTGTTTTATTTAGCACGATATTCTGGGCCTCACATATTGGCAAGGATGTACTGTAATTGGGCTTCCAGTATGTATTATCAGGCTTTATATATGTAGTATTCATATGTAGACTAACTCATGCATATAGCTTTCTTGTTTTTATTATATTGTGCATTCTTTATTTGCATTTTATTTTGATAATTGCCTGACATATTTAAAGCTTTAAAAAAAAACAAATTTTTTTCCTTGCTCTTGGCATTAAATTTGGGGCTATTTGAGTAAACGCTGAGGATACGTCAGCACTCCCTCCATGGTACATTAGAACCACTGTTCAAACCCAAGTTTCCTCCTTCCCTCCCTGCCTGCCTTGCCTGAATGTAATTAAGCTGCAAATCTCCCATGTAATACTCTCTGTTTCACACCTATACTTAGCCAGATTTATGCCCTGCTGTTACTGAACCAGCTCATAATTATTAGAGACGATGTGCAGTGGAAACTTGCAATTAAAATAACGTGTACTAACACAGGTTCATTATCAGATGTTGAAACCCCCAGCCTTGCTGGTCTTGAAAGCACAGGTGACATTGGCTGTGTGGGTCCTGTTACTGTAATCTAAAATGGGGTTTTTCCTCTGCCTGTAATAGTTATACAAGTACATTCACATTCTTTTAGCATGGCTACAGCACTGTAATTTTATGTTGCTTTGAGTGGTAATAAGGAGTGAATGCCGGTGGCTACCGCTGTGTGTGACGCAAACCTTCTTATAAGAAAATTCACTCACTATACAAAATATTAATATGTGCTCTTTTGGGGTAACAGACTTAGCAGCATGTAAGCAAAAACTTCTATTTCCCCAGACATTTTACCATATAATTTGGTCATGTGAGGTGAGGATGCAAGTTAAAAATCAGAATCAGAATACTTTATATGGTAAAGTAGAAAAAAAAGCTTTTGGGCCTTAATATACTTAATAGAGACATGACTTCTGCAAAGCGCTATAGCACAATACAATATAGGATGTGCCTTATATTTTGTTGGCTTAGTGTAGCCTGTTTGCCTGATACACAACTAGGAACAGATGGTTTCCTGAATCCCTATTTAGTCTGTGAGAAAAACCAAAATATCTCTCCCAAGACAGAGCGCGTGTAGAGAGGATGAAGAGGGTGGTTTGGGTTGAAAGTTGAAACAGGAGAGCAGAAATAGGAGAGGGAACTCATGGTTCAGCTTGACTTTGATCAAGCTGTCCAGTTAAATGACATATTTGTCATAGGGACATTAAACCTGCAGTGCAGAACGTTTGTCTCCCCCTCCTGGTAGTGAGAGGAATTACTTCTCTTTCAGCGCCGTCAAACAAGGAAAAGCAACACCAATGGTCCGTGTTTGTCCTCACCGTAGATTGCTTTTCTTTCTCTCTTTCTTTCTTTCTTTACTTTAATCTTTCTTCTGAACACCAAGTTTCTTTTTTTTTCTGGAGCATCAGAAACCTTTTTTGGACACTTCTTAGGTTTTCCCGCCATAGCTTCTAAACCCGAACGCATATATATATATATATATATATATATATATATATATATATATATATATATATATATATATATAGAAAATCCACAAAAAAAACAGATAGTGCAGGGGGTCAGAACATTAACAGTAATCACAAATCAGCTCACAAAAATGTTATAAAGGGTACATACTACATTTATGGCTTTAATAGCTTTCCTATTTTTAGAATATAGAATCGTTGTAATGTATTGCAAAGCAAACATTGCTGCTTAACGTTAAACGCATCACTATGCATCACTTCCAGTGAGCCAGCGTGGGAATACAGTGCAGGAATGTCGCTCCAGACACCAGATTTAGAGTGTAACCCCCCCCCCCCCCCCAGGTCTGAGCCTAACTCCACCAACTGCATAATTTTGAAGTGCCCAAGGGTTGAAAAGGGGGGGCGGGGGAGCATGGCTAGGAGTAGCCAGGAAGATCCACGAGAAGGGACCGGTTTGAGTCATACCCAGTCCCCTCCACTGGCCCGCTTTCTGGCACGGCGTCAAACACCACCCTACGAAGATGCCCCGACTGCTGCGATACGGATGCACCGCAGACGGAAGGGGGCCCCGCGAGAAGGGCTGCGGCTTTCCGGCGGTGAAGAAGGGCGGGCGACTGCTCCCCCAGCCGTGGCACAAACCCAGGCCGACTGACCCAGTTGTCTGGTGGTGCTTCTATAGCCATCAAAAGCGCAAGTCAGCATCGACATGTTTCATCACCATACAGTCATATCATTCAGTTTACAGCTCAAAAAAACACGTTCAATTGTTTAGCTCCTCTTTAAAACTGTGGTATACTGCGAAATGCAGAGAGATTTACCTGCTGGTGATGGACCTTCATCATCATTGTGTGAACTCGTTTGGCGAGGGCTTGAATGTCATGGACATTCATTTATATGTCAAAGTCCCACATTCTCGCTTTAATCTTCGTTTCAGGGCTGGTGTCTGGCAGCCCTTCAGATAATTATAAATAATGATAAACTTTATTTATGTCACTACCATCTGACAGCCACGTGACGTCTCAAGAATACTGATTCTGACTGGGAATGTCCTTTGTATCCCTTGCAATTTTATAGGTTTATTAGTGAGCGAGTTGAAAAGGAGGTTCGTTTCAGAGGAGGTTAGGGAGCCAACTCAGAGATTGTTTTAATACTTGGCTGTGAAAGAGGAAAGGCCACATGGTTATGATCAATGACGAATGCTTTTGTTGGGAATCTACACAGATTCTTGCAAAAACTCGTAAGTTGGCTTTCGCTTCTAAGTGCAAGAATAGGCGCAGATGAATATACACATGCTCATATGCACAAATGTGTGCACAAAAACACCTTTTTGCACCTTTTTCCTCTCTCACTTTGTAGAAGATACAGGCACACACTCCCTCACATTTGGTTTTAATAGCAACCAACTTGTGCCAAGATCATAACAATGGAGCTGTGCAAAACACACTGTATTCATTATGTGGGAGGAAAGCAATCTTTGTGTCTCACTATCTGTTCTTTGACTTGGTAAACAGCTTCTGCACATCACATGTTTCATAAATTGTTGACAAAGTACCTGACTTTTGTTATTTTTTTATGCGTATGTGTTTGTATTTGTTTGTGTGCGTGTGTGTGTGCATGTGTGTGTGTGTGTGTGTGTATATATATATATATTTCTGTATGTGTGTGCTTGTGTGCATGGGTGTGTTTATTAGAGTCGTCAGTTGGAGTCAGAGACAGGGACGACAGAGGAACACAGCCTTAACAAGGAGGCCAGAAAATGGGCAACCCGAGTGGCCAGAGAACACAAGAACATCATACATTACAAAAGAGTGAGTATTATGTCCACTTTCTCCCTCTCTCTCACTTTCTCTCTTTCTCTCTTACACACACACACACAGGCATTGATGCAGAGACATTATGGCAAACCTGTTCAACTTTGATGACTGATGGGCGTCCGGGTAGCATAGCGGTCTATTCCGTCGGCTACAAACACGGGGATCGGCAGTTCGAATCCCTGTGTTACCTCCGGCTTGGTCGGGCGTCCCTACAGTCACAATTGACCATGGCTGTGGGTGGTATGTGTCCTTGTCGCTGCATTAGCGCCTCCTCTGGTTGATCGGACGTGCCTGTTTGGGACGGGGGGGGGGGGGGAATAGCATGATCCTCCCACACGCTACGTCCCCCTGGTGAAACGCCTCACTGTCAGGTGAAAAGAAGCGGGTGGCGATTCCACACGTATCGGAGGAGGCATGTGGTAGTCTGCAGCCCTCCCCCAGATCGGCAGAGGGGGGTGGAGCAACGACCGGGACGGCTCAGAAGAGTGGGGTGATTGGCCGGATACAACTGGGGAGAAAAGGGTTTTTTTTTTTCAATAAATAAATAAAAATAACTTTGACAGCTGATAATGTTACACACAAGTACATCAATAGACATCTGAAGTTCTCCTTCCTGTGCCGTCATCTGCTTGAACATAGATTCAAGCCCCTTATTCTATCAAATAAAATACTATGTACACGATTTAATACTAATTGTTGCATGTACACAATCTTTGTACCTGACCTCATGTGTCAACGTTTCTGCTTGTAATTGTGTGTGCTTGTGCATGTACATGCGTATTGTGGTCAGTCCCTGGAGGAGTGTGAGAGCCATGGCTTGCCCCCCACAGAGCAGAGCCGAGCCGACTTGGAGCTGAAGATAGAGGACACCAAAGAAAACATCCGCAAAGCTGAGGTCTGTACTCCCCCCACCTGTGCTTTCTGAGTCTTCCCGCTCTTGCTGCGTAGACATATCGGTCACGTAGTTCTCTAACATATTACTTTTCGTCGTTGTGTTCACTTCCTAATAGTACCAGAAATGATAAGTGGGACTGTGCATGTAGACATTGCAAAATAAGTGATTCGGAGTAGTGCAGCTTTCCCTCCACAACCTTTCCATTGCCTGTACTGGAATATAGGTGTGAATGGTTACCGTGAATTGGGCAATTATTAAAAAAAAAAAGAAGAAGTTGAAAGAAATTATTTTGCAGCACACCGTGAAAAACAAGTTACTTTCAATCGTCCGACCTGGAAGCGCGGCAGACTAACCTGCATTACCACAAGGCTTTACAGAAAGATGTGATACATAATTCCCCCCATCCACCCCTCTTGTTTTCACTTCTTTGTTTGTCATGTGTGACTAAATTCTTGATAAATAATTTCAGTGCAAACAGTAGCAGCTGGTGTACTGTACACCCGTCAGGGGGACGGACAAGGCCGAGAGCATTTATCCAACATGGCCCAGGGTGGATTCTCACTTCCTCTTTGTGAGAAGAACAAATTATTCATGGTTTTCATTCATTTAGACACAATAATCAGAGTATTCTGTTTGTGTACCTCACGCCACTGCCGTCTTTTCTATTTCAAAGGCTTTAATCTGTCTCGTGGAGTTTTGTCTGTCTGTATTTGTCTTTTCTTTTTCTTTCTTTTTTATCTGTATGTGGAAAGGCAGCCGACCCAGTCTCTTTGAGATCCCCCATCATCTTTTCTGCCGTTCGGATTTTCTTCAACTCTCTTTCGTTTAACTATGTCTTCCTGCTCACCATCATCCCAGTCTTGCTGGCCAGATTCTGCTTTCTTTCTGGCGCGCCCACCCCATCTCTTTACCCCTGTTTTTGCCCGCTGACTGCTTATCTTCTCATCGATTGTCTCAAGCACAGCCTGCCAGTCCATGAAAGTGATCAATGCATCATCTCTGCTCCTCTCACCTAACATCTAATTCTCTCTCTCTATCGCTCTCTCTCATGTGCTCTCTCTCTCTCCATCTCCCCCTCCCTCACTCGCTCTCTCTCTCTCTCTCTCCCTCACTCGCTCTCTCTCTATCTCTCAAATTCATATTCAAATTCAAATAGCTTTATTGCCATGAACAAAAAATATGTTGTTGCTAAAGAAGTTTGCAGAAGATTAAAACATTACATCACATATTAAATACACATTAAATTCATATTTTCACATATTAAATACACATTAAATTCATATTACTTCACATATGAAATACACATTAAATTCATGTTACTTCACATATTAAATACACATTAAATTCATATTACATCACATATTAATACATAGGTGTCATCACATAAGCAGGTTCCATATTTTTGCCTACTGAAGCAGTCAGTTTTTTTTTTTATTGCCATACGGTACAGTGCAATAAATGTTGTACAGTTTAACACAGCTGCTTAATAGCATATAATTTTGGGGATCTTACAGTGGTTGTGAGTCCCGCAGGCTGTGGCAGCAGATACGTATTTAGCTGCCAGCGGAGCTGTTGTTCCTTCGCCCAGGAGAACTGCCAGTTTCTCCTCTGGGCTTAACAGTAGGAAGTTTGGTACTTTCTTGGCTATTTCCCCGAAGTGGAAGTGTCTTACTGAAGAGACCTTCTCACAGTGGAGGAGGAAGGGCCCCTCTGTTCCTACCTCCCATGTCCAGCAGTGACCACATATACGCTGCTCTCTGGGTAGCCATGTTTTTCTGTTTTCATGTTTCTATAGCCAATTGGTGGTCATTGAGCCTGTATTTGCTCTCTCTCTCTCTCTCTCTCTCTCTCTCTCTCACTCACTCACACACACACACAAACGCAGCCTTTCTCAGTTTATTTCTCTTCTAGCTTTTTTCCTCCTGTCATTCACCATTTCTTTCATTCACCATCTCTTTTCTTTCTTTTGAACTCTACAGTTTCGCCTCTCCTTTTTTCTTTTTTCTTGTACTGTTTTTTCCCCTATTCTGCCGTCCTCACCCTCACACTCCTCTCACATCACATGCTTTCGCAGCACTTTTCTCATTAACGGCTAAGAAAACGTGGCGCCCTCTGCTGTGCTGTTTTGGTTGTTTCACAAGCCCCGCAGCAACTGCAAACACATTGCTTACAGACTTCGACGTTCACCAGAAAACTATTTCAGATATTAGGGAAGCTTATTTCAGGATTTTTTTTTTTAAGGCAACTAGAAAATGAAGTTTGTCGAAGTTATTTCGGCTTGCTCTGCATTGTACTAACTTAAAATTATTTTAGGTATCCATTTTGATCCTGTGGAACGGGGGCACAGTGGTTAACGTGGTTGCCTCACAGCGAGAAGGTCCTGGGTTCGAGCCCCGGGGTAGTCCAACCTCGGTGGGTCGTCCCGGGTCGTCCTCTTTGTGGAGTTTGCATGTTCTCCCCGTGTCTGTGTGGGTTTCCTCCCACAGTCCTACACATGTAGGTCAGGTGAATCGGCCATACTAAATTGTCCCTATGTATGTGTGTCTGTGTGTCTGTGGGCCCTGTGTGATAGCCTGGCGGCCTGCCCAGGGTGTCCCCCCACCTGCTGCCCAATGACTGCTGGAATAGGCTCCAGCATCCCTGCGACCCTGAGAGCAGGATAAGTGGTTCAGATAATGGATGGATGGATTTTGATCCTCCCGCGGTCAAGCTTCGGGCCACAGTTTTCACAGTTTGGGTCACAAGTTAACACCTCCTCATGATAATATCAGACAGTTTTTGATTTTGGCTCCTTTTTACAGACACACAGTTTCCTAGGTACTGTGACAGTAATGTTAAAAACTAATTTTTCCAGACAGAGAACCCGTTTCAGTGGTTACAGATACACACAACTGCATTCCTTCTGTCTTTCCCTCTCCGTCTATGCCGTCTGTCTCTCTGGTATTCTCTGCATTTCCGGGACAACATTAGCTCGAGTCAGGCGATGAATATTTGATGAGACCATTAGGTAGAAATGGTGCTCATTGGTAAACTCTTTTTCCAAGGAACATCGACAGTAAACGGTAAATGACACAGTACAAAAGACATAACCAAGGCTTCCATTTCGGGTTTTTATTTAACAGCTGCCCTCCTTTAATATAATATAAATATGTCTCCCATATGGCTTGAAAGTTTTTACTGAGACACCTGTTGTTGCTGGAGAAAACTATGGTTTACCGTTTTTGCTAAATTCCTCCCCATGTAACAGAGATTTGGCAGAGGGAACATCACTTATAGGTGTTGTGATGTGAATCGTTTAACTGAGCAAACATTTTATTTGCAGGAGAGCATTTCTGCATCGCTGACTAGTGTCTAATTCCTCTTCACATTCTGCCAGCGTCGCCCCATTATTTCCTTGTTGCCTGTAGCCATTCTCAGTGTTGTCCCAGTGCGTCATTAAGACCTAAATAACGAAAAGACCACAGATAAAATCCTTAAAGGTAGGGAGTATATAATTACAAAGCAAACATAAAGATTAATAAACATAGCCTGATCTTCACAGATCTCTAACTTCAATGGGCTTGCGGAATATCAAGTTTGCACTAGACAATGATCATAGGAGATAAATATGATAATGATAGCGTCATTATAGCAAAGGCAATCATTTAACGGACTTTTTGTTGAGGATTTGTATTTTGAGATATCCTGCCCAACTAGTGTTGTGATCGTGCGTGTCTGTATGTGTGTGTTTTATTTGTGAGTGGAAAGAGGAATAGACTTGGAAAGAAGACTTCATTCTGTACCTGTCACATAAAATGATACCTTGGTATGTAGTCATCGATGCTCCAAAAGAAATTATGTATTTTAAGGGTTGTCTTTGGCCTTTGCATTTTCCGCTCAACATTAGAGTAACAGACGTGGTTCTTTAAGACTGACACAGGCCCCATGTCTGAACCACAGGGTGCTTCTTCACCCATCCATTATCCAAACCACTTATCCTGCTCTAAGGGTCACAGGGATGCTGGAGCCTATCTCAGTAGTCACTGGGCAGCAGGCGGGGGGACACCCTGGACAGGCTGCCAGTCCATCACAGGGCCCACACACACACACACACACACATTTACACCTAGGGACAATTTAGTATGGCCGATTCACCTGACCTACATGTTTTTGGACTGTGGGAGGAAACCGGAGCCCCCGGAGGAAACCCACGCAGACACGGGTAGAACATGCAAACTCCACACAGAGGACGACCCGGGACGACCCCCAAGGTTGGACTACCCCAGGGCTCGAACCCAGGACCTTCTTGCTGTGAGGCAATCATGCTAACCGCTGTTGCCCGGTGCTTCTTCAACACTTTCTAAACTCAATTCCCTCTACTTTTCTAGCCCTGCTTTCTGAGTTCCCTCAGACAAAATCATGTCGGCATTCCCTCAGGCATCTATGGAAAACTTCTCACTCATAAGACAAAAAAATGTGCCGAACCCTTGTTGATCAAAGCAGCTCTTTTAGTCTTCGCTGTCTGTCTAAGTATGCATGTCTGTCTTACCTGCCAGATGGCTGACAACCCATCTGTCTGGCACTGTGGGAGGGATGTGTCAGCTATCAGTCTGCTGTCTTGGCACAAGGGAGACGCAGAAGAAGAGAGAAAGCTGTGACGGGGGGGAGGGGGCGACACAGATAAGAGAGGAGAGGCGAAAGATTGACTGTCAAGCCCAGGGGTTGTAACGATTAGGTTGGTCCCTGTCCGCTGTCAGCATTTTATCTGATTAAAAATGAAGAAATTGTGGATCTAGCTCTCTGCCGGGCTCATTTTAACACTTTATTCCTGGCTTTTAGTCTCATAATACTCTTGGGTATTTGGCAGGTTTGCAGTTCCCATCGTTTCCCATTGTTGAGTCAAATTGGACTTATGACCTTTGTGACATGCTGTCCCCTTGCTCTCTTCCCTATCTTGTCTTTATTCGTTGCACATTATCTGGTGAGGCGGTAGATACTTACCTTAAGACTTGTAGGCTGTAGAGACAACTTGGTATAAAAAAAAACAACTCTATTTCATTCATTCACTTACTCATTCATTCCCTCCTTGTTTATCTATTTACTTGCTCTTTTTTTAAAGCACTAAACAGAGTTACATAACACCAAAAAAATACCAATGCATCAAAAGATTGTTAAAAAAATAAGGCAAAAAAGAAAAACTATTCAGACAGAGTTCACAGCAATGTATTATAGGATGAAACAAGAATAAAGAAAAGTAGCCCGAGACTAAATGAATGCTTTTTGGCAAAAATCTAAGTTTTAAGAAGTGATTTAAAAGAGGACACTGAGTTTGCTCAGCCATTATCATCAAGCAGGTTGTTGCACTGCCCTGGAGCCCTGACAGCAAACGCCTGACAGCAAATGCCAAGAGAACCTTGCCCGTCGATCTCAGGCCGCACACTGGTCCATACAGGGTTAAATGGTCAGAGACGTAGCTAGGAGCCAGACTGTGACGTGCCTCTTGGTTCTCATTAAAGTGCAGCTGCAGAGTTTTGGGTAATATGAAGATGTTCTGAATATTTCTGGTTTAAGATTAACACAGGGAAATCCATAGGCATAGTTTAGGAATGCGAACAACTCAGTGTTGAGGCAAATGACACAGACGATATTCTCCTCTTGTCTCTCTTCATCTCCACCCAGACAATAAAGCTAAAAGCTGAGGCCCGGCTAGACCTCCTTCGACAAGTTGGGGTGGCTGTGGATACCTGGCTGAAGAGTGCCATGAACCAGGTGAGTGTCTGTACATCTCTCCACATGTTTGCTGCTTATAGTGCCTGTGCGTGTATTGGGGATGTCAATCTTCCTCTGTAATCCCATTCAAATTTCATTCTTTATTATTTTTAATATTCGAATTATATTTGAACTTTTAATGCTCAAATTTAGCCCATTATTGATATTTATTATGCACCTATACGCCACTATCAGCATGAGGTTGTTATACGTTCTGTCCACTAGAGGGGATTCCAACATTACCAACGTTTATTTGTCATGTTTCCGTTTGTTGACGGGAATCCAGAAACTTTCCACACATCGCTTCTTAAATGGTCCGCAGTGCTGATCTCCGTGGCTGCTTCGCCTTCTGCCATGTCTCATACTGAACCTGACATTTTGATGCAGAGTCAGACTCAAAACACTTTGTACATCAGACGTGACAAAGGCATTTCGTTTAAGCACGTGGGTAGGCGCGGGCGAGAAGGGGCGTGTCTAGATGGTAACCCTAGATTTGCGAAACTCTCGTGGGCTTTTTAAGCGAACCTTATTTTAACCTAATTAACCTAACGCTCGTGAAGCGCTGCCGTGCTGAGTTAAGTGCGCAGGTGCGAGAGTGTGCGACAGTTTCGCCAGTCAAGGGTAACCATCTAGATACGAGTGGCGAGAGTCGCTAACGTGAGCCAACATATTAACAAGATATAAGAAACACACATTAGAATAGTCATTTCAGAATAAGAGTGGGTTTTTTTTTACTATTCGATTTATATGGGACTCCCAAAATTTGTTCCTGTGTGTGTGTGTGTTATGTATTATTGTTATTTGTGCATTATTGTTTATATATTGTTCATTTATTTGTGTTTGCAGTTATCTGCAATTTTTCATGTATAGTATGTGTGCCATGTTGTAGATTTGTGTGTGTGTGTGTGTGTGTTTTAAATAACCCTTCCCTCTCTGTCTCCTCCATTTCTCCTCCATCCTTCTCAGGTAATGGAGGAGCTGGAGAACGAACGCTGGGCCAACTACACATCCCATGAGCCCTCACTCTCAGTAAGACGTCTCCCTTCATCACACCAAACTTGCTACTTTCTTGCTGAGCTTTCGACCGGAAAAAAAAAATCATAATAAATTCAGAAATCCAACAGTTATTTCTAAGCTTAAATTTCGCCTATGATCTTTATAGAGAAAAAGGAAAATCTTACCAACTTTAAAAAGTAAGGCAGTTTGACATTGTGGCTTGGCCAGCAAAATAAGAGCACTTTACCTAATGGAAGTTGGAGAAGAAATGTTCATTACCAGAAAACAGTGGAGCCCAAGACCGGGAATGCACTGCATTCGTGTTGGCATGTTTAACCACTTAATAAGAGAATTATTACATATGTTGTTAAACTATGCCTTCTTCTAGGTCTCTGTGACATCACTGTCTTCACCTTGCTATGCTCAACATGTTATCCGTAGGGCTGGGATTATTGAACTTTCAACTCATTGGGCTCAAAAAAGCAAATTAAAAACTGCAAGGTACTGATTCTTATTCACTATGCATTCACTCTTAATGATGCCATTACAGCCTAAGGGAAAACCTTCCACCGAGAAAAGTTCTTCCGAAAAGTCACCCTCTGAATCATTTGAATTGTAGACTAATTGACCCAAGTCGTACTATCAAATTACCCCTCAGACCATTTACAACACTTCACTACCCCATTAGAATACAGATGTAGCTGGAATGCAAGTCCCATGTTTTACTGCATGACCTCAGCTTTATAATGGGGTGGACTGATTACACATATGCAGCCTCAGGGGTCTCTCTCTATCACTTCAACCTGAGCTTTTTTATATATATATATATCTGTGGGTGTGTGCATGTGCCTGCCTGTGAGCGTGCGTGTGTGTTGTCATCTGTATAACAGTGGGTGAGTAGACATGTTTTTTGGGGGGGGGGTTTTGCGGGTGCGCATATTAAAGTGAGTGTGCTCCTGCCTATCTGCGTGCAAGTTCACAGGACACTGCGGAGAGGAATGTGCCTGTTAACTCAACTAAACATATTCTGTTCTGTAAGCAGCAGTTGACATTCTGTTCACATGATATTGCAGCTTGCACTGGAGAGTGAGAGAAAGAAAGCAAAAGAGACAAAAGAGGGCAAATGCAACAGAGAGAGAGAAAGAGTGGATCAAGAGAAGACAGAGGGAGCGAGAGAGATTTAATGGTGAGAGGGAGAAGGGGGGCTGTGAACAGAGATGCGATGGAGGGAACAGAGGTGCAGGAAGTGGGAGGGGGGGAGAAGTGTGAGAGTGATGATGCCAAAGTAAAATTGTATGCAGAGGTGAGAGAGACCGGGGGGGGGGTGCAATAAACTGCAGTGTGAAGAGAGCCACATGAAAAGACAGGTGTTTGGTGTTTGTGTGTGTGTGTGGGGGGGGTGGGGGGATCTTACAGAAGTGACAAAGAAGCAATATGGAGGAAGAACTGGCATTCCCTTGGCCTTCCCTTTATTCAACCCAATGTTATTGATACGATTATGAAATACAGTGACCCTGTATCCCACAGGCATGCACCGCCTTCATTACAATGTGCCTTTCATAGTTATACCATCCAGAGTAATACATCTTCTGTTGGTTTGCATCTCAGCTGTCATGGTATACCAAAGAAACAGAGACAGAACTTTGTTTTGGCCATTTTTATATATATATATTTTTTAATCAGTTATTGATAATATATGCTGATCGTTTTGCTTGGTCCTGAGCCTGCCCAGCGTGGCCCTTAAATCATTTCAGCAAGGAGGATGAGAGCAACCTTTGCAGTTGCAAACAAAAAGGTTTTTATTCACTAAACCACAAAACATATTTCTCTCCCATATCACTTAGCGGTGTTTTCAAAACAAGGGCTTAAATCATGGACAGGTAAATATAGCTTTTCATGTTTGGCAAATTTAATAAGGGCTTACTTCTGTAGTTCTTGAGAATTCAGGTGGAAAATTGGCTCTTGTTTTTAGCTGTCTATTAATTATGAAATTCATTCATGAAGGGGAAAAAATCTTATTAGTTATTCAACAACCAGATTTTTTTTAGTAAACATTGTGACTATACCCAATGGCAAGGCTGAATTAGAGTATATGAGATGAGAGTATGTTATTCTTGATAAGACAACTTTTATTTTCAAGTCTACAGTTCCAAGCACTATCTCCCCGAGAGAATTGGTCTTCTCTCTCTCTCTCTCTCTCTCTCTCTCTCTCTCTCTCTCTCTCTCTCTCTCTCGGAGTATATGCTGGGAGCGGAAGTCTGTGAGAGTGAGTGTGCGTTTCTACATTTTGGCGTTTTCTATCTTTTCTGTTTTTCGTTGTTTCTCGTTTTTTGGGTTTGTATTTTGACAGATTTACTGTCGTGGTGGTGGTTTTGACTGCGGAGCGGTTTCGACCAGCCCGGCTGTGAGTCATGCAGACTGGCGGAGTCGGAGGCGTAGGGCTGGAAGAGCTCACACACTGACATGGAGTGTCGAACTGTCAAATGCTCTGTCCAACTCTCAAATGCTCAACGGAAGATTGCAGTTTAGCAATTGGTGAAGTCGTTGGATAGGACAGTGTAAAGTCTGCATCTAGAATGAATACTTGAGTCATCGTTTTTCTGGATAGTGTGGATAAAGTTAACGTGGTTGTAGTGCCGCTGGTCAATCCGGCCAAAAAGGTCATTTTGTCCAAAGTCCCTCCATTCATTAGCAATGAAATGTTGCGGGAGAGAACTAGCGAGACACGGAAAATTAATGTCCCCTATAAAACCGATCCTCTGAGCTGCAAATTTCCACATTTAAAACATGTTGTTTCCTTCAGAAGGTAGGTCTTTATGGTTCTCAGGAACAACACGGAGTTAAATTTGATGTTGAAGTTCAGAGTTGGTGGTTTTGACTATAATGTGTATGTATCTACGGAGACAATGAAATGTTTTGGCTGTGGAATGGAGGGTCATTTCATACGTTCCTGCCCAGAGAAACCAATGCTGAGCCAACTAAAGGTGAGACTGCAGCCCAGAGCCCTGAGCAAACTAGGACTGCAGCACAGAGCTCAAAGCAGGAAAAAAATGCAGCAGGAAGAAAAAAAACCAAAAAAAAAAACAGAGTGAAGCTGAGTTTCTGGCTGCTGGTTCAGATGCTGCTGTTCCTGGTTCAGCTAATCCAGGGGCTGCTGGTTCGGGTGCTGCTGATCCAGGTTCTACTAAACTGGGGGCTGCTGGTTCAGCTGCTCCGGGTTCAGCAAGTTCAGGGACTGCGGGTTCAGGCGCTGCTGATTCGGGTCCTACACAGAAAGATACTGTTGTAGAGGTTGTTAAAAAGTGTCCCACAGATATTATTAACTGTGATATAATGGACACGCAGACTGACACAAATGAAGCAGAAGGTTCTCTGCAGGAGGAACATGAGATGTTGATAAAGACTCTTCTAATGTCAAAGATAAGAAGAGGAAACCTGATGGGGTGTCTCAGCCTTCTAGTGTAGCGATAAAGGTTTCTCGTCAGAGTAGGTGCCTGCAGTCAGATGAAAGTGAAGTTGATGAGGAGAGTGATGTGGAGTCTCTAGCTGCCTCGCAGACGGGGACTCAAAAAAAGACTGGATACTCTCTAGTGACTATGAAGAAGTTCCTGCAGGATACTAAAGGAGCTAGAAATGTAAAAGTTGACAAAGTGTTCCCTGATTTACAACTCTTCCTTGATTCAGTGAAGACTTTTCTGAGAAGTCCCGGTGGTCTGGGGGAGAAAGCTTTCCCTGAACAAGAAACTTTTTGTTTAAAAAATAGTTCAAAAGGTCAAAAAGCAGTTAGAGAATAATGAATAAGTTTTTCAGTTTGTTCTGTCTTTGTCCACTTGTTTCTGTTTTACAACTTTTTTTCTGTATTATGGCAGACATAAGAATAGGTAGCTTAAATTCAAATGGAGCAAGGAATGGTGGGAAAGGGCCTCTCTTTTCAAGCTGTGTGCTCTTAAAAAGTTAGATGTGTTTTCTGTACAAGAGACAGTACCGCTGATAACGAGGCTGATTGGAAGAAAGAATGGACTGGTGAGACCTTTTTAAGTCACAAAACCAGTAACAGTGGTGGAGTTGGGATTCTTTTCTCCAGGAATTTTATTCCTCAGTCTGTTGAGTCTGAAGAAGTTATTAAAGCCCATCTGTTAAAATTAACAGCAGTGTATGAAAAAGTAAAAGTGGTGTTTTTTTAATATTGATGCTCCAGTTGTGGGAGTGGAGAGGTTAGTCTTCCTGGATGTTTTAGATGAAGTTATTGAGAAGTGTAACAGTGAGGAATATTTATTCATTGGTGGAGATTTCAACTGTACTGAGGACAGCAGGTTAGACAGGAACCATGCAGAGCCTCACACTGCCTCTCGCAGTCGTCTGGTTCATCTTATTGAGGCTCATGAATTGTGTGATGTGTGGAGAGGGTTTCATGACAAACAGAGACAATACACCTGGACACATGTTAAGGATAACTTGATGTCTAGTATGGCCAGGCTTGATCGTTTTTATTGTTTTAAACATCAGTTTAAGTTGTGTTATCAGCCCTGTGGATTTTTCTGATCACTCACCAGTAATGGTTTCTGTCTTTATAAAATCTGTCAAACCCAATAGTGCCTATTGGCACTTTAACACAGCCATACTAGAGGATAGAAACTTCAGTGACACTTTTGTCTGATTTTGTGTCTGTACAACAGTGGTGGGATATTGGAAAAGTCCAAATAAGACAACTGTGTCAACAGTACACTCCGAATGTCACACAAACCTTAATGAGTTCAGTGATTGCTCTGCAGTCTGAAGTAGAGGCTTAGCTGAGGCCACAGGAGACCAACACCATACTGAGGCACTCGCAGCGAAAAAGTCTCGTTTAAAGACTGCAGGGTGTTTCAGCTCAGAGGGCTCTGGTCAGGTCCTGCTTTCAACATGTAGCCCAGATGGGCGTACCATCACACGTTTTCTTTGGCCTGGAACGTAAGAATGGACAGAAGAGGTTCACTCACAGCTTAAGATCTGACACTGGGCAGGTGCTGACTGACCATCAAAAAAATGTTCAAAAACTTCCCAATATTCTTCCCAAGATTGGTCCCGACTATTGACCCTTTGCACGTCACGTCACGTCCCACTCGCGGGGAATATGAACGCCACGACTGACGGTAGAAGACTTGGGCGTCAAATTTAAGACGAGGCACGTTAGCTATAGTTCGACATTTCGTTGTTTGAAGCTAGTTTTTATTTTACTTTTATGGTGTGATGGTGATTTCCTGCTGTGCCGTGCAGTGTGCCAACAGGCAAGGCCTGAACCTGAACTAACTATATATATATATATATATATATATATATATATATATATATATATATATTTTAACCAAAAATTATGCATTTTTAATTTAATTAATACATTTCATATGAAGCGGGAAGTATTTTTGCTCATAAGAAAAATAAAAGTCTAAGATGTGATTTTTTAAGTGTTACCTTACATGAATGTGAGAAATGGTCAGAGTGGACATGAGAAAATGATTGTAATTTAACAAAAACAGCTAAAAATATACAAATTGTATATTTATTATTTAATTGTATTTTGCTTCATGCTAACCAGTACACTTGAATCAGTGGCTTCAGACACTGAAAACATTACTGACAGTTTTATTATGCCTCCTTGTCCCCTTTGAATGTTGTGGACTCAAACTTAACACTTTCTATGGAATGACCCAAATGCCAGCTAGATGACAAGACTGTGTAACCTACTATGAAATGGCAAGGAAAGTATTAGCTGCTTTTGGTTACAGTCGATTTGAGTTTTGATGGCATCCTAGGGGAAACAGGTTAAAAACATACACAGCTGGCTAGCTATGTCTTACCTTTGCCATTGTGAGGTACAGCCCCCTGCTGTGAGCGTAGCACCGCGATTCTGTAACCCAACCAGCTACAAAGAACTGGTCAGCATCCAGACTTTTGTATGCTTTTAGGTCAGCGCCTGTGTATGGGGACACTCCGTTGGTAACATAGTGGTACAGATCGTGTGGATTGAACTCGGGCAGACTGGACGATTTTGCTAGATCCGTGAACACACCGGTAGGAAGAAGGCACGGGTCTGTAGCTAACCCTGCTATCGCTAGCTAACCCTGCTATCGCTAGCTAACCCTGCTATCGCTAGCTAACCCTGCTATCGCTAGCTAACCCTGCTATCGCTAGCTTCTCCACATATCGCTCTTTGTGCCGTCCTACAAGGTGACTCACTTCACAGGACAACTCCACAACATGACTCAGACTATTGGTAGCCATCACTTAAATTTACACTATAATAGCTACTCATCCGTCGCAATATTGTTTGTTTTTGTTGTTCGCTTTTGAATTTCCCGGTCTATCGCTTACTGCCGTCCGTCATGGCGCAGGCTCCCTCGTCACGTGATAAGTGTGACGCGTCTGCAAAGGGCGAATTAAACGGCACAGCGCTTCCTTCCAGGCCCGCCGTGCTCCTCCCCGCAGTCGTTCGACTTTTCTAACGACTTTTCCTACTCGATACAGAAGTGCCCTTGTCACGACAGGTCTCTGGATAAATCTGCTTTTACTCCACTTTTATCCTCGTCGCCGTTTAATATAGTAAGTCGACAAAGGCGGCCAGGTTTTTTTGTACTTTAGTTGTACTCAACATGACACCGGGGAAACGACTTCGCTCTGCTTCCTCTCTTCCTACTGCTGCATCTTCTTCTTTACACCCAAGCGTCTGCCTTCACAGACCCTCTATTGCCCACTAGTGGATAGCCCGCTTTACTACACTAATAATGAACATTAACACAACGCCACACTAACCAACAAAGAAACAATTAAAAAAAAAAACCAACAATGAAGAAAGAGAAGTAGATCGAAAGGTGGAGCATGAGTTGTGAGGAGACAAGTACAGCGGTCATGTGTTGTGCTGCTTGTCTCTGAGGCTGGGACATGACCTGACGTATCTTGCTGCATCCATGGCGCTGACACTGTTTTCCCCAAGCAGATGCTGCATTTTAGCCTGGTCAGAGAGTGTGTCAAAGTCTTGGAATTTGCATTTAATTTTTGTAAAGAACTGCTGGGATAGGCTCCAGCATCCCCACGACCCTGACAGCACGATAAGTGGTTTGGATAATGGATGGACTTTGTTCTTGAGTCTTGATATGTGCTAAACTGTAGCAGGAAGTGTTGCTGTGTCTCCAGCTGTCTCTGTGGACAGAGTTGACACAGCCTGTCTTCTCTAGGCAGCAGGTCTGCCTGTGTGGGCCAGTCTGCATGGCCAAGCTGTGATCTGTACATAGTTCATGTCTTTCTCACTTTCTGATTAGTCACGCTGGTCACATAGTCTGCCATCTCTCTCTCTCTCTCTCTCTCTCTCTCTCTCTCTCTCTCTCTCTCTCTCTCTATCTCTCTCTCTCTCTCTTTCAGAAATATACGCATACATACCCACCTTTTTTTCTCTGCTGTAGTACAGTTTACTGTGTCAACAGAAATCTGATGACTCAACCGCTATTGGGTACACAATGACTTTGAAATGAATACTCATATACACACACATACACACACACACACACACACACACACACACACACACACACACACACACACACACACACAGAGTATTGTTAGAGCCAGGTCAGGCGGGTTTGCCATGGATCTTTCTACTAGTTTGATCACATGACCCACTTGTAAGCCAGTGATACTGCCATTTGGCAGGAGAGGGACGAGGCAGACCATATGAAACGTTAGTTACCTTTATACCTGTCTCTAAACACAGTCGGTTCAGAAGCAAGCCAGACAAGGATAGACAGACAGAGAGACAGAGAGAGAGTGACTAGCATGCAGATAGGAGACACTGAAGAAGAGCATGATAACAGAAAATAGTAAAAAGGGATACAGGCTACGCTTATGCCAAGACAGAATATCATTCAGAAAAGGTGGTGATTTATGCCTCTTTTACAGCAGATGGACAGATTTAGCTGTAGCTGAAAGAAACCCGGGGAAAGTAGGAGACATCAGCACACTCAGAGGCTTAAACACACGCAGTCAGTAAGACAGGATAGAAAGGAGTAAGCAAAGAGGAAAGACAGAGTGGGAGACACAACCCAGGACCACACTGTAACAGAAAGAGACAAGGGTAAGGTATCACACACCCGGGAACTATTAGGACAGCACCGCGAAGAGCCAACAGGGTTTGAGACAACTTTCTTTTTTCTTTTTTTTTTTTGATATATATCCATTTTTTTTTGCTTTGTGAAAGTTAGGCTTTCTGTCTTGTGCTAAAACCCTAAAACTTCCTGCTAGCGCCAGCTCTCCAATACATGCTGCTTCATGTAGGACATGTTTAAAGGACTTCTGCATGTTTAACGTATGTGAAGAAGGAGAATGGGAGATCTTTTTTCTTTTTCTTTTTTTTTTTGTTCTGAAGCTGGAGAGCTGATATGAGCCATTAGACATGTAGACCTTTTTTTTTCTTGTCTTTTTACTTATCTGAAATAATACCTTTATCTGGCTTTGTGTGTGTGTGTGTGTGTGTGTGTGTGTGTGTGTGTGTGTGTGTGTGTGTGTGTGTGTGTGTGTGTGTGTGTGTGTGTGTGTGTGTGTGTGTGCACTACAGGGCACAGCAGACTTGGATCGTGAGGAATTTGAGGAGTGTGAAGAAAATATGGAGGTGTTTGATGACAGCAGCTCCAGTCCTTCTGGAACCCTCCGCAACTATCCACTCACCTGCAAGGTCCTTTACTCCTACAAGGTACACACACACACACACACACACACACCCATTAACAAAGTTGCACAGGATTAGTACTGTGTATCAGCAAATAAACCCCGGTGGAGTTCTGCCATTGCTTCCCCTAAATGTTTGCCATTTCAAAATCCACAACTGATGATTTAATTTGGTGACGGGGTTTCTGGAAGACGGTGTTTTCTGCGAACTTCAGACAGAGAAATCAGAATAGGAGTTTATACTTTTCAGCAGGACATTGTTGACGCTGGCTTTAAGTGTCGTTGCCATTATTTGCTGGTAGAGGCAGATGTGTGTGTTTAATATGAGTATGTTTTTATAAGGTGGCTCTGCACATCCTACTCTCCTCTCCCTCATTTCCTTTGTGCTGTCCTGAGCCTCTACTCATCTTCCTCTCTCTTTTTGCCACTGCATTTCTGTCTCTCTGTCGCCCCCCCTCAACCCCTACCCCCGCTCTATCAGGGGGGTACTTTGTACAGTTCTGTTTTGATGGACTTGCTTTTTCATTTAGCCTGTTGGTTTTCATTTAACCTTTTATTTTGATAGTCTGAGTTGATTTTATTTTGCCTTCATTTCTCTTTTACTAAAGCGAGTCAGAAGAGGAAATGACGTTACGCTCTTGATATCAGATTAGACTCGGCCCATATAAGATGGAAATAGTCTTCTTTTTTTGCAAGAAGCCCGTTTTTCAATTCAGTGTTTTGTCACTGTCTCCGTCTCTCCCCCATCTCCCTCTCTTCTTCGCCATCTCGTCGTCTGCTCTGTCTGCCACTCTCCGTCTGTCTCGTTTTTAGTCATCTCTATTTGTTTACGCCTGCCTCTTTCTTTATTTTTCTCTAAAAAAATTTTTTTAAAAACACCTTTTTTTCTCTGTGCTGTCCCGTGACTCTGCCTCTCTCTCGCTCTCAAAGGCCTCTCAGCCAGATGAGTTGACCATAGATGAACAGGAGGTGTTGGAGGTCATTGAGGATGGAGACATGGAGGACTGGGTTAAGGTACACACTCACACACACACACACACACACACACACATAGCAGCCACACACACATGCATCACGTTTACAGTTACAACAAGGTTAGTGTCATATTGCCAGCTTTTCTTTCTCACCTTGCCTCTCTTTGTGTGTGTGTGTGTGTGTGTGTGTGTGTATGTCCCACAGGCTCGTAACAAGACAGGACAGGTGGGATATGTCCCAGAGAAATACCTGCAGTTCCCCACATCCAACAGCCTACTGAGCATGCTCCAGTCGCTCGCCGCACTAGACGCTCGGTCGCACACGTCGTCCAACTCCACCGAGCCGGAGCTGCACTCGGGCTGCATCAACGGAGATGCCAACAGTAGGCAACATGCACAGGAAACACACACGCACGTTTACCTTGCAGCACCACCAAGCTACACACCTGCAACGTCAACAGTTCAAGACCCAGGGGGCGCACACACAAAATGATATACACACACAGTGTCTCCCCCGGTGTGAGTCCAAGCTGTGTGCTTACCGGGTAGAAAGTTATCAGCAGGTTTAATGTGCCTCTCTAGCCTTGAACCTTTGTTGGCCTGGACTTTTAACTTACCATTACGTAACAGCTCTCAGGAACCTGACACAAAACAAGAGGGATGACATTGTGATGCAGTTCAAATGCTTCAGTGTGACCCGTAACACTTGCGGTGCTGCCTTTGAGCAAGGCATCTAACCTGTAACTTTCAGTTGCACGGGGACAAAAACTAGAAGAGAAGATGTGTTGCCTAGTTTGAGGTTGGGTGGAAAACTGTAGTTGCCTCGTACTAAGCACGCTGACGCTGTAAAATAATCATAGGCTTCCTCCCTGAGTTAGGCGAAGCTGAAGAATATTTTACTAATAGTAAAAATATTTTACTGATAGTTGATATTAATAACCAAGGGCCAGACTAGAAGCAAAAACAGGACAATTATGACCCACAGCTCACAGTACAAACTACAACTCAACAAAACCTCGGATAACTAAAAGCTTCGTCCCCGGATCTAAGGAAATGGTTCATAAGTTTTCCCCCTCCTGGTTTAAGTTTTTCACTATCTGTTATTTCTTTTACATTGTTGTAAAAAATAGTCGAGCCATCTGCTGTCTGTGTTGGCCACACCGCAACATAACCTGAAAGAATGACAGATTTAGGGTGGAGCAGACAAGAGAACAAGCTCAACAGTCGGAATGGCAGACCAGGACAGCGGAAAGAACAGTCCCACAAAATAACCCAACTTACTTGTTTGTGTGACACCTGTCGTTTACATCTTAGTGGCTGTTTTTCATATTTGCTGCATCTACCGCAAACATTTTGGCGTCATAACACTATAAACGTTAGCACCGTTGCCATTGTGTGAGTCCAAGTTACACACAAACATGTCTGATTGGTTTCAGAGCTGCAGATCATTTTCCCCTGTTTGTTCTTTTTCTCTTGCCTTGCTTATCCATTCTCCAAATGTCCCTCTCTCTCTCTCTAAGTAAAGTATGAGGGTCGTGCGCTGAGGAGCTGTTGTCTCTTAATTATCATGATGTCCCTCCTCAGTCCATCTCTCTCTCTCTCAAGTGGTTTATGAGCTTTCTGGCTGCTGAGGCCAGGCAGAGGAGGAACCACCCTTATGATGATAATTACACCCTCTGGGACTCTCATCACTAACTCTCCAGCTACTCTGCTTCTCTCTCATCCCTTACCAGCGGTGTATGTGCGGGCGTTGTACGACTATGAGGGCCAGGCGGATGAGGAGCTGTCATTCGTGGAGGGGGCGGTCATCCGACTTCTAAGTCGCGACACCCAGACGGACGACGGCTTCTGGGAGGGGGAGCTTAATGGACGGGTGGGAGTGTTCCCTTCTGTGCTGGTAGAGGATCTCACCGAGAATGGGGAGAACAGTGGCGGAGTCGGGTCTACCGATACACAGGTGTGGTCTCACACACTTGTGCGCACACACACACACACACAAAACACACACATGCAGGGTGAAGAAACTTTTTTTTTTTTTACAGTATGCACACAATCACAGATGTGCACACACAATCCCAGACACACAGAGGTAACACACAGGTAGTCTCTCTTCACTTACTCTACTATTTTTGTCCCATCATTCTTTGAGCAGTCCTACTTACAGCAAATAAACAGTCTCGCATTTAGTTCTGTTCCTCCTTTTCTCCCTCTCCTTCCCCCTCCCGTCCTCCTCCCTTCCTCCTCCCTTCCTGCCTGTTGTCTAGTCAATCTCTCAGCAGGGCCAAGGAGACAAACAGTGGATTAGAGCCACGGTGTTCCCACTACCCTGTGATCACATGCTGTACTATAATCACAGAGAGAGCCCTTATCTGTGGCACTGAGAGCTACCCTAATAGCCGATAAACGACAGGAAGGATACAGCCTCTCCCCTCAAATAAGCCTCCTAGACATAACACACAGCCCACTGCCCCTTGCAACTCTTAAGTTGATTATGGGGAAAGTTTGCAAAACCTGTGGAACAAAGTGAAGCGACGCTGTTAGTACTTGTTGCATGCCTGTAGATTTACTAATGAGTCTGAAGCTCTGCATTGTTTTGCAAAGCACATTTCTCTTTATTTGTCTTCTATATCTTTATGCACACAGACACACACAGTCTCATTCTGAGTGCTTTATTGTCACAAATGACACAATATTGCCGACTTGACTAAAAAATAAGGGGAGAGTATGGAGCAAATATGGAGAGTTACCACAGTTAACTCACAAGCCAGTGACCCAACTCCCTTTTCACTTGCTCTTTTTTTGCTCCCCCTCTTTCTCTGTCTAGATCTCTCCATCTCAGAAGATGCCATCCTCTCTGCCGCCCCTTCCCTTATATGACCAGCCTCCTATCAGCCCCTTCACCAGCCCTGAGACTTCCACCCCACCACCCCTACCCCGCTCACCCTCTACTGCACTCAATGGGGAGCACAAGCCTCCATTGCCCGCCTCCTCACACAAGGGACCGTCCGCCACTCACAGTAAGACACACACACCACAACACACACACACTGCTCGCAGTAAGACACTCTGACAAATATTTTACATGTTAATTTAATGGTTGATGATGAAATTGAGAGTGACCATCACTTTAAACAATAATTTGTCTCTCTCACTGTATCTCTCCCCATATCTATGTCTTTGTGTGTGTGTGTGTGTGTGTGTGTGTGTGTGTGTGTGTGTGTGTGTGTGTGTGTGTATGTGTGTGTTTGTGTCTATTTCTCTCCGAAGATCATAGCTCTGGCAGGAGTCCAGTGTCACCAGGCTTTCCCCAGCCACTCCGCTTCACTCCTGATGGAGGCCCTGGCAAGCTACGGCCTGTCAGTATAAAATACATTTATTCGGGGGGGTCCAGGTAGCGTAGCGATCTATTCCATTGCCTACCAACATGGTTGGAATCCCCGTGTTACCTCTGGCTTGGTCGGGTGTCCCTACAGACACAATTGGCCGTATCTGTGGGTGGGAAGCTGGATGTGGGTGTGTGTCCTGGTCGCTGCACTAGTGCCCCCTCTGATTGGTTGGGGTGCCTGTTCGGGGGGGAGGGGAAACTGGGGGGAATAGTGTGATCCTCCCATGCACTACATCCCCCTGGCAAAACTCGTCACTGTCAGGTGAAAGGAAGCGGCTGGCGACTCCATATGTATCAGAGGAGGCATGTGGTAGTCTGCAGCCCTCCCCGGATCAGCAGAGGGGGTTAAGCAGCGACCGGGACGGCTCGGAAGAGTGGGGTAAATTGGCCGGGTACAACTGGGGAGAAAAGGGGGGGGGGTTAAAAAAAGAAAAGAAAATACATTTGTTCATTGCTTTATTGTCAAGGTTACGAGGTCACTAATCAATGTTCTTTCTTAACTTGCAATTTTTGCTTTGTGTAGCTGAGGAACAGAAGAGGACTTCAAAATTTAATTACAAATCAGTATTTTTATTTTCTCTCTCGGGAGAGAGTAGCACTAACAATCTGATAAACAACCCTGGGGTCATGATTCAAAGCACTCCCATTTCCTTTTATAAGGCTGGATTTAACAGTGTTGTCCCTGATAGAGTAAATTTCAGGCAAGGCTGCCTTGGTTTTCCTTGGCGATATGAGGTTAAACAGATCAGAAGCCTTCTCTATGTTTAGTAGAGTACGTAACTCTGATACCCATGATTTCATCTCAAAATGCGTTCTGCAATTCCTGCAATCCAGGGATAAGGTTGTCAGCGTTTCCCCTAGATTTTTTTTCTTGGGCAGGGTGGTAGGTAACCTTAGCTCTTCCCCTGGAGCAGTGGGCCTACCCGCCAAGACGATGGTAGGGGGAACACTAGGTCATTTTCCACCAGCGGAACTACCCGAACCTTTTAGGGGGGCCGGCAGCTTTGCTCGTGTTTCCACTAGAGGAACTACCCCAGACCGGAACTCTGACTGGGACTTTTACGGGAACGTCTGTAGTCCCTGCTGTGGGGTAGGTACTTCTGAGCAGCCCTGAAAACCTGCTGGGTGGGGCTCGATGCTGATAGGTTGAACATCGGAAGCAACCGGCCTACTTCTTCGGTGTTCAACAAGCGCCGTTTTTATAAGCCAGCAACCAACCTGTGTGGTAGCAAGCACTAACACTAGAGAATTCCGATCAAGCGAGAAATCAGCCGAAAAATGGACAAGCGAGGAGGTGCAGGCTTTGCTGGCTTACTACACCACCAACGAGGTTCAGCTGGGGTTCGAGTCCTCGAGGAGAAACGAGAAGATTTACCTCGACATTTCTCGCCACCTGGATGGGCTCGGGATACATCACACAGCCAAGCAGTAACGGGAGAAAATAAAGCAGTGCCGGGAGAAAATAAAAAAGCTACATGTTGATCTGTTGTTGTCGTGGGCACCAGGGCGCGCTGTAATTACATCGCGGTGAAAGCTGTTGCAAAATGTTGACGTCAACTCATGAGCCCGGTGGTTCCTACATCGCTATGGAAACACGACACTCGAGAGGGCCGACTACGGGGTAGTTCCACTTGTGGTTCGCGCCAGCCTGGGAGTTCGTGTAGTTCTTCCTGTTGGAAATCGCCTCCTGTTTTTGCAGATGAAAACTCCTCTCTTAACTCTTAAGAATGCACCTGATGATATAAGGTGTCTTGTAGAAGAAAATTATAGCTCTGAACCAGTCTTTGTTGTCTCTAACATGCTGCTGCTGTTACAGAGTATCTTCCTCTACCCCTGCAGGTACGTGCTGCCCCACCTCCCCCTAAGCAGCACCCCCGCAGACTCCAAGAGAAGAGTGATAAGACCGAGGAGGTGGAGATTACACTGGTCTGACAGACGAGCAGGTGGGCAGACAGACGGAATCACGGAGGACGGACGGACGGACATACCCGCCGGGGAGCTGAACTGCAAACTAAAGTGGACTAAATGATCCGAGTACAGCTCATTTCACCCCTCATCCTAAGGCTGAGGGGTGGTGCAGGGAGAAAGCAGGGGAGGTAGACGGGACAGTGGCAGCATATCCAAATTTCAAAGTCTCCACATTAGCCTCCCCAAGAAATGGAAGAATTCAGCAGTAGCCACCCTCCTCCTCATCCCCGGTTCTTCCCACCTTGCCTTAAAACATCACCTCGTGACAGCTATATCAAGTAAAGGAATCCAGCCAGATGACGTCCGTGAGGATGATGAAGAGGAGGTAGAAAAAGATATTTTGGGGCGGGGACGGGTGTGAGAAGAGGGCAGCGCTGCACAATAACCTGGGCTTTAGCCTTTTCTTCTTCTTTTTTTTATCTTAACCTGTCAAGCTTGCAAAAGATATTTTAAGACAAACTACTAGCCCATCATACTGTCAGCTAACTGCTGCTTCCAAGAACCTTTACACATGGCTGTCAATATCTATCTGACTTGCTTCAAGAAACGTTCAGGAGACATGACAGGAAAGACGCTCGATAAGGCTGGATTGGGGAAAGAAAAAAAAAACTTGCCCAACGAGTCATTTTTCAGAGTGACGTTGAGGTTTTATTAAGGGGAGGGAGAAAGCGGGTGGTGTACGGGATGGCCCTTTTTTGCCATATATAGTCCGATCATCATATACGTACTCAGTGTGTATTAGTACAGTACATTACTGTCGTCATAGGAATGTTCCAGAGTTATGCGCAGCATTTCATATAGCCTAACCCAGTTGAATGGAATACCTGTTTGATATGTAGTGGAAAATGTATCCTCGTCTTGATCTTGAAAGGGCATTGTAAATATCATTAGGAGGTGTCGAGGGAAGACAGGAGGAAGGGGAAGAGAGAGTGGAAGAACGAGCGAGGGAAAGAAGAAAAAACGGAGGCTGGATCCTCCCTGAACATTCTGCTCTGTCTTTACCACTCTTGCCATCTCTCCACACACTCACACTCACACTCTCTCTCTCTCTCTCTCTCTCTCTCTCTCTCTCTCTCTCTCTCTCTCTCTCTCTCTCTCTCTCTCTCTCTCTCTCTCTCTCTCTCTCTCTCTCTCTCTCTCTCTCTCTCTCTCTCTCTCTCTCTCTCTCTCTCTCTCTCTGCCTTTTTCTTCAACGATCCACTCTTTTCATCGGCAGTCTGTGTGTAACAATCAGACATACATGGCATTACAGGTAACATTACACCTGCTGACACACACACATCACTATCTCTTCTCTGCGCTTGTCCCTGCGTGGCCTGGCGGGTGTGACTATCACTAATATTTAGTTCTGAAAGAGATCGGCACCGTAGGAGGGACCCTGACGCCGAGACACGGAGACAGTTCACAGGGTTTCGAATCTCGCCGGCGATTAAACCGAGCGACTTCAAGGGTGGCGACGTTTCGTCTGGACCGGTGCGGACACCGGAATCGGACAGGGGTCGGAGTCTTCGGTGTTCGGATGAAACGCAGAATGAAGGGATGGATTTTGTCGTTTGACGTTTATCTTATCTAATCAGGTCTACTTTCTTTTTGCTTAGTTCCGTTACAGAGCTTACCCTCACTTAGCTGGTCTCCCCCTGATGTCCTGTCAGGCGAGACACAGCGTATAGCCACGTGGTCATGCAGCATATTCAGTCTGATATCGGTTCTACCTTTTCCATCCTGTTTTATGTTCGAACCCTCCGTTGTGACAAAAAAAAATGAAACCTGTATACAAGATTAAATTGTACTTCAACCGTCATTACCACGTTTTCAATTGTGCAAAATGGGCCACTGTAGCAAAAGGCGTACAACACGAGGCCAATCCAGATGTTTCTTTTTATGCTCGTTTGTTGTCGTTTGGTTAATTTTTTTTGTTTTTTTTTTTTTTTTTTGTTACGTTGTTCAGAGTAAATCTAATTCCTCTCCAGACGTCACTCAAGCCTTTTGAAAATCCCTGCCCAAAGGGCAATGTAGCACTTTTAATTATTTTTACCCTGCTGGAAAGTAACAGTGTATCCTCTTGAGACTAAACCCTCTAATTATGATTGATAGAAGCGACTCTTTCTGGGCAGCGCTTGGCAATATGATTGATCCAGAAACGATCACAGCAGTTCAACTCATCGTTATACTTCGGAGGATCCTCTTTGTTTCAGTGTGACTGATGACGTAATGTTTTGTTGTCTCTCTTCTGATGAGAAGGAGAGAGGAAGGTGGACGGTGTAACTTGTTATTTTCCTTTTACATAAAAAGACAAAAAAAAAAGGTCTGATGTTTTGAATGAAGACGTGACGAGTGTGTATTTTGATCTTAGCGAAGGGCACGGCTGTCTCTGTGTGTGTGTGTGTGTCTGGGAATGCCTGGTAGAGGAGCGAGAGGAGGCTATTGGGTCCGAGGCCGGGTTCGACTCGTCTCTCTAACTGGTGTCGTGTGGCCGGCGTGGGGAGGAGCTGCCCTCCACAGTCATTAGTATATCTAAGGTCAGATGTCAGTGTTTCTTCCCTGCCTCTTGCTGAGGGGGAACCGAGTTATGAACAAGTGTCGTACTGAGACAAGCGGTGCCAGTGGGTGCAGAGGACCCGGGGCGGTTTGCAGCCTCACTTCTGAGTGAATCCGATGCAGTGCGCGTGGCACGTTTTGCACCGTGGCCACGCCAAATGCAACAAAGCGTGCTGGGTTGACTTCACAAGTTGCAGGGGTTGCGCGACGGCGCTTAGTTATCGGGGGCTAGCGTGACTTTTTGCAGTGTGGACGGTGGATATGTGGACAGCGGGCTCTCCTTGATCTCTCTGAGATCTTATTTATAATGTTTTTCAAACTTGTTTTGAAGTTTATGGTTTACAGCAGTGTCCTACAGTACTTCCCCTCCCCCCCACCACTGAGCTGTTCACAGCCCAATCCCAAGCAGTCAAATACCCTTTTATACCCTCCCGTCATCAGCCCATTCTCCGCCTGCCAAGATACGACTCCGTAATGTCCCCCTTCTTTTCAACAGCCCCTTCAGTTCGGTGATTTTTTTAGCCCTGTTTTTGTATGCATACATATATATGTATATATGTATATGTGTGTGTGTATATGTATATATATGTATATATATATATATATATACATATATACATATATATGTATGCACTATTTCATCCTTAAGTTTGGAGAAGTTGCACAGCTGCTATTATGAATAATGCGGTGGGAAACTGGCCTTCTCTCTCTCTTCACAGACTGTTGCCATGGTGACAATAATGAAAACAGGTGCAAAAGTCTTTCTGCATATTATTGTTGGCTGTGAAAAACTAAGTTTGTATTTATTGTGTACAAATGTTAATTAATAAAATAATTGATGAAAAGCTGTCTTACGGCTTTGTCTTTGTGTGTGTGTGTGTGTGTGTGTGTGTGTTTTTTGTTTTTTGGTTTTTTTTGTGTAGTTTCCTTCAGTGAAAAGTGGGTGTGATCATGTTCACACGCAGCCCACAGTAAACCACCCAAGGCCTGAGTTTCCTGGCTGGAGCCGGGGGGGGGGGAGGAGGGGGCAGACACACCAACAGCACAGAGGGGGAACAAGCAGCTCTCCTCAGCGTGACATCTTAACTTTTTGGTTATCTTACGTTGATGAAATGTTCATTATGGGTGCAGAGGGCCGGTCTGCAGCTTGCTCACCAGTTTGCCAAGTGAAGCTGAGGTAAGAAGTGGGGGAGGTGGTGGTGGGCTTCTTAGCGGTGTGGATGTGGAGTCTTGTTTCCCTTGAGAACCACGTAAGACGGATTAGACTCGAGCTCCAGAGGGGGACGGATGGACGGGTCTCCGCCGGGTCTCGGCCGCAGATCTTCCTGCGTGAAAGTCTATCTGAGCTCCAACCCAGAAGGTAGGAGACTTACGATCACGGACATAGTGAAGCTGGTCCAGGTGCGACCCTCACCGCGCTTTTTGCATCGCTGTCTTGAACCATACGAGAGGTGCAGTGTATGACGTGCTTGTGTGTGTATGTATATATATATATATATATATATATATATATATATCACGTGTGTGTGTGTGTCACACACACACACACTGTAGGTATACACTTGCATATACACACATCTGTAGTATATAGATATATATATACGTGTGTGTTCTCGTGTGTGTATGTGTTCTCACGTGTGTGTGTATATGTGTATGTTCTCGCGCGCGCGCGCATATGTTTGTTCTCACGTGTGTGTATGTGCGTGCGTGCGTGTGTGTTCTCACGTGTGCGTGTGTATGCGTGTCCTCACGTGTGTGTACGTGTTCTTACATGTGTGCGTGTGTGTGTGTGTTCTCACGTGTGTGCGTGTGTGTGTTCTTGCGTGTGTGTGCGTGTGGGTGTGTGTGCGTGTGTGTACTGTGTAGATTCTGCGGTGGAGCGCAGGGCTCTGAGAGAGACGGTGTTCCCCAGACTCCGGGAGCATTGCAGACACACGCTGGGAGTGGATGTCAGGGTGAGTCTGCCCCCCCCCCCCCCTCCCCTCCTCCCTCCCTCCGTCTCTCCCCCCTGACAGCTCTCTTCGTTCCGGTAACTGTTGATTTCTAAACCACAAGCCGAGCAGAAACACAGAGAGAAATGATGGTGATTATAAAGGTGGAGACGTCACGCTGATTCAGCTTTTACATTCTTCCTGCCCCTTGCTGCCATCATAATGAACTGTCTCTCCATTGCAAACTGGATGACAGTATGAAATATGACACTTATCTGTGTTGTCCTGATTATTAACTGCCGTCAAAAGCAGGTAGGGTAAGGATCCTGCTAGCTCAGATGTCATAACAACTTCACGTAGACCAGTGTTATCTTGGTTTAAAGTACATGTGTGACTAGAAGGCAGTATGAATTTTAAAAAAAACTTTCTGTCAGAGTTTGGGTGGGAAGAGGAAGAGTGAATACAGAAACACAACTTTGCTGTGTTTCCCTGAGAAAACCAAGAAACCCTAATGACACTGGCCCAGTGTCCACCAGTCTGAGATACCGATGTCGCTTTCAAAAGTATACACGTGTTTGTTATGGGATGTTATGTCCATGTCCATGTCCATGTCCATGTCCATGTGTGTGTGTGTGTGTGTGTGTGTGTGTGTGAGAGAGAGAGAGAGACACACACATGCACACATGCACTGTGCATATGTGTGTGAATTATGAGGTGCCATTTAGGCCATATATCAAGAAAGCTTGCACATACATTACTTTTTCCTCACACATGCACAGAAAAAGCTTGCACATACACTATTTTTACCTTGAACATGCACATAAAAAGCTCACATGCATACCACTTTTACTTTGCACATACACTACTTTTCCTCACACGTTAAAATAAAAAGCTCGCGCATGCACTACTTTTGCCTCGCACACACACAACCTTCTTCATTCAAGTCACATTAAAAGCTCGTGAGAGAAAGTGTACGAGCAAGCTTTTTCTGTGCATGTGCAAGGTAAAAGTAGTGCATGCATGAACTTTTTTTATGCTATGTGTGAGAAAAAGTGGTGTATGTGCAAGGGAAAAGTGGCATGTGTGTGAGCTTTTTCTGTGCATGTTCAAGGTAAAAAGAGTGTGTGCAAGATTTTTATGTGTATGTGTGAGGGGAAAAGCAGTGTGTGTGCAAGCTTTCTTGATATATGGCCTAAACGGCACCTCATATCATCTCCATTTCCACTGCATCGCCACACAATGCAGCCTATTAAAATTAAAACTAGGCCTGCATATAAAATTACGACCAGCTGTTGAACGCCAGTGTCCTGTCTCGCCTTGAGGCAGCGCCACCGCTGCTGTTCCACCAGCCACCTGTCTTCCCAGCGCAGGACACGAGACAGGGGGACTCGACGCCTCGTCCACCGCTTTCACGTCTTGTTACGAGCCAGTGTTGTTATTACGCCCTTCACCCGGGTGTGCCACTCTTTCTATTTGGCTCACCAATCACCTTTCCTCTGTATTGTTATAAAAGATTGTGTGAACTGACATTGATACGTGTTTGCAAGCAGAACGTGTATTTGCATGTTTCATTGTGCCCCAGTCTGAGTTTGTCTGCATATCTGTGTGTACGCATGTATGTGCATACGTGGCTGCGTGTGTATGAATCTGTGCGTCTGTTTGTCCATAAAAATGCGTGTGTGCGCGCGTGCACGCGTGTTCCTATAGGTCATAGACCCGTTCGAGTCCAGTGATCCGAGTCGGTGGCCGGACCAGACTGTTAGACAGCAGCTGATGCAGGAGTGCAGAGAGAGCTCTGCTGGTCCCTTCTTCATCGTGAGTACATCAGTGTAGCCGAGGGTTTGTAGATGTCGCCTGTACTGTATGAAACTATAAAATAACAAATGCGGAGGCTCCACTTTCACACGAGGGCCACTTTATTTTGGATTCTTCCCCCAACAGTAAACGCCACCGCCACCACGCTACATACAGCACTTCCGCTCTCTCTTCAGCCTTCAAAATAAGAGCTCAAGGCATATGTTGTGGCGACAGCTTATAACAGGCACTTAAAATCACTAACAGGCTAAGTCCAGAAAAATAGGTTACATAAGTAATGTAGGCTGGAGTCATGATCATAATGAACTGGTCAGGAATCAGGAACAACTTACTGTCCCGTTTCCCCCAGCCCACAGCAGTGCCACACAAAAGACAAAAACACACATCCCAAATTTCCCGAAAACGACACCACCAAAACCATACAAAAACAGAGAGAACAAAGCAAACAAAAAAACAAAAAACACAAACAGATGACAACACAGTCCACTCGGTGCAACTCAGTCCAAAATGTCCACTGGTCTAAGGGAACGAACGCCAGCCAGCGTGACTGTGGGAACTGCCGCTCTGCGTGGGCTAGCAGTTAGCTTAGCCTGCCCCGCTTCCGCGTCCTGTCAGACCGCCCTCGGTGTTTCCTCGTAGGGCGCAACTCCGGGCAGGGCCGTGGTCCCTGGGCCCACAGGATGGAGCAGCAGATCCAGCGCCAGCTCTCCCAGCCAGACACCCTCCACACACCTTCCCGCACTCCACACGGCGACACCAAAAGCACCCCAGTCAGCGCCAAGCGAGCCCGCCGCCAGACCGCCAGCAGCCAGCCCCGTTTCCGCGTCCCGTCAGCCCACCCTCGTGTTGCAAACTGAGCCTTGCCCCTTTAAGGAGGAGGGGGTGGGGCTTTGTGGGTAATCTGTGGGGGCGACGTAGTCGCAGCCGTGTGTGTAAATTCTGTTTTTAGCCGCAGCCACCGAGATACAGATAGCAAGGTTGCCACCGTTACCAAGTGATGCTGGTGTAACCGGTTATTTTCTTGCCCGGTGCGGGATCCGATACGGGGTGTATTGCACCACAAGGCGACATCACTAACCGCTCGGCTAAAGGGTCAGACCCGTTAGCTAGGGGCTAACGGGTCTTATTAGTAGTTTACAGTCGTCACCCTCCCCGGAAGCGCGCCCTCGCGCTTTGTTATTCCCGCGCTCCGAAGAGACTTCTGAGGATCTGCACACTTCCGGATCCCACCGCTGCCACCAATGTAGCCGAGGGTTTGTAGATGTCGCCTATACTGTATGAAACTATAAAATAACAAATACGGAGGTTCCACTTTCACACGAGGACCACGTTATTTGGATTCTTCCCCCAACAGAACGCCACAGCAACAACACTGCGTACAGCACTTCCGCTCTCTCTTCAGCCTTCAAAATAAGAGCTCAAGGCATATGCTGTGGCAACAGCTTATAACAGGAACTCAAAATCACTAACAGGCAAGTCCAGAAAAATAGGTTACAATAGTTATGCATCAGAGGGAGGCTGTGTGTTAAAGTGACTGCAGCGCCCCGATCTCCCCCGCAGAGCTGGTCCGGACTCTTGGTGACGTTTGTTACGAGCCAGGCTAAGCTAAACGGGCGAGCGACCCACCAGAGGCTTCCAGCTACGGTTCGGGGCCGCGAAGCTGGAGCGGTAACACTCGGTTACCTCCTCGTTCGCAGCTCCGGGCAGGACCGTGGTCCCTGGGCCCACAGGACGCAGCAGACCAGGCTCTCCCAGCCGATCCGGAGCCAGCTCTCCCAGCCATCAAACGAAGACAAAACAAGCGGAAACGCAGACGCGGACAAAGACGCTGCACGGACGGCACTGCGTGAAACGTGAATTCGCGCCGCCATCTTCCCACACCGGAAGCGGAAGCTCGACCTTCCCAGCAGTGACAATAGCTGCTATTATAGCTACGATAGTGTTACTGCTGACTAATGGGGGGGGGGTATGTATTGACGCTTCTGAAGATTTCTAGGTTGCCTAAAAAAGAAGGTGGCTGATCTGAGCCCGTGTCACTCCAACAGCTTATCATGGCACGCTCCTCCGTTCAACCGGGAGTATTAAGACAAAGTAAAATCAACTAAAAGCAAAAAAAAAAGGAGAATTCATGAAAAGAAATGCGCGGTGGGACTATCTGCTACAATTCAGTTATCAGCACAAGCATCGCCTCCTCCATCCACTTTCTATTTGATGTACGCACACCTTATCAAGGTTCATCCTTGTAGAACCTGATAATGTAATAAATTCCCAATAATGTAATAACCCAGATAATGTAATAAAAATCTGCTCTTGAGTCCATTGAAAATGCAATAAAACCTGATAATGTAATAACTTCCTGATAATATAATAAAGTGCAGCTCCAGTGATACAGTGGTTGTGAAAAATGGATAAACAGGTCAAAAGTTAATAAACATTCATACATGTCCAACTTTGACCTGTTGGTGGCGCTGGAGCTCTGGAGCTAGAGTTGCCAACACAGTATCACCACTTGAACCCATTAATAGGTGGTCTGCTGTTAAATTATTACAATATTGGGGAATTATGACATTATCAGGACCTGCAAAATGAAGGCTAACCTGATCATGTAATAACCTCCTGTTAATGCAATACTTTATTACATTATCGGTAAAAAGTTTATTACATTATCGGGAAATGCACTTTATTACATTATCAGGAAGTTATTACATTGTCAGGTTTTATTGCATTTTCAATGGCCTCAAGTGCATTTTTTATTACATTATCAGGGTTGTTACATTATCGGGGATTTATTACATTATCAGGTTCTACAATCCTTTATTTTTCCGTTTTGCACGCATCTTTGCCATGTGAACAAGGGCAGGATGAAAAACAAAAGCCAGAATAGCTGAGAAGGCGTCACTGTGCTGCAGGGCAACACAAGCTGCACACAGGACTATACTTCAGGAGCTACGTCATCATTGATATTGTAGCGAATTCGGGGGACAACGCAACCACAGGAACTGCCGCGGCCGGGAAGCGAACCCGTATCGCCCGCACCGCAGGAGCCGCCGCTAACCGCTAGACTAAAGCGTCAGACCCACCAGCCAGCGGCCAGCGTGTCTACTTATCTATGCACGTTACAATATTGATGAGTTAAACAAGCCTTCATATGTCCCACATGAGGGACGCTGAGAAAAGTGAGTCTGAGGAATTGTCTGATCTTTGTGGAAATGGGGACGCATTTCTACATCAACTAGAAAAATGTCCCATCCCTCATAAATAATGATTCCTCCTGCATTGCATTATACGGAAAGGAATTATTACAACGTTGGCCTGAAAACGTTGTTATTTCTGCTACTGTTATTGTCATTACATCTCTGGCTCATTTAGGAGGAGCATTTATTTCATTGGCACATGTTATTCCATCATCCACCAGTTGCTGCACACACCTTGTCACGCAATAATTGTTATGTGATGCAATGATGTTTTAAAAATATTAAAAGAAAATACAAATTATTGAGCAGAACTTGTCATAACGTATTGTTACATCTGGTATTTTATTAGAATGACAAGTATTATTACAGTTTTAACTTATTCAGAGGACACATTTGTCACATTTTGAAAAACGGTCACGGTGTGTAGCAGAGACTACACGAACCCCCTGTGCCCCCTCCTACCGGTACCGCGGGTCTCCAACCAAGCCGGACAATGCTCTGTAAGCTGGAAGGTTTGGGTGCCAGGGGGGTCTTGGCCAGGTCATCCCCTAAAAGGCCAGTCGTGGATTCAAATCCCCAAAACCGAACACTGTGGTTCATCGGTCGCTGACCCCCAGACGTTCCTGTAAACCTGGATTCAAGCCCCCGTGCTGTGTGAGGTCTCCTTGAACAAGATGTTGTTGTGACGAACATGGAAGTTCAAAGTTACTCTCTGGGCCTCTGCCTTGCTGCCCTTTCTGCCCCCGAGTGTGGCCTCGTCAGCACACCGCAGCGAGGGAGTCGCCCACAGACCCTCGCTGACCGGGTCCTGATGAGCAGCTCGCCTCTTACACACTCCAGCAAACACGCCGCCATGAACATCACAACGCAAGGCTCCTGACTGGGCCTACCCAAGTCAAAGCTTCCTTTGTTCTTACCACTTTGCAGCGAATTCAGGGTGCAGCCGGGATGCGAATCCGGGTCTCCCGCACCACGGGCGACTACATTAACCAGTCGACTAAAGGGTCCGACCCATAGCCAAGGTCCAGCGAGTCTAGTTACCCGTGGTCGTTACAACTTGTTCGCCCGCGTCAGTCAGGCCTTCTCGATAACGTGACCTCTCAACACGGGGCGGACGCCTGCCGCCCGTCTGACCGCTTGCCTCTGACTGCGTGGCCGAGTGACTTTTGGCATGTTCATCTCAGCGACGCTGCACCTGACCCTGTGTTACGTCTAAAACGAGGTGAACGTAGGGTACATTTTGTTTAACGCATCATATTATCATTCCATTTCAGAAGGGGGACTCTATAATGCAAGCCACACTTTTTGCCAGGACATATTATGCTACAGTCGCCCATCTAGCCCATGCATGCAGCATGCCTGGTCACAGTTCAGGAGTCTCATGGCCTGCAGGCAGAAGCTTTCTTGGACCAGCAGGTTCCGAGATAGCTTCTGCCTCCGAGCTATGCGACTCTTAAACTGATCACTCAGTCACACACTGGCCTTATACACACTTGGGCCGTTCTTTATGGTTACTGTTACCGACTGCACAATCCGCCGTTTGCACCAGTTCACCGTTTACAACACCATTGCATATGTCACCGTACCAACAAAGTCCATCCTGTCTGCACTGACTGTTTTTGATCATGTATCCTGTTCTTGCACCTTGATTTCTCCGAGTCTGTTTGAGGACTTTTATTTTCCACTTGTGTGTTGAGCCAGCAGAACAACATTATGAGAATAAGTGTACATTTTTTTCTTTCTTATATGACAAACTTGAAAGAGTCAGACCACAGAAATATACATACAGGAAGTGAGACGTCTCATTGTGCTGGTCCTGTTTGTGTCCACATGGTGGTGGGGCTGCAGGCTCTGGTGGGACATCGGTACGGCACGGCCGGTATTCCCGTCCGGGTGGAGGTGGCAGAATATCAGCAGCTGCTCCAGGTGTGCCAGCAGAAAGGCATCGGTACCCAGGTGCTAGAGAGGTCATATGTGAGAGATGAGAACACGGTACCCCCCTCCTACCGCCTGCTGCGCCCGCTGACCCACGCACACCGTCCTCAGGTGATCATGATGGACGCCACTGTTGGACAGATTCATTTGGTCATTCATTGACTCCCTCCCTGTCCAACCCAGAGGACAGGATGTTAGAGCTACCACATGACACATTGTCCCCCAATAGTGTCATTTCTTTGACTAGGATGAGCTCGACAAGTGAAGCCCGCACAACTGCATCTAACGTGTAATTGTGGGAGGTGTCCGGTAGCACAACTCAATGTGAGCAAGGCAAACAAATTCAAATAGAAAGGCGGTGCATCGTTTGCATTCATGTGTCATTTGCAAACAGCGTCATGTGAGATCGTTTCTCAAACAGTGTGAGTCAATCGGTGCCATCCACCTCCACTGATGTTTACTGGTCTGATTATGCTTCTAGAAATATTAAACATAATTATCAAAAATAAGCCCCATTGATTTACAAGCTAACATGATGTGGGTGGAATCGAATACTGTAGACGCTGTACACGCTCTGGGGCCACTGTACCAACATCCTGTCTCAGAAAGGGACAGATGTTGCAACCAAGAACAGGACTGTGGAGTCTCTGTGTGGATCTTAGGGTACAGTGCATGCCTGCATATGTGAATTTAACATGGAACATCAAATCAGACATCAAATTATCATTGCCCCCCTCCCCCCTCCCCCCCAGCAGTCAGAAGTACAAGGAAACATAGAAGTGATGGCGGACACAGAGGAGGAGTTGAGGAGGATGTTTCAGACTGCTGAGGGGCTGTGTGAGCAGGAGAAACTAATGACGTCAGAGGATGCCAACAGCTACTACAGATCAGGTCAGCTGTTCGTATGTGTGCGTGCGTGCGTGCGTGCGTGCGCATCATTCCCTGCATGAGCCCTCGTGTGCAAAACCATGAACGAGTCAGTCTCTATGCTATCCATATCTATATATCTGCATATGTGTATGCACACATGCAGATTTAGTGTTTAATATTTGCGTTGTGATCCACCCCCCCACCCCCCCAGCCCTGGAAGCTGATCTGCGATTTGCTCTGGAGGACCAGTCTGCTGAAGACATCCGGCGCTGTCTGGTCTACGTCCATAAGATCATCCACGCGACAGGCCAGAAAGAGAGAGACGCGCTGGAGCAGATGAAGCAGGACTCACAAGCACGGCTGCAGGTTAAAGCTACGCCACACATGCGCAGTATCGACACATGCGCAGTATCGACACATGCGCAGTACCGACACATGCAGTCTCCCAACCAACAGCCTCACCTGGCAAATCACTCATGAGAGGAAGACTTTTCAATCAGCCATTTATTTTAAACCAGCCGGAAGTACCTGCTTTGCTGGGTCATGGAGGGGTTTGGTCCAAAAGTAAAATCCATCAAAAAGATTATCTTCTGTCTGCTCCGGTGTTTGTTTGTTTGTTTGTTTGTTTGTGTGTTTTTCGTGGCTTCTTATGAAGCGCAGCTTGCTGGCATCTGGAGCTTTAGGTCCACGGGATGATTCCCATCAGTGAATCTCAACTAATTACCGGTCTAATGGCTTCCTGATTGGAAGCTGGGAAAACTGGCTCAAAACGGGAATGTGTGTGTAATAAAGAGACGTTGCTGAGCATCGCTGACACACACACACACACACACACACACACACTGATATGAGAAACAAAAGGGAAGTAAGTCTGACGCATGTTTTTTTTTGTGCAAATATTTAGTTTTCACATATTTTTGATGTACATTCTTGTGGCACCCGGGTAGCGTAGCGGTCTATTCCGTTGCCTAGCAACACGGGGATCGCCGGTTCGAATCCCCGTGTTACCTCCGGCTTGGTCGGGCGTCCCTACAGACACAACTGGCCGTGTCTGCGGGTGGGAGGCCGGATGTGGGTATGTGTCCTGGTCGCCTACCTATGGGGGTGGGGGGGATAGCTAGCGTGAGCCTCCCACGCGCTACATCTCCCTGGTGAAACTCCCCACTGTCAGGTGAAAAGAAGCGGCTGGCGACTCCACATGTATGGGAGGAGGCATGTGGTAGTCTGCAGCCCTCCCCGGGTCGGTAGAGGGGTGGAGCAGCCACCGGGACGGCTCGGAAGAGGGGGTTAATTGGACAGTACAACTGGGGAGAAAAGGGGGAGGGGGGGAAATCAAAAAAAAAGAAAAAAAGAATAAGAATATTTAGGACTATGGCCACAGTTTACAAGGTAGTGGTGTTTTGTTTTTGTTTGTTTTTTGTTTTTTAATTTTCCTTGGACTTAGACTTTTCTAGCCACCAAGGCAGCTTTCCCGCCGCAGGGGGAATCTGTGACCGAGTGGCTACAAAGTGGCTACAAAGTGGCTACAAAGAGACCAGCGCTAATCATTTCCCCTGGCCTGTCCTCCATACGCAGAGTGACGAGCTCTTCATTTCCCGGCTGTGCGTCAACTTCCTGCCCGGCCTCGTCGCCTCCCACCAGCTCCTCGTCTACACCACCGCCACAGAGTGCGACCCTCGCCATGGTTACACGTCGGCGAGGAGGCGGGGCTACGCCGAATCCCTCTGCCAGCAGCTGTATTCCGACCTCCTGGGCTTGATTGACAGCTCCATCACCTCGGAGAGCTCACAGCCTTCATCCGCAAGTCAAACGCCCTGCTTGGGCGCTTCGTTGGCCAGGGAGCAGGCTGAGCAGGCAGAGCTGTGCAGCATCCTGTCCCGTCTTTACCATGTCGTTCAGCCAGAGGAGGAACAGGTTATTATTATCATTATTATGTCTTCTCTTTTAACCTTATATAGATGACTTGTGAGGGCACAAAAGATCTGATTTTTTTCCCCCTAGTGGTGCATATGTGATGGATTTGTCATTGTTTTCTTTACAGGGAAGAAACCACGCTGAGTCTGATTTTTCGTCAGCTAGACAGAAATCTAAAGACCACAGATGAATGAAAAGCAGAAATGTTTTTCCTGTGTTAAAGCCACCTATGCAGACAGGGGAGTTTTGTAGAAGTTAAGGGCCCCTGGCTGGTACCGGTACTGTGAAATGCAGCGGATACGAGCCCACCTTTTGCTCTTTTTGTAGAAATTCCAGTAGGCTCATTCCGAAGCTGGTCTTATGTTATTTCTTGACGTTTCTCCCGTGCGGCTTTCTTCTTAGAGACCTGCTTGTTACTGGTTGTAGGTGAGAGCTTACGTGGAGCAGGCGGAGAGCCGGTGTCCCATGGTGGTGGCTGGGGGACCGTGCACGGGGAAAACGGTGCTGCTCGCACACTGTGCTCAACAGGTAGGCTGATTGTGACTAGCGAAACTGAAACCCCGGTATCGTACACGCTTCAGCTCCTCCGACGTAGACATGTCCATCTAACAGTGTCTCTCCTTTGTCTTTACACGCACACCTTAAAGCTGTCCAGTGCATCACCTCATCGCTGTAAATCTTACCAACAGCCGTTATTCCAACACACCATTACACCTCTCATTTTCCTCTTCAAAACATATGTGCAAGATTTCAGAGGATGAATGTGGACCTTTGCAAGATGCAACGCTAATGCAAAATGGAGTCATTCTTCTGTGAAACACGACTGAGGAGGTCCAAAATCAACAAAAATCCCCAACTCCTACCAGCAGCTTTAAGTTCCTAGATCAAACTGCATAGCTCCAACAATCAACCAACCAAATTAACACCCACTGAACACCAAATGTAGGTAAAATGTTACTGTGATGGATGAGTTAATGGGAGTCATCTGTCAGCGGGCAAAATGGCAGGTTTTGATGTGAGGATGTGGCCCTCACTGTCCCAAGTACACTGATTTGTGAACGAACGACTCAAAATAAAGTTATAAAAGCCTAACAAGTCTGTGACAGGCTGTTGTACAGAAAGGTGGCTTGCACAGTTGAGTCAGACCATCTCTCTTCACTGTCCTCTCATTGCCAAACAACAGTGGAAAACAAAAAGAACTGAAACTTTACTGTCCACTTATAATATGTAGCAACGCATTAGGCTGTCAGAAAGGACTATGAAAGGTCGAGGCACTGCAGGCTACAAGAGCTAACAGCAAAGGTTTTAATTAAAAACTCTAGATCTGATCAACTGTCTCTAGTATATAACTTTGTACTCGTTGAACTCAATGTAAACATGAAACTGCATGGGAAGAATATTTGTAATGAAACAAGACATGCAAAGTTTAATGTCTGGCCGGTTATATTTTCTTCTTCACTAGCCCTTGGCAGGTGAACCCAATGGTTCATTTTGAACTCTGCCAACAGTACTGATGATGATGATGATGATGATGATGATGATGTCATTGAAATGGGACCACTGTGTGTTATCTTTCCTTCTCCACAGATAAAGTCGTGGCTTGCTGACAGTGATCCCGTGGTGATCCCTTATTTTTTCAACCTGTCCATCAACCCCACCTTAAAGCACCTGCTTTCCAGTCTGTGTTATCAAATAGCTCATGGCTATAGCGAAAGCTCTGATCCAAGCCCCAAGCCTGACTCAAAGCCCTTTCTTCACCCCAAGCTCCAATCTAGCCATACCTCTACTTTCAGTGGTCACCCCTGTGAGCCTCACTTTTACCTTGGCTCTGCACCTCCCCTGGATCCTCATCATGAACTTGGTACTGAAGGGCATCATCCACAGGTTAATCCTTGCCTTACTACTGTACGTAACCCTGATCCCGGAGACCTCTGTCCTAACCCCGACGCAAAACTCAGACCTGCTGACCATAAACCCTCTATCACAGACCACGATTTTAAATCTCACCTCACTTTCACTCAGCTTAAAGAGCGTCTGTCCTCCCTCCTCTTCCATTTTCCATCTACCAAACGTCCCGTAGTATTAATGCTGGATGGCATAGACCAGACTGACGAAAACCATGCATGCCCAATCATCCAATGTCTCCCCTCCCCCCTCCCTCCCAGTGTCAAACTCATCCTTGCAGTCTCTACAAACCAAGTCCACATCCTACAAGCCATTAAACTACATTACCCACAATGCAACACGCCCCCCTATATGGCTGGGGGGAAAGTGGGTGTGGAGAAAAAGGTGGGCGAGCGGTTGGCATCAGACCAGGCGGAGAGGGCAGATTGTGTGTATGTGGAACTAAAGGCTACGGACAGGAAAACGCGTGTGAGGATGGTAGCGTCTCTGCTGAACAGTGCTGGGAGGAGGGTCACATCTGGACAACAGGCAATACTGAACCAGGCTCTGACATCGTGTTCTCTGATGCTCTACGCTCGGCTCCTGCACATACACGCCCTGCTCTGGAGTTCAGGTATAAACACAGTAAAAGAAAAACAACATAATATATTGATACTTAATAAGGTTACCCCCATTACGCTATTTTATAGCATAGTTCTGTTTATCATTTAGTTGCAAAAGGTAACGGCCGAGCTATGTTTCTTTGACATTGAAACAGCTCATTGTCATACATGTATGATTTGCTTTGGTACTGTCCAGTCTATTCTGTTGCCTACCAACACGGGAATCGCTGGTTCGAATCCCCGTGTTGCCTCCGGCTTAGTCGGGCGCCCCTACAGACACAATTGGCCGTGTCTGCGGGTGGGAAGCCGGATGTGGGTATGTGTCCTGGTCGCCGCACTAGCACCTCCTCTGGTCGTTCGGGGCGCCTGTTCACGGGGGAGGGGGAACTGGGGGGAATAGCATGATCCTCCCACGCGCTACACCCCCCTAGGGAAACTCCTCACTGTCAGGTGAAAAGAAGCGGTTGGTGACTCCACATGTATGTGGTAGTCTGCAGCCCTCCCCGGATCGGCAGAGGGGGTGGAGCAGCGACCGGGACGGCTTGGAGAGTGGGGGTAATTGGCCAGATACAATTGGGGAGAAATATTTTGATTCAGATCATACAGATGATCCCATGAAAACACTAGAAAATTCCCACCACACCTCTTTTCTGTTTCCTTCCTCTCACATCAGATTCAGAGGTAACTGAATCTTTGCTCCCTGATGGTGTCCATTCATCCATTTCTGCTCTGCTGGATCACTTGGAAGAGAAACACAGCTCCTCTCTGGTGTGTCGCTCCTTATCTTACATCACCCTCTCCAGGACCGGGCTCACAGAGGCCGAGCTCACAGACCTCCTGTCCAGTGATGACAAGGTGCTGGTTGAATGTACTGAGCAAGGTGAAGCCCCCCTACTCAAAACGAGGGTTCTGCAAGTGGATGTTGAAAGACTTCTGCTAGATTTGAGGCAGTTTCTGGTCAGGAGGAAGGTTGCAGGGACACAGGTCCTGTTCTGGATAAGCAGGCATTTTGGGCTTGTGGTGGGTAAGAGGTATTTAGGCACTCAAAAGGTGAGGAAGGAGATTCATTCATTATTGGCTGACTATTTCAGTGGGCAGCGGGGGTACGGAAGAGTTAAATCACTCGACACCACCAACGAATCAGGGCTCAACAACACTACTACAACTGTCTCTGCCACCGACCAGCCCTTTGTCTTTAAACCTCTCTCTTCATCTCCCTCTTCCAAGGGGATAGGTCTAGTAAATTTAAGGAAGATACTAGAACTGCCCCATCACTTGAGAAAGAGTGAGAGGTGGGAGGAGTTGGAGCGTGAGGTGATGATGTCACTTGGTTTTCACCAGGCTATGGTTCGGGCAGATCTCTTGGGTGATCTGGTAACTATGCTGGAGGGAGAGAGTGGTTTGCCACAGGCGTCCTTACCCAGGGAAGGCATGCTCTTGGCAAGCATATTGAAATCCTCTGCATGCTTACTCCAGAGCTTGCCCCTGGAGCTGTCAATGGTGATGGAGACTAGGCTTCTCCCTTACCTGGGAGTCTACCCTGAACTGGGGGGCTATGCTAGAGATATTTGGCAGGAGAGGAGGAAAAGAGGCTGTGGGGTAGGGGTGGCGCTTCACCCAGCTCCCACTGATGTTCCCTCCTTTCACAGTTCACTAAGCACAGCCAGAGCCGGGGAGAGTGTCCTCGTCGAAGCAGCTGTGACAGAGTGTGGTACTGTAGTTGGGGTTATGGATGATGGCTCTGCATGGATATGGAAAGTCCCATGGAGCGAGGGAGTGGAACTGTCATTAAGGGGTGAACAGAGCAAACTAAAGTTTGTTGGAGTCAAAAGTAGCAGTCGATTTATCCTGCTTCCTACACATTGCTACAAGCTTCTCCTATGGGACGCGGAAGGCCCAGAGATGCTTCTGGTCTTAGAGGAACCACTTAGAACAGAACTGGGGCTAAATGTTACTGAGGGCTTTGTGGTGAGTCAGGGAAAGTTATGCATATGGTGGAAAGGGAAGAACTCGGTGAGTGTGTTTGATATCTCCAACAACGAGTCCCTGACTCATTTCCAGTGTCCAAGTTCTGTGACCTGTCTGGTTTGGTCCTCGGATGCCTGTTACATATTCTGCGGCCAGGAAAAAGGCAAGGTGTCCATATTTGACATGAACACTAACAACTTCATCGGTGTCTGTTCAAACCCAAATCAGAATGCTATTCTGTCAGTTATTGTCTGTGAGGAAAAGTGGGAAATGGCATGTCTTGACACCACAGGGACTATTACACTTTGGAACATAGAGGCCAAAATACAACCTGTTCTTTTAAAGGAGTGTTTTGGTGGGAGCAATACCACTAAGATCTTCAATACAGATTACTCAGAAGAACTGTGCACCTTATTGGTATGTGAAGCCCACCAGGTCACATTATGGGATACATGTGAATGGGTACTATGGGGCCAGTTTTTGGCACCGCAAGGGCGGGCTTTCATTCATGCTGTGCTTGCCGAGGAAGGCCACCTCTTTCTGGCTTTGTTAGAATCCTGTCCCCTAGTCTTTGTGTGGCGAATCAGCACTGGGGAGTGTGTTCTTTCCCTAGACACAGGCGCCAACACACTACTACTTACACTTATCAAAGCAGCGTCAAATCTGATATCTGTGGCTCAAAATGGATGTCTCACAATGTGGGACTCCAAGCTGTTATATGCAGCAGGTTTGGCCTCCAAAATGGGGTCTGGGGTGAAGGATGTAGTAGTTGAACTGATGGACAAGCATTTTTACACGACTGATGGTTCAGAGACAGTGTGGGGGTGGAACTTAGAAACAGGGATTTCATGTTCCAACTTCCTGCACGACTGTCCCGTTGAAAAACTTTGCCTCTCTCCTGATAAAAAACATCTTCTGACGCTGTCAGGAGGGGATATTTATCTTTGGCAGACGGAAACAGGGCAGAACACCCAGCGTATTAGTGGTAGCAGAGCCACAGACATCTTGATAACCCTAAATGGTCATTTTGGGGTAAGTCTTTCTGAAAGGGCGCTCTCACGGGTTTGGAAGCTTGCAAATGGAGTTATAGTGTGTAACATACATCTTTACCTAACTAATGCCCAGGTGTCACCTGAGAGCACTTACCTTATAGGCTGTTATCAGGGAGACCTGTTAGCTGTTGGCTTGTGGTCAGGTTATGTCAGCAAGCGCTTCTCTTGCACTGAGTGCTCTGAGCACATTCTGGCATTCCACACACTTCCAGAACAACCAGAGTTTGTAATGGTGATGGATGCCTCTGGGACAATATTCACGTGGAAAGTGGCAGAGGAGACAGTGTGCAGGCAATTTCAGCTTCCCTCTTGTTTCCAGTACCAGCTGCAAATCCTCCAAATGTCCTCAAATGGGAACTTTGTGCTCCTCTCTACGGATGATGAAGTCATAACAATCCTGGACCTATTTCGGGCCAGGTTGTGTTTGGTCAAAGTTGAGGGTGCTGTCTTTAAAGCCGGCTTAGACAAATGTGGATGCTATGCTGCCTACATATCCCATCCCCCTGCTCAGGGGAACTGCTGTCTCTGCAACTTGCATGGCAAATGTGTCCTCACAGTGGTGCGACTTGCAGATGGGTTAATAGTAGGAAGGTTGCGTCTGTGTAAGACGCCTTTGACTCTGGTTATGCACGATCAGCCGTGTGTTTTCGTAGGATTCAAGGATGGATCTGTGGGAGTATATTCCATTTTAGACGTCACGATGAATGATGGAGAGTTCATTAAGAGCAGGGAAAATCTCATCAGTCAGCAGCAGCAATGCCCATGTGACAAAACACTGGTCAGATGGTTACCTTTAACAGTCCCTAATATTACATGGCCTGACACTCTTGACATAATTTAGGGTGAGATTTTTTGCATGTATACAAAATGTATACTCTATTTGAATGGACCTAAGGTAGAGATCGAGAGAGATGTAGTATGATACGTGGCAGAGATTATGAGCAGGATTCAAACCCATGATGTCTCTGAGGTTTGCTTTACAAACTGAGCCACAGAGACTGGCACCCATTCAAGAACAAATTACTTTACTAGTACATAATCGGTAACACTTTAGTATGGGGAACGTAGTCACCATTAATTAGGTGCTTATTAGCATGCAAATTAGCAACATATTGGCTCTTAATTGGTTATTATTACGTACTCATTAATGCCTTATTCTGCATGGCCTTATTATACAACCAGTAAGCCATTAACTATGAGTTTTCCCTCTATAACCTCAGAAGTATTGCTTATTAGTAGTACCATCTCAATATGCTTTGCTTAGTATGGACTTTATAAGGTGGTAGTACCACAAGAAGAGTTATTCTCCCTTACTAACACTTAATGAATATGGTCTGTTCTTACATAACAAAACACAAAACTACAAGTGTTCATAGTGTTAAATTACTGTAAATTAAGTTTTTGTTACTTAGAATATGTTCCCCATACTAAAGTGACATCTTGATCATTACTAATTCACTAGTAATTAAGTTTTTTTATGTTCCCCATACTAAAGTGTTACCACATAATCTTATCATCTGTGGACACACCAGCAGTAGACCTACCCATGACCCACTCTGGACACCTCCCCACAGTTTAAGAAAAACTGGTTAGGAGAAGACCTGAAAGGATGCTACCAGCCAGGGATCATATCATTTTATTTACTTTGATTTACATAGAGTTAACTGGTTCGGCATTTAGCATAATCATGGAGATACTCCTCACAATACCTTTCAGCATGGTAATATTTTTAGTTTAATTTCTGGGATAAATCTTATGTTGAGCTACATGTATTATGTCTGTGTATTCTTGAAACATAAACTAAGCATCCATCCATAATCCAAACCGCTTATCCTGCTCTCAATATTTTATCATTATGAATTAGTATATCATAGTTATTTCCTGCTGTAAAAAATCTACATATCTGATTTCCAGCACTGCCATGTTTTATACGCTCTTAGGTAGTTCAGCATTAACTGTAAGTTTGATATGATCTATGAGTCAATATGGACTATTCTCCCACAGAGCCAGGGACATGACAAACTGTAAGGGCTTGTCCTGTCTGTTAACGTTTACTACAAAGCCCGGCACTTTGCTGCACTTATAAATTGTTGCACAAAATTAGTAGTGTTCATCGTCACACTCGAAAAAAATGTTGTGTTAAACAATTCATTGACTGTCTGTAAGCATGCTCCCTAATCCAGGTAAGAAAAGCAAAGAAAGTTGCATCAGTTCATCCGGATACATTTACTGAGAGAGAGAAACGTTTTGACCATACGTTTCATCACTCGTCCAAGAGATGCAGTCTCATCTGACTGCAGGTGTCCCACCCTTACGAACAATACAGCTGCATGACGGCCGAAACCAACGGTCAGTTTCATATGCAATATGGGTGAGAGTGACCATTAACTAGAGTTACAATGGTACTATTCACAGAGGATTTGGGAATAGTTGCATTGCATTGTAAGATGGTGACAGGTGTACTCTTACCCCCCCCCCTTGGTTCAGGGTTGGTCGTTCTCTCTTCACATAGCTGGCCTGTTTGACTTCCCATTCAAACCAGCCTTCCTCCCTATCAAGGATGTGCACATCCTCATCCTTGAACGAGTGGCCACTGGCCTGTAGATGGTGTAGACTGCGGAGTCCTGCGCTGACATGTTAGCTCTCCTGTGTTGTGCCATCCTCTCGGCCAACGCCTGAAAGTCAAACCTTAAGTACTTAAGTAAACAGACCCTGGCCAAGAGGATGGCACAACCCAGAAGAGCAAAGCCTGTAACAAATGTGATGATTTTATTGGCACAATACATCTTTCATAAAATGTAAATTATTTTTAAACTAAATCCCCATTTACTGCTTTTAAACCTAGATAGGTACAGGCCTATCGCGCTAGCCAGCATGCTGCCAAATGTCCTGGAAAAGTACTGCTGGATAGAGCGCATGAGTTTATCCCCTCCACGGATAACCAGTTTGGTTTTAAAGCTAAAAATGGCCACTGACTTATGTATATGTATGCCTTAAAGGAAATTATTAACAAATACAGAGGCCAAAACTCATCGGTTCTTATGTGTTTTATTGATGCTTCTAAAGCTTTTGATTGTGTTAATCATAGCAAGTTGATTGTTATACTGAGTCAAAGAGGGGTGCCTAAATACTGTGAGAATCCTGGCTTATTGGTATGCCCACCAGACTATGCAAGTGAAATGGGGTAATAGCGTTTCAGACCCATTTGGGGTTAGTAATGGTGTCAGACAAGGGGGGATTCTGTCTCCATTTCCCTGCAATCTATATATTGATGATTTGTCCAAGCTGTTGAAAGCCTGTAACACTGGGTGCATGATGGGTAACACCTTGGTGAACCATATTATGTATGCAGATGACCTTGTCATTCTTGGTCCCTGTAGCGCTGGTCTCCAGCAGCTCTTTGATATACGTTGTGTGTATGGTGTGCAGCATGATATCAAATACAATGCTAGTAAGAGTGTTGTCATGATCTGCAGAACCAAAGAGGTCAATCATCTAAAATTTCCTGATTTTAAATGGTCTGATAATAATCTTGGGGTACGTAATAAGGTGAAACATCTTGGACATTAAATTACTGAACAAATGACAGACGATGATGATATTTATAGGCAATGCCGCATGATGTATGCACAAGCAAACACTCTCACGCAAGTTTGGTATGTGTTCAGTTAGTGTGAAGATGTCTGTTCAGAGCATATTGTACACCACTCTATACTGCCCCCTGTGGTCAAACTACAAAAAGCAAGCTTACAGAGGCTTCGAGTAGCTTATAATGATGCCATGAGAATACTGCTAAAAAGACCTAGATGGTGTAGTGCAAGTGAAATGTTTGTGGCTGCAGGAGTCAGCACCTCTCAGGCTCTTCTAAGAAATCTGATGTATAAATGTATTTGCCGGCTCAATGACTCTGATAATGTAATCATCAAGTGGTTAACGAATATGAGATTCAGTGCCACACGCTACCAGTCCCTGCAGTGGGACCACTGGTATAGCTGCCTTCTTATAAGACACTGATTTGTTCCTTTTATTTACTGTATGTATTGTCTAGGGTTTATCTTTTACCTATGGTTCTTATATTTTATGGACAAGACTGCTTCTGTCATTGCCTTATATGCACGTCTCATACATATGAGGGAACGAAATCACGTTTCACATGGACCCCAGTGCCACATAAAAACAAATAGCACACAATAAATATTAAAAACAAAAAGTGCATTAAAAACAACTGCTGACTCTCTCCACGTCCATACCATTGGTGGTCAGAGGGCGGTGGTCTTTTTAAAGTAAATAATGAACCTCCTTAGTTTTATCTTCTTTTTTTTCATGGCGTCATTTTTTTAAAAATTTTTTAACCATGTCTTTGTCTGTTATGGACCCTGAGTCTGCAATGACGTTTTTGAGTTGAGTTTTAAAACTGATGTTGAGAATTTCCCACCTTCGTTGATCATACATTACTCGCCTTCATAATACAAGAAAGTGCTACTGTGGTGTCTCCAGATCCCCACCAAAATACATCTCTGTTGAATGATGAATTTAACGAAGGTTGTCTTTAATCCTGTGTCATTTTTTAAAGTGTCACATTCTACACAAAGACAATGTTGGGAAAAGAAAAGAAAAAAAAAACAGAAAAGAGATATTGTGGAGAATAAGTATAAAACAGACCGGTAGATGGCAGCAGTTACACCAGCGGGCGTCGAGGCTGCCCACAATTGAACAGAAAAGGAATTAGCGGCTCCGGGAGGAATAGCCTTGCCTTGCCTTGCCTTTTTTCTTCTTTTTTAAGAATACAAACGACACAGGAATGTTGTACATATGTATCATCAGACCAATCAACTATAAACAACCTTACACCTTCACATTCCATGGTCATACCAAATGCAAATAAAGAAAACAAATGAACAATAACAATGATGATAATGTTGAACAAAAATAAAGCACTTTTGTCAGGGGGGAAATCCATCTATCCATCCATCCATCCGCTTATCCTGCTCTCAGGGTCCCGGTGGGGATGCTGGAGCCTATCCCAGCAGTCACTGGGAGGCAGTCGCCATGTTATAATGTAAGCTAGCGTTATATGTTCTGACTGCTTTTCTGTTTGTGCTTCTGGAAATGGTAGATATATATTTTTCAATTTCTATAATTAACGCAGGAAAGAATGATTTATTATTTAAAATTGTACTTTTATGGTTTTGAAATTTTGCAAAACAAAAACAAAAAACAAAAGATTTATTAAGTAAAACTCACTGTTGCTTTCACTATTTCTGTCATGGAAACTAAACAATACATATTCCCATTTAAGGGAAAATTACAGACTTAAGACATATAAAAGCAGTTAGTTCCTTCCAAAGTTTTCTGGGAAAGGTGCAGTCCCAAAATAAATGTGTGATTGTCTCAATTTGAGTTTTGCACAACGAACAAGTGGGGTTCGTTGTTTTTACAAATCTTCTCAGGTACTGACTCGTTGGGTAAAACCTGTGTAATAATTTAAAGGAAAAATCTTTTATTTTCTTATTAACTTATTTATCATGTTAACTGTGGACACCTTCTGTCTTGGGAACCCTGACCCATTTGCTTACTCCCTTACACTCTATATTGACAGTGTCTTGTGCAAAGACCTGAACAAGATCTCTGCTTTTGTCTCTGCTTTTTATGAAAAACCGTATCATTCCAACTTCAATGCTTAAGGCTAGTGAGGAGTTTCTTAAACAAATTCAAAATAGGATTCCTAGAATAGACGATAACTTTAAATCAATATGTGAGGCTGACCTATTATTGATGAAATCAAGATTGCACTATTCTCAATGAAGAAAGGCAAATCCCCAAAAATTGATGGTCTGTGTGCTGAATTCTACACTCATTTTTGGGAAATCATTAGTGGACCACTACTCGACATGTATAAGGAATGTATCAGCCAGGGGAAGATGGTCCCTACAATGAGACAAGGCATAATGACCCTCATACCCAAGCCCGAGAAAGAGCCTCTATCGATAGAAAATTGGGGCCCAATTACCTTTTTATTTATACAGTACAAGATTTTGGCCTTGGTCTATTAGCATAGACCAAGGCCAAGCATAGACTCTATGCTAATAGATTAAGAAAAGGATTGGGTCAAATAATAGCAGAAACTCAAACTGGCTTTACGAAAAACCAACATATAAGCAGGAATATTAGATAAGTGTTTGACCTGTTGGATTATGCAGATGAAGTAAACTCAGAGGCGCTCATTTTGTTTAGACTTTTACAAGGCATTTGACACAATTGAACATGCAACTATTTGGCTTTGGGGATAATCTTGTGCGTATAATTGATATGTTATATAGAAATATAAATAGCTCTTTATTATTTAATTTTGATACTTCTAAAAGATTTCCAATCAACAGAGGGGTACGTTAAGGTTGCCCAAGTTCCACTATTTATTTTGGTTACAGAACTATTATCTTTGAATATCACCAGTGACAGAAGTTTACAAGGAATCTCTATTTTTGATGAAGAAATTACGATTTCTCAGTTGGCAGATGACACAACCTTATTTCTAAAAGACAAAAGTCAATAACCCATTATTAACTTAATCGATCAATTCTCAAATGCCTCAGGTTTAAAGCTAAATTTACCAAAGTGTGAAATTTTGTCCATTCACGAATGTTCTGATTCTGTACCTATGAAACCTATGGCTTCAGATGGATCTCTCTATTATTAGGAGGGTGCTCCTCTCAAAGGCAGAAGGTCTGCCCCGCTTGGTCTACCCATCTTTGTTGCTATTTAGTCAAGACTCTACAGTTAAACAAATAAATAAGTCCTTCTTAGATTTTGTATGGAAAAAAACAATTCGAATAGACTTGAAAAAATCTGTACTTTCCAATTCTAGAGAGGTGGGTGGTCTTGAATTTGTGAACTTTAATGACACTGTAAATACCTTTAAAATAAACTGGCTGAAAATATGTCTTTCAAATCCCATATCAACTTGGTATTTCATCCCAAACACATTTTTTTATAAAATTTGGGGCCTTTCATTCCTTCTAAAATGCAATTATCTACCAAATAGGTTACCTGCTCGTTTATCTAAATTCCATCAGCAAGCCCTTTTAGCATGGAAACTGGCATTCGTCCACAATTTTTCACCTCATAAATCACTTCTTTGGCACAACAGTGATATTATGAATAAATCATTGTTTTTTTCCAAAATGGCATCACAGACATATTCAATCACATTCTAAACCTCTTTGATGATTTTGGTAATGTTTTGTCCCATGAACAGTTTATGGTGGTTCGTGACTTTCCAGGTCCATGTAGAGAGTTTAATTCCATAATACATGCACTTCCTCTTGGATTGACTCAATTACTTAAAAGTCATCTATGCGGCGGGGGGACTAAAACTTGCTAACGTTAGATGGAATTGAACTCACTGACAAAAAATGTATCAATAAACAGAAGAATTTTCGAAAGAAGGAATAAAGTGATACCTAGAGGAACGTTCTACTGGAATTCTTGTGTTGAGGACATTTACTGGAGGAGGGCTTGGTTGTTACCATATAAATACTGTATTTCAAATAAGGTATAAGAGATTCATTTCAAGCTTCTGCACAGCATACACCCAGCTAATACTCTTATAGCAAAGTTCACATGTCTTGATGGCTGCTGCACTTTCTGTGGAAACGATGGGGAGACTCCTGTTCATTTCTTTTTCAGTTGTTCAGTAACAAATACGTTTTGGAAAGATCTGGGATCTCACATCTTCTTAAATACAAACATCACACATTCCTTTACCCTGAAAGACATAGTTTGTTATTGTAACCGGTTATGTTCTTGCCCGGTGCGAGATTCGATACGGTGTGTACTGCACCACAAGGCGACGTCACTAACCGCTCGGCTAAAGGGTCAGAACCATACTACCCAGAGGTCATACTACCCAGAGGTCACCTGAGAAGGAAAAAAGCATATGTACTGAAATTCGCCTCCATTCTGTGTGATATCCTGCAGAAACTCATAAGAGATGTATGCAAAGATTGTCTGACTTTATCCCAAATTAACGGGGTTTTGACCCAGAATGAGGGAGTAAATGCTGCCATCTGCTGGTTGAAAATGTGAACTTCAAGTGAGGGGACAAGCGCACAAATGCGCCACTGGTCAAATAACCTGTAAGGATGTTAGACATGGTCGTTATTCTATTTCGCCAAGTTGGAGGTCATTTTATTTGGTTGCAGCTCCCTTAACTACTCCAACATCACGGACAGGGTCATCGATCAGCCCATCTCCTTAAAAGAATTCTTTCTTCCATGGTGAACCTCGCCATATTTCGGCAGCTGACACTGTGGCCGGGCAGAATGCCAGCCAGTCATGCCCTGAGTTGTCTGGGGGACTGGGGGCGAGCTGGAGGGAGAGAGAGAGAGAGAGTGTGTGTGTGTGTGTGTGGGGGGGGTATAATTGTGTTTCCATGAGTGTGTTTGTTTGTCTGCTATATACAGAAAGGGGGAGGAGAGAAACGGACATACAGAGAACAAAAGAGGTTGTTTCCCCTTCAAATACAAGGACAGACTGAGACAGTTTGACAGCCAAACACTTTTTGTTTAACCTCCTGTCACCTGGTAATTAGTGATGTTTGAAACAGCCACTGTTATCAGCGCCTTCTCCAGGGCCAGACCAAAACTAGCGCTGCACGATTCATCTAATGTCAGCCTGCGCAGTTATAGAACCGCAGAAGGCTGCGGTTCAATCAAATAACACAATGTCCGTGTGTGAACGTCTGTTTGTGTGCAGTCTGCATAACCACGCCCATAATTAATTAAGAGACGACCGATCGGTCTCTGTTGAGGCAGCGAAGCGCGTGCAGTCTACGGTCACGTGACTATCCAGCGTGCTGCGTGCAGACCAGAAAGAATGGAAAAATGGATACCGATCACGACGAGCAGGTTGACGCGGATGAACCGCTGGCAAAACAAAACGCGACCTCTGATATATGGCGATGTTTTGGATTCCAGCTCAGCGACGCTGAGCAGAACGAGGTTTTGTGTAAAATATGCAAAATGAAAGTCGCTACATGTCGCGGCAACACGCCGAATTTGTATTCGTTTGTTTTGTCTTGGTTATAGGTGTAAACTACTAATAACACCTGTTAGTCCCTAGCTAACGGGTCTGACCCTTTAGCCGAGCGGTTAGTGATGTCGCCTTGTGGTGCAGTACACCTGGTATCGAATCCCGCACCGGGCAAGAAAATAACCGGTTACATAGGGATACATAATTCCCCTTATTGAGCTAGTAGGAACGTTTGATTACAGCTGCTGTTTTCTCGGTTCGTGTTTACAGTGATACACTTCCGCTGCGCGGGTTTTTGTTATGGTGACGGACTAAATAGTGCACGTTGTGTAGACGAAAGAGAAAGTTGTCACGACTCCTGATTGAGCTCCTCTACAGTTTATTATATCGCAAATCGCGATATTGTCCACAATAATCACAACATGACTTCTTTTTTTTTTCACCAAATCGTGCAGCACTGAAAAGGTGCCCACTGGTGTTCAGTTGGTAACGTTGCTTTATTCTTTTGCATTTGGCTGCCATCACTATGTATTGTAGCGGGCAGTCCGGGGGACCGTCGCCACAGCCGGGACGCGAACCCGTATTTTCTTCTCCGCAAGCGACAACGTTAACCAGTCGACTAAAGGGTCCGACCCGTTGGGGGGCCAACGTCTCTACTTATCCATGCACGTTACAGTATCATTGCTCCCCCGTGGAGGCCTACTCTGAAAAACCCCCAGCATAATATGCAAGTACAAAAGCTTTCATTATATCCATGAATCTGCAACTGCACTGTCTTTCAAGTCGAAATCTGAAACTTTTCTCCCTTTTTAAGTTAGTTTACTTAACACCAAATGGCATCTCCACTATGGTTGGAGACAGCTCTCTAGTCTCTGTATAGCGCAGGCGAATTATGTTTGACCAGGTAGAAGGAACACCCGGTAAGCAGCAAACACGTACGTGTTGGAAAATAGGTTGAAACACGATGCCAATGTGGCGATGCTGTAGAAAGTGTTCCCATAGCCAGTAATGAGAGACGACATCAATGAATCACACAACGCAGATGGAAACGTGCGGCAGCAGCCATTTAGTTGAAACAGGAAGAACAACCGAGACTGCAACGCAGGCAGACCGGAACGGAGGCTTGCAACCACAACCAATACTGGCGTCACCCCTTTCTTCCCAAAAGAAAGACCCCCCCACCCCCTACACACAGTACAACAATAACACCACAGAACACCAGGCAACATCACAGCTCAGGCTATATAACTAGACCTGTAAGGTAAGACAAAACATTATCACCAGTACACACAAACAACTGGCCTAAAGTTCAAAGTCCTCTAAATGCCGCGGCAAGCGCCAGCGACGCTCCGAGCATTGAGGTGCAGCATCAGGTGCAAGAGCAGGCACACACTCGCCAGGGGAGCTCCCCCCAGGCTCGACCTCGACGGGAGGCACAGTCTCATCCCCCAGCCTCATATGGTTATCACAAGGCAGGCAAGGTGCAGGTGGGGGCTCGGCAATGGCTGGCGGTATGTCAGGGCAAGGCAGGCAAGGTGCAGGTGGGGGCTCGGCAATGGCTGGCGGTATGTCAGGGCAGTGCGGGGCAGGGTTGTCCAAGTCCTCATCAGACGCGAAATCGTCCGCGTGGGGTTCAGAGGCTGTAGAGGGACCTTCCACTTTGTAGCAGTCACCCAGCCTGACCCTGTAGGAGGTACGACGGAGTTGAGACCCCGTGAACTTCTGGATATTGCACCATGCCCCATCCACGCTAGTGACGAGGTACCTGTCACGGGCCTTTGACTTATTCCGGTCACCATACCAGTACACCAGTTCACCAGGTCGAATGGCGGGAGGCACGGCCCCATGACCAGAGGGCACCTTTGACTTCATGCTGTACGGATGGTTGGTGACACGCTCCGAGTGTTGTTTCAAGATGAGGTCCTGGTCGACCACAGGCAACTGCCTATGGGAGAACTGGTCACGCTGAAGCAGCATTTCACAGGGAGACAATCCACGCGACCTAACATGACTGTTCAGGTTGGCCGTAGCGACAGAGAGTAACAGGGGAGTAACAGCCCTACAGTTAGGCTCGAGGCGAAGAATCTGCCCCTGAATCTCTTCTCCGCCACTGGGTTCTTATTGACATTCTTGGCGTTGCCCACCTCAACAACTAGTCTGTGCATAGCGAGGGCCCCATCCCCTGCCAATGCAGCAAAACCAGGGGCAGGGTCAGTCCTGATCACAGCAAAGGGGCCGTCGAGAGGGCACAGACCCACACATAAGCGGGTTAAAGCGTCCCTGAGGGTGTCTCTGCGCTCGTCGTGGATGAGACTCCATCTGAGGTCAGAGCACTCTGCCTGTATGGCAAGCCAGGCCGACCTGTTGGTGAAGGGAAGAGGTAGGACAGGTCCCATGTTCACCCTGGCCTGGAACGGACCCACAGCGCCGTTATGTCCTTCAAAGTGGGGATCAAACACTGCATCAAACTCTCTATGCAGGGCACGGAACTCATCTCTGATGTCAGCAGGCATGAGGTTATCTGGATCCAGAGCGACAAGGTCAGAGGACAAGCCTGACATGGTCGTCGGGGCCGGTTTGGGGGGATCAGCTGGCATGGCGGCGTCGCTGAGTGGCGGGACATATGTGGCGCGGACACGGCATAGGTGGTGGCTTTTCTGGACCAGCCGCGGCTCTCCAGTGAGATGTGGGACACGGATCTTCCCGGACACACCCCGTAGCAAAGTTGGGGCAGGCCACTGCTGTGTGTCAGACTGGTCACATGAGACATCGACGTGTGGTTCAACAGCCAGCTCACTGTCCACATTGCACAGCTCAGGAGGCAGCTCGAGCTCGATGTACTCCCCTGGCCACACAGTAGATTTATCCGGAGTGCGGAGCACGTGCGTGTGCCGTACAGCATGCCTGTCCATCGGTGTTTGGAGGGTGCCGTAGCGGTATATATCCTCGCCCAAGCAGATTTGGTGTTTGGCTGGTCTGATGGAGACGTCGTTCTTTTCCATAAAGGGAATTCCAGCCAGGATGTCAGATTCGAGATTCTCAACGACGAGGCCCTCAAAATAGAGGTCATGGCCATCTCTCCGGAAGTGTGTCCTTGTCTCTCCCAATACTTTCAAAAGGGACGAGCCATCTGCTTGGAATGCGGACTGCGTACTTCCTGTGACGGTGACGCCCAGCATGGTTGTGCATGAGGCCCTCATCATGTTACCTATTGCCCCACTATCAACGGTGAGACGCACAGGGCAGTGTCCATGGAAGGCATCGAGGTAAGGGGACTGTTTGAGAAGTACATGTTTCACACCACTAGATGGCGCTGACTCCCCACTAACGCACTCCTCTACGTCATCGTCAGTCTCGACCTGCTCTCCCAAAACCCGGCGCGACTTTGCCATGTACATTTTATCTTGGGGGGGCAGAAAGGAACATTTGCTGAGGAAGTGATTATCAGGCCTGCCGGCACATTTACAAAGGTGACATGGCCTCCTTGTCCGGACAGGGATGGATTGCTTTGACTTGGGGAGTTCAGACACAGCCCATGGGCACTGAAAGCCATAATGTAGACGAATAGCTTGCCATATGCTGTCAATAGATGTGGAGTTCCTGACTATGCTGTGATGAGAGATTACAGGACAATAATTGGCTATCTGTCCCAACATTAGCTCTAACATGGCTACCTTCTGTTCTTTATTGCGACGTCGGGGCGCGGGAATATCTTCACCGTCATCTGTGAATCTCCGGACAGGGGACGTTTTAGACTTCTTCTCCCACTCCACGCCATCGAGCAGGAAGGGGGCAAACCCGGCGTCGAGCAACAAGATATAAAGCAGGTTGTGATGCCAGTTCTCAAAAGAGTTCACCGTCTCGGTCTTTGTTAAACACCACTGCTTCGGTGCTCTGTGTGTCGCCATGCTGCCCACTTAGCTGGCACAACTGTGTCTGAGCTAGCCCAGCTGCGTCTGGTGGTAGACGTAACTACCCCGTGATTCCCCTGGAAGGGCTACCGCGATTAATTCGGTAAATATCAGTCCTCGGGACGCAAGTCTGGTAAGCGCTGCCACCACGCCAGTAATGAGAGACGACATCAATGAATCACACAACGCAGATGGAAACGTGCGGCAGCGGCCATTTAGTTGAAACAGGAAGAACAACCGAGACTGCAACGCAGGCAGACCGGAACGGAGGCCTGGTAACTATAGCAACCACAACCAATACTGGCGCATATAGTTTGATAAAGTTTGTAATGCATTAGACTGCCTGTGTTGGCTTTGGTCCCAAGATGTCATTTTTACAAAGGTAGGAATTGTTTCCTCCTGAGCTGATGGCACACAAGCGACAATGGTAGTTAAACCTTGGTTTGTAGTCTGGGTAAATCACTTGAAACAGACTATTTCTCCCTGCCTACTGCATCAGATCATATCACAGAGCTGCTCTCTTATATTGCTGATCGCCTGTCCAACACAATCACCACATCACAATTCAGGTGCCTAAAATAACAACTTATCGATGAAGAACTGTCGCAGAATTTAGCTTCATATATGTCAGCAATAGACGGTATTAGATAGAAAATTTGTTTGCATGCAAATCATCAGGATTGTAGCTTTAAAATGTTGCAGTATTATGACTTTGCGTTGCCTTACCGCTGCTTTTGGCAGCCTTCGTGTGTGCTAAGCATTTTTTATTTAAATCTACAGGAATCAGGAATCAGGAACACTTCGTCATTTCAAATTAAAGGAAATATCGTTTCCCCCAGCCCAGAGCAGTGCAACACAAAGACAAAATCACATACCCCAAAACTACAAGAACTACAACAACACACATACTAACACATATATCTAAACTAACGTATCCAAACTGAACTGAACGAACGCCAGCCAGGATGATTGTCGGACCTGCCGGTCTGCATGGGCTAGCAGTTAGCTTAGCCTGCCCCGCTTCTGCGTCCTGTCAGACCGCCCTCGGTGCTTCCTCCTCGGGTGCGGCTCCAGGCAGGGGCCGTGGTCCCTGGGACCACCGGATGCAGCAGACCAGGCTCCCCAGCCGATCCAACATCAGCTCTCCCAGCCCTCAACACACCTCCCCGCACTCCACACGACGACACCAAAAACACCACAGTCAATGCCAGGTGAGGCCGCCGCCATACCGCCACCGCAATCGCCGGTCCGCGGACCGGATGACCCAGCAGCCAGCTCAGCTTGCCCTGCTTCCACTTCCTGTCAGACCACCCTCGGTTACCTCCTCGGGTGCAGCTCCAGGCTGGACCGTGGTACCTGGGCCCACAAGACACAGCAGACCAAGCTCTCCCAGCCATCAAATGAAGACAAAACTTAACCGCAGACGTGGACAAGGACACTGCATGGACGGTACTGGGTGAGACCGCTGCAAACGTGAATTCCCGCGCCATCTTCCCACACCGGAAGCGGAAAGTACATAATAAATGGTGCGGCGTTGTCATGCCTGTTCTAGTGGAGATCTTTGCACTTTCTTCATATTTGCAGTTAACACATTTCTTTACTCTAATCTATATTCACATTGTTGGACATAACGTGCTTTGAGCGTTGATATGTTGGCTGTGTTCTACTTTATGGAGTTCTATTGCTCCATTTCTATTCACACCCTACTTTTACAACTGAGACATGTCCTGTTATCTGATGCTATAAGAATCAAGGTTTCCCACGAGAATCATAGACCAACATGCTGACTGACAGACAGGCAGACAGGCAGACAGACAGACAGACAGACAGACAGACAGGCAGACACTATAGAAAGGAAGGCTTACATGTATATATTTTTCTGAAGGAGTCGGTGGCCGTATCTTTAAGTGATGAGGAAGCTCCAGTTTGCCTGACACTTCCTTAAATTTGGCACCCTCCTCCTGGATCTGTAATACATACAAGTGAATGTGTGTGCGTGCGTGTGCGCTCATCGGATGGAGAATATGTGTGCATGTCATGTGATTGTACCTCCCGATAGAAGTCTATCAGAAAGCCCCACTTGTTGAGCAAGGCTTTTGCTGACTCTCTCTCCTTCTTCACACGCTCCTTCCTATAAACACACACACACACAATCCATTTCTGATGAACTTTGGAAAAGGGGCATAACTTTTTTCCCCCTTTTTTCTCCCGAATTGTACCTGGTCAATTACCCCACTCGTTCGAGACGACCCTGCTCCACCCCCTCTGCCAATCCAGGGAGGGCTGCAGACTACCACATGCCTCCTCCCATACATGTGGAGTCGCCGGTCGCTTCTTTTCACCTGGAGTTTCACCCAGGGGGACGTAGCGCGTGGGAGGATCACACTATCCCCCCCCCATCCCCCTCCCGAACCGGCGCCCCCACCGACCAGAGGAGGTGCTAGTGCAGCGACCAGGACACATACCCACATCCGGCTTCCCCCCGCAGACACGGCCAATTGTGTCTGTATAGGGGCGCCCGACCAAGCCGGAGGTAACACGGGGATTCGAACCGGCGATTCCCGTGTTGGTAGGTAACGGAATAGACCGCCACACCACCCGCACGTCCTGAAAGGGGTATAACTTTATCTGAAACAGAGTATGTTAAAAAAGGTTCACAACTGTCTGTTATGAGGACCATATACCACCGTGTTGAAAGAGGCGGTTCCTCATAACCACTCACAAGGTCTGCTGTTTCTGCACAGTGGCACTGAAAACACACACACACACACACACACACACACACACACACACACACACACACACACACACACACACACACACACACACACACACACACACACACACACACACATACAGAGTACGATGGAAAAACAAAACAAAGAGGAATATAAATGATCTCCTTTCATTGGTTGTGTAAACTAGTAATAAAACACGTTAGCCCCTAGCTAACGGGTCTGACCCTTTAGCCGAGCGGTTAGTGACGTCGCCTTGTGGTGCAATACACCCCGTATCGAATCCCGCACCGGGCAAGAAAATAACCGGTTACAGTTGAATCAAGCCAAAAACAAACATTCCACAGAAAATAACAAAAGGAATCCAGAAGGAAAAACAAACAAACTGCGTGGTAGGTAACGGCAGAACAGCATAAAATGGCGGGGCAAATATTTAGATAAACCAACAATGGAAACCGTCCTCGTGCAGGAGATGAACAAACGAAATATTCCCCGTACGCCTCGCGGAACTCTGAAAAGTGTCAATATAACAAACACAAGGTAGAATAATGTCAGCCTGAACTGGTTTATGTGCTCAACAGTTGGCTATGTCGCCTTTGCGTCTTATTCTGTTTGCTGTTTTACTTTCCGTGTTTCTAACCGGTGATGAATTAAAAGGATCGTGTCCTCTCCGTGTTTACATGAGCAGGTCGGTTCAGGTCAGAGATGCGAGGACGACTCACGTGTGATGCGCACGACCTCTCAACAGCGCGGCTGTTGTCTATAAAAGGAGCTAACGCGTGTTTAATTGCGCTCTTTGCTTTGAAACTGATACATTCTGTTCACGTTCACCGTTTCTCATTAAAAGATAATGAACTAAATTATAAACTGGAGCCACATTTAGTGTCAGGGACCGTTTACAAAGGGACAAGAGGGAACGTTGATTCCTGACAGCAAGAGCGTTCGAATGAAACCAAAGGGCACGGGAATAAAGAATAAATAGAAACAACACTGGCGGACCAGTGCAGCCAAAGGAGAAGCTCCTCTTTACCAGACTGCGTCTTGTTGCACCGCAGGGACGGGGTTACATGCCATGTCGCGCGCGCGCGCGCGCGCGCGTGACTCATTTCTCTTTCTGCCGCCGGATCCTGTTTCACCTGTGTGCAAGTCACACTGGCAGATCTATTTACCGTCGCCATGGAGACCTGGAGCATTCCCTGACCCCCCTCCCTCTCTCTCTCTCTCTGTCTCTCTCTCTCTCTCGCTCTCGCTCTCTCTCTCTCTCTCTCTGTCTCTGTCTCTCTCTCTCTCTCTCTCTCTCTCTCTCTCTCTCTCTCTCTCTCTCTCTCTCTCTCTCTCTCTCTCTCTCTCTCTCTGTCTCTGTCTCTGTCTCTCTCTCTCTCTCTCTCTCCGGTAAAAATGGGATGGGATCATCTGAAGGGTCAGTGTGAGTTGAAGCCAGGGGCGGATCTACAGGGTGGCAAGGGGTGGCAGCTGCCACCTCTGGGACACAGTCTTGCCACCCCTGTTGCCACCCCATTTATAAATCAGATAATATGTTTTTAAAGTATATTTTATGTACATGCATGGTGAAGGTGAATGAGACCCGCGCCAAACTAATCTCAAACAGAAGTCGCCGATTTAGAATTCCCCCCCCCTCACAGGCGCGGATCTACAGGGTGGCAAGGGGTGGCAGCTGCCACCTCTGGGACACAGTCTTGCCACCCCTTTGCCACCCCAGGAAAAAATCTCTAGATCCACTACTGGTTGAGGCATCTTTGGCTTGCTGGTGATAGCTGACTGATGATATGCTGCCAGTTTTTCTAGTATTTTGGAGAATTGTGACAATAATGAAATCGGTCTGTCGTCTGTAAATCGGTGTCTATCTCCGGTTTTATATAAGGGCAGGCGCGCGGGGAGATGTTTTAAGTAGGGGGGGCTGCCAACTAAAAAGAAAAGTATTCATCGCAACTCTCCTGCCCCATACAGCGCACCACCCCGAGACCGCTTTTATTCACACCGGCCAGAACGGACCGGAACTGACAACGTAACGAGTCCCCCCCCACCCCAACCCCCAGCCATCTTCCAAAGTGGCGACATCAGTCCCAGTCACGGTCCTACAGTCAGTAAACAGTCTCCTACTTAGCTTGAGTCGAACCCCCCCCCCCGGTCGCTACAGTATGACGTCATTGTTTTGTTTGTGAGGCTCGCGTGTAGAAGATTTGGAATGGAGTGTTTACTCACGTTATTATTAAAAATGTACATTCCACGCAGCCATAGCCCCCTGTTCAAAATAACGGTATGGTTTTTGTTTTGTTTGTTTTTGTTTGCATTTGTACGTTAGGAAAATTTGGGCATACTGTTGGGTCTAAGATGTAACAGTCACCTGCCACTACTTGGAGAGGGGAGAGGGACTGCACCCACCACTAGGGGGAGCTGCAGCCCCCCTTTTTTAATTGCAAAAATACATATACAGGAATCAACATAACAACAATGTACATACATTTCAAAAAGGTGCCAGAGTGCATAAAATTGAGCTTGTTTATAAAAAAAAAATTGGGGAGGAGGATCCCCCCGGACCCCCCTACAGAAGTCCGGGCTGAGCCCCAAATGTCCTCAAATCCTGGAAACGCCCCTGGAGGGGAATACGACGTGAAGCAACACGAGACATGTGAGTCTCAAAAGAAACGTTTGGCTGAAAAAGAGATGTGCCGATCTATGGCGTCATTCCTACTGACACCCAAAGATGACTGCCAGGCAGACAAGGTAACAGCAGCTGAAATAACTAGCTGAACTACCCCCCCCCCCCAACTCATACAGGTCAGCAGACTGTGGTAGTGAGCTAGCCCTGCTCATTTTTCCAGACTCGGACACTGCAAAAAAAAAAAAGAAGTCATGTGGTCGTACAAAAGCAGCATCCATAGTTGCAGATGTGCTCTCACCTGCCTCTGTGGAGACTTGTTTGAGAGAATTAAAAACACCAATGGTTCAACTCCAAAGCGACAAACGCACACCACCCCACCCCCCACCACCCCCCCAGTGGCTTCAGATGCTTCTAATCATGGCACTACAAAACTTCTTCCACTGTGTGTTAGATACTGGACAACAGAGTTGGGTTTGAAAAGCAAGATCCTTGACTTTCATGAGGATAGCGATGCTAACATACACCGTCAGATTACGAACAAGTTAAAAGAAAATGACCTGCGACTGGACGCAAGTCTTTCACGTGCTAAAGGCCTAACCTGTAACCTGCATAGTCTATTGTGTGCTGCTGAACCAACCAGAGGGCAAAGCACAGAGATGCTTTACGAGCTAAAGGGCAGAATAGAAATGTTTATTCTTTAATTTAGATGGACATTATATCAACATTTTAGACTACCTCAGCATTGGTAACGTGTCCCACATGAACATACTCTTTCTCCCACATTTGGTTTGTTGGGATATTATTATTATTATTATGGCCCTGTGGTGGACTGGCGGCCTGTCCAGGGTGTCTCCCCGCCTGCTGCCCAATGACTGCTGGGATAGGCTCCAGCATCCCCGTGACCCCGATTGGGAGCGGCTTGGATAATGAATGGATGGATGGATGGGATGGATCTGGTCACCCTAGTTCAAGTTGTGTTTTAATAATGTCTGTTCATGTTGTGATTAATGTTGTCTGTTTGGGAGTTCGACTCGGACTGGGTAGACAACCATTTTACTGACTGACTGTAGGACCCCGACTCAGACTGGCGTTCTCAATAACGGCCTTGTTCCGGGAAGCCATTGTTCGGCAACAATGGGGTGGGGGGCAGAGTAAAGGAGCACTCTCGGGGTCGTGCGGTATATGGGACACGAGAGTTGCAAAGAAGAGACCTCTATCTCTCCCGTCTTCCACGCCGGCTCAACACAACATTAATGTGGCCCCATTTTGCTTCTCTCTTCTCCTTTCTGTGCTCACATTAGACTGTTTAACTGTGATATGAGACGTAGTGGAGGGCTGTGTCAGAGAGACTCGGTAGCTCCTCCTGAGAGCTCCGGCCTCCAAAAAAGACATATTCTTCACCTCCAAGGGAATCGGAGTTGGTTCTTCAAAAATCATCAGGTGGCCTTCCTGCTTTTCAGTTTGCATTAAGCACTGATGTAAGGTTTGATTCTGTGTCTTGAAAATCTAATCTTCACTCATGTGCTTCAAGGGTGCAGACTTAGTTAACACAATTGGAAGAGTGCTCTTGGCCCTCTCCAATGTCAGTAGATGAGGAGCAGCGAGATGCCATCCAGGAAAGCAGGCATATGTACATACAAATGTTGCCATCCACTTTTCTGAAGCATCCCAACATACAGAATAAAGAACAATGCAATGTCTCCTAATGTGTGTGTCTGTGGTCCACACGGTCTGGTGTCGTATCATCAGATACTAGAGATATAAAGAGATATGACGATGGAAATAGAAATATTTCTGTCTTCATGCCGGTGCTCTTGTGAAAGTACATCTTTATGAGTTGGCTGAAACCATCCAAAAGTGTGTATGTAAACACGTGTATGGGATGGGTATTTGTATGTTTTCACTACCAGAGACCTGGAAGCAGTGCGTCTTTAATGTCAGGGAAACTATCTGGTCTTCATAGGCCGGAGGCTGCTAACCCCCTCACCCTGCCCAGCATCCCCTCAGCTCAGCCAGCCGATGAAGCTGGAGGCAACAGTACGAGATGCGTGGGTCCAGCTGCACACCAAAACAGGACGCAGGAGGTGAAAGACATGTTTACACACTGCTAACGAATCAGACTTATCTTATGCTTATCTCTTAGTTTGTCTACATTATGCTCTGGTGACAACCCCGTTACCATGCCGGAGGGGTCAAAGTTTCAAATGGCCTGATCCAGAACAAACAAATGCTGCTAGAGGCAGAGATATCTGGCACACAAGAAATATATATATATATATATATATATATATATATATATATATATATATATATATATATATATATATATATACCTATACATTTTTGCTGATTGTCTGTGAATGTGTTCAATGTACATCTCTGCAGAGCCTCCCCAACCACAACAGTCCAAATCCTGTAAGACTTCACAGCCTGCTAAAAGAAATGGTGTTGGATTTTCTGGCAAACTGAAATCAAACACTCCCAGGGATGATGAAAAAAAGTAAGTACACACACACACACACACACACATGCTAGTAATTCAATTCAATTCAATTCAATTTACTGTCATTAAAAACAATGTGCAGGCAACACGTTAAAAACGAAATGAGGGGGAGTGTTGTCATGATCTGCAGAACCAAAGAGGTCAGTTATCTGAAATTTCCTGATATTAAATGGCCTGATAATAATCTTGGGGTATGTAATAAGGTGAAATGTCTTGGCCATTATATTACTGAACAAATTACAGACAATATTTACAGGCAATGCCGCATGATTTGTGCACAAGAAAACTCTCTCACGCAAGTTTGGTATGTGTTCAGTTAGTGTGAAGACGTCTCTGTTCAGAGCGTATTGTACACCACTCTATACTGCCCCCTGTGGTCAAACTACAACAAAGCAAGCTTACAGAGGCTTCGATTAGCTTATAATGATGCTATGAGAATAATATTGAAAAGACCTAGATGGTGTAGTGCAAGTGAAGTGCTTGTGGCTGCAGGAGTCAGCACCTCTCAGGCTCTTCTAAGAAATCTGATGTATAATTATTTGCCGGCTCAGTGACTCTGATAATGTAATCATCAAGAGTTTAACTAATATGAGATTCAGTGCCACACGCTACCAGTCCCTGCAGTGGGACCACTGGTATAGCTGCCTTCTTATAACACACTGATTTGTTCCTTTTACGTTATCTTATTGTGTTTACTCTGTGTATTGTCTAGGGGTTTATCTTTTACCTATGGTTCTTATTTTTAAAGGCTTCGTCCCCCCCCCACACACACACACCTTGTCTTTGTCTGTTATGGACCCTGAGTCTGCAACAAAGTTTTGAATTGAATTGAATTAAATTGAAAGCGCTGCACCTGCCACCTAGTGGTCAGAGATGTAAACTACACAAGGAGGTGGCGCCGCGGCCACATCCCTCTGTGTGTAACGGCAGGCCGTGATACATCACAATATACCACCGGTTGCCAAGTGTGGCAATATGAAAGACCATCTTTATTAACACGTTAATAAAGCATTCTTCTTATAAAGAAATAGACCCTCCTGGCTGCCCGCACGTAGTGCAAGGCGGTGGCAAGGCAGCGAGTACTAGCTTATTTTATTTATCCTTTTTAATCACGGATTGATTGATTTCATCATTTGCCTATTTATTTATATCAATTTGTATGTCCCCATTTATGTGCAACCCCCCCCCCACAAACACACGTGGAGTGATACTGAATTGTGTAAAGGAATTAGACGTCACCGCCGTTGTATACCACTATTATGCCATGGCTAACAGCCAATCAGATTGCTTGATTTTATAATAAGTATCAATTCATTGTTTTTGAGAATCTGTTGTGAAAGACAATATTATTCAAATGTATCAATGTTTCCTTACACCCATTGTGTTTTAAGGGCAGAATTACAAGCAAACTCTGCTCAGCTCAGTCTGGCTACGTCCCATTAACAGCGAGTACTTAGATTAAACTCTGGGGGGGATGGGGAGGTGGGGGAGTGTCAGGGCTGGGGGGGCGAGTCTTGTGGCATTTTTGATTTGCTTGTTTTTAGAATTCATTCATCTTGGCAGCTCGGCCCTTTACCCCCGACAGGGAGAAAAAGCAGCGTCTCGACAGGGACGAGCTGCAGGCCCAGGTAGCGTTTAAGAGTCAACAAAGTGCCCCAGAAAAAAGCAGAACCATCTTCTCCGAGAGCGCTGAGACCAGGTCCACCAGACCCAGGAGCAAGTCTGGAACAACCTCCACTGTCAACTCACGTGCTCTGTTACCTTACCCGGTGTTTAATTTGGTGTGTGCGTGTGTTTGTGTGTGTGTGTGTGTGTGTGTTTGTGTGTGTGTGTGTGTATACATGTTTAACTATCCTAATGGGGACCAAATGTCCTCCTTAGGATAGAAAAACCAGAAACCACCTACCTTGTGTGGCCATTTTAGAGGTCCTCACAAGGAAAAGAGTCTATTTTAGAGTTAGGACTTGGTTTTAGGGTTAGGGTTAGAATTAGGGTTAGCTTGAGGTTAAGGTAAGGGTTAGGGTTAGGGTAAGGGTTAGGGTTAGGCATGTAGTTTGCGTGGTTAAGGTTAGGGTTAAGGGCTAGGAAATGAATGTAGTCAATGAGGGGTCCTCATAAGGACAGTGAAACGAGTGTGTGTGTGTGTGTGTGTGTGTGTGTGTGTGTGTGTGTGTTAGGGTTGCTTTGCTAAAGTGCCAGCAGCTCCAGCAACAACAGGGGAGAGCTGAGCATCATGGGAGGAGGGCTGTGGACTTGCAGGCAAGACTACATGAATGCAGCATGGGTCGTGTGCTGTCCCCTGCACCGTGTTCTGCATCCTGAGCAACGCAGGGATCTGGAACAGCTTCCAGCCCTGAACTCTTTGACAAAGTGTTGGAATTTCCAAATGTAGAGCAAAGCTTTTCAGACCTCTTTCAACCGATGGTGGAGAGTAACTTGTGACGTTTTTTTTTTAATGTTTTATTATTGTATTGATTTTCAGGTTTGCTTTTTGTGCTCCAAGCATGGTGATGAGACGGTTTTGAGTTGTGTGTGCTGAGTGGAGTAGATTTTATTTTTCCTCTTTTGGACCAACTTCTCTATGCTTCAGGATGCTGATGGAGCTGAGGTGACCCCAGCTTCACTATGAGAAGGGGGAGGGGGACTAAACAAGACTGTGATGTGCTTTTCTATTGTTCAGGGAGAGAGAGGCGGGAGGGTGGTGTTGCCACACATCCAGGTAAAGGTCAGCCCGTCCAGGGCCACAGTGCAGGCCGCCTCTCACAGACACCTCTCTTAAGTTCGTCTCAAAACCCACGTGGTCGCCTATGCTAGACCGTCAACTTTTTCCTTTTTTTGCTGCTTCCTTTCACCATTCATTTGCAATCGTAAGTTGCCTTCTGTCCTTTCGGTGGAGGATGGCAAACGTGCACGTCTTCCAGGCAACCGGTCTTATAACGTAGGGATGGGCTGCACTGAGACACCAGCCAGCATCATCGAGAGGAAAGACGGAGCAAAATAAAGGTCATTTCTACTCCTCCATGCGACTGTATGTAGTTGCTATCAGCACCAGCGAACAGACAATTGTAAAGCGCTTTGCTTGGAGGCAGAGTTGCATGCATGCTGTAGAGCAGGGGAGCCCAGCTCCAGGCCTCGAGGGCCGTAATTAGCTCACCTCTCAGACCAATGGGGGGGGGGGGGGGATTGGTTAAATCAGGTGGCGTAGCACGTGACTGCAACAAATACCTGCAGACACCGCGGCCCTCGAGGCCTGGAGCCGGGCACCCCTGCTGTAGAGCATGTCTTAGCTAAAGGCAGGGGGGTCGAGGTCGGGTCTCGGACGTCACGGCTTAATGACTCGGACTTGACTCCAGCTCAGACAGTGCAGGCTCGTAACAATATTTCAGAACGGGTCAATTTCCAGATTTGAATTTCCTTTTTATCTTGGAAATTGATACCAAACGTTCCCTGAGGGGATCAATGAAGTGTCAATTAGAAAATTAAAACCTGAAATATTCCTTCCTTGCTGAAGGAGGGGGGAGGGGGGGGTCAATTTCACTGTGCAGTGAAGTGTTGACTTGTCTGTGATGGCAGATAGTTGCAGTCGTGGTGTTTAATGGACTTGCACAAGGCCAGTTAATGTAATGCGTTAAAGTAATGTGACGTTACTGCAGGGGCGCCGTCAGCCTAGCCGAGGCCCGGGACGAGATGATCTCGCAAGCCCCCCCCCCCCCCCCGTGCACTATAAATCATCTCATGTAGGCTACATATGAATCTGTTCTGACCTCTATGTCATATTTATTTTGGACAAAATATTCCAGCAGATTATTTTAAGGTTAGGGGTCAGTTTGATGCCCCCCCCCCGATCTGAGGCCCGGGGATAAATGTCCCCTTTGCCCCCCCCCCTGTCGGCGCCCCTGCATTACTGTGAACCTTTAGGTCTTCCAGGACCTGCTGATTGCTTCCACTCAAAAGAGAGAGGAAGGAGTGAACAACCGCCAAGAGCAGCAGAGGAGAGAGAGAGAGGGAGAGAGAGAGATGCTCGACCTCGACTGCAGGGAGGAAGCACAGAGGGAGGAAGTGAGGGTGCAGTAGGTGGGGTTTTCTCTCTCTCCTGCAGTTCAGGAGAGTTAGGAAATGTGCGTCCTCTTGTGTTCTGCTTGTTCGCCAGGGCCATAAAGGGCCACGCCGCTCACCCTGAGAAGCGGCAGAAGGAGACAGCGTCGTCGGAGGACACGAGGAGGTGCAGCATCAAACCCAGACGCCAACGAGGGGACGAGGAGAGGCGTTTTATCAAATGTGGCTGGGAAGAGGAGGGTTCCCATGCAACCTGGAAAACCTGGACACTTACGAGTCTAGTTTCCCAGTCAGGGAAAACACCTCCGAAACGACCAAACTCACCAGAAGTCTTGGAAATATTGAAGTCATGGAAGGTTATATAACGGTGTTGTGGATTTTGTAGCTGAGATCGTGTGTTTCTAGTCATATTTTGAGCTGCTGAAACTGCGCTTTAAAGTTCGAGGCCTTCGTTCACTGGCCAGCTGAAAGCTTACACGGTCCATGTAGAGGATGTTTGTTTTGGTTTATGCGCTGCGTTAATGTACCCCGAGTTCAGCTTCTCTCTTCCCCGACTCGGTCAGAAATACGAGTTTACAAGTGGAGACACTTTAGTAAGACTCGAGACCAAACGACCTTTGTTTGAGGAATTGTGTGTGTGTGGGTGTGTTCAGCCGGGTTGTGAGGATTCCACTGATAATTAATATTGAATAATATGACCGGGCGGTGCAGTGGTTAGCACGGTGGCCTCACAGCAAGAAGGTCCTGGGTTCGAGCCCCGGGGTAGTCCAACCTTGGTGGGTCGTCCCGGGTCGTCCTCTGTGTGGAGTTTGCATGTTCTACCCGTGTCTGTGTGGGTTTCCTTCAGGGGCTCCAGGTTCCTCCCACCGTCCAGAGTCAGGTGAATCGGCTGTACTAAATTGTCCCTAGGTATGAGTGTGTGTGTGTGTGTGTGTGTGTGTGTGTGTGTGTGTGTGTGTGTGTGTGTGTGTGTGGGCCCTGTGATGGCCTGGCAGCCTGTCCAGGGTGTCTCCCCGCCTGCCGCCCAGTGACTGCTGGGATAGGCTGCAGCGACCCTGCGAGCAGGATAATGGATGGATGGAATAATATGACCCTCTATGAGCAACCTTTGTCAAGTATTTCCAAACCAAAGCCATGCAACATGTCCTTGAAAAGTGCTGCAAAATGAATTCCTTAAAAGAGTGGGAGCCAAGGGGCATCCAGGTAGTGTAGCGGTATATTCCGTTGCCTACCAACAAGGGGATCGGTGGTTCAAATCCCCGTGCTAACTCCGGCTTGGCCGGATGTCCCTACAGACACAATTAGCTGTGTCTGCGGGTGGGAGGCCAGATAGGTGTTCATTTACATAACTTAAAGCTATTTGTTTGAGCTTAAACCCTATTTAAAAGGACGGGCATCACATCAGGCATCCACCTCAGTGAGAGAGGATGACGTTAACGTTGCACAGGTGAGCGGTCGGGAATCAGGAGCAAGGCCCCCTACCTGGAGCGGTACACGGTGGTGTGCTGGAGTACCCAGAGCTCAGTCCAGAATACCCCAAGACACAACCAGCAATGTTCAGAACCACGTATGATTTCCAGTCCAGCAGGGACGCTGCTGGTATTCTCAAGGGGGTTGAGTCCGGAGGCCCGTGGCCTCGTTGATCAGGTTGGAGCACTTGTTGTTGTGTTAGTGTCATCAGCTGAAGCGGGGAGAGGAGTCGGGGAAGACGCGGCCCCGGAGCACTACGACACAAGCACGCCTGAACAGTGTGGCTGGGCGCCATCTTCACAAGGAAACGCTGGACGTGTTGGACAGGGAGACAATGGACAGGTTGGCAGGGGCAGGAAGACATGCTGGACAGGAAGACAAAGAATTTGCTTCTCGTAGAGAAAAAAGAAGGAGCTCCTTTGGACGTTTTGAGCAGATGTAAGCAAAGGCAAAAATTGCCCAAATTGCCTATAGGCAATTTGGGCAATTTTTGCCTTCGCTTACTAAAGAATTCAGGGGCCTGCTCATACTCAAGACATTTTCCTCCGTAACTGTGTTGTAAGGGGCGACAGTAGGAGGCAAAAGGGGCAAATTTCCCTCTGTTATTTCTGACACTGGTTCTGAGTGTTTTTGTAACGTGAAAGGTGTTGCGTTCTTGCCAATTTCGCCCACTGACACTGGTTCTGAGTAGTGGGTATGGTCCAGTTGGACAACGCAGCTCAGCTTTCGTCTTGCTGTGTATCATGGATGAAATAAGAAAAAAAAGGGAATTAAAGTCTTATCTTTATATTTTTGTGGAAAGCGTGTTTTTTTAACACACACTTAAAGTCATTGCTTAGTACTATGGCATGTGAATGCTGGTGAATATAGCATCTTGGGGTGAAGGAGGCGGTGCTACAATGTCCATTTTGAACTCAATATTATTTGCAAATGGTGGTGAAGAAAATGTAGAAATGCATGGCATCCGTTTGGATTTGGCATGTTGTGGAGACTGGAACAGGGGAGGGGGGGTTGCGGTGCTCACGGCGCCGTCTGCTAGCTCCTGTCCCACCCCTAGAATGCCCACACTTTTAAAATCGCAGCTCCGCCCCTGGCTCCACATTCCTACCCTTCCTCCTCTCCCGCTGCCTCTGGACATGCCTTCCCCCTCTCCTTCTCCTTCCCCCAGCAATAGCAGAGTTTCCACCGGCACCTTGCTGGCCAACAGTACCAGCGGTGGTCATTAGTGACCTGGGCCTCGACACATCCGGTATGGAAATCTGATTTATGAGCCGCATATTTGATTTGGCAAAGGTTTTACACCGGTTGCCCTTCCTGACCCAACCCTCCCCATTTATCCGGCCTTGGGACCAGCACTAAGAACGCACGGGCTTGTGCATCCTCAGTGACTGGGTTATGATTAAAATGTATTATTATTATTATTATTATCATCATCATCACCATCAGTTGGATGATGGATGGATGGATATTATCATTTTTGTCTATTGTTATTGTTATTATTGCGATTACACAATTAGCGATTAGCAGCTATTACTATTAGCAGTATGGCTTCAGGCCAGGAAAGAGCACCACAGATGCCATGTTTGCTTTGAGGATGTTGATGGAGAAGTGTAGAGAAGGCCAGAAGGAGTTACATTGTGTCTTTGTGGATTTAGAGAGAGCATACGACAGGGTGCCGAGAGAGGAGGTGCGGTATTGTATGAGGAAGTCAGGAGTAGCAGAGAAGTATGTAGGAGGGATCCTTCTGATCGCTAATTTTTTCCATTCTGTTCAGTTCTGTTTTGAGTTTTTCTCTCAAAGTGACTGGAGTTTTTCTAGGTGGGTGGACTTTCAGAACCACATTTCCATCTACTCGTACTGTGTGCTCTCCCTCAAGGCAACCTATGCCCTCTAACACGTCAGCGTATTCCCTGAAAATGTCAATTTTGTCACTTTTATTTAATGCCACCACTCTGGATGAGCCTCATTCCCTGACATGCAGGGATTCCCAGGATTGGTTTAGCATCTGTCTTTACCACGATGAATTCCACTGCATGTGTTTTGTTCTTATATTTTAAGAACAAAACATATATTTTAAGTCTCCTGTATATGTGGACAGCTTCACATCTGTGTGTCTAGGTACATTATTTTCCCCACTTCTCTGCAGCAGGCTGTAAGGAATTGGCTTGTGCACCAGTGTCCAGTTTAATTTTTACACATTAGCATGCTATTTTCAATTCATTCATCCATCCGCGGCTGCGTTTGCACTACAACGAAAAGACTAGTTCGCTGATCTGTGACGTCATCGTCATCACCCGCGCGCGCTTTCTTCGACCTGCACCTCTTAGCGAAGTGGTTCATTTTCTCCCAGTTCTGCGCTGCAGGGCAACCGCGTGTTGCATGCTCAGTTCCGCATCGACATTTCCCCTTGCAGACAAGTGAGCAACGTGTACCTCTCATAAGTCGTGCTCTTTTTAGGGTAACAGCACTCCTCACATTTCTCCATTCATTTGCTCAGACCATGCTGGTCATCGGCATTCTCGAAGGTGAAGCAGGGCCGGAGCTCCGCTTGGGCCGACAAGGTCCAGGCCTAGGGCCCAAATTTCCGAGGGGGGGCAAAATTATGGGGGAAGGGGGGGAATATATATTTTAAAATTATTATTATCATTATTTTATCAAACCCAGCCACTGAGGATGCACAAGCCAGTGCATCCTTAGTGCCGGTCCCAAGCCCGGACAAATGGGGAGGGTTGCGTCAGGAAGGGCATCCGGCGTAAAATCTTTGCCAAATGAAATATGCGGATCATAAATAAGACTTACATACCGGATCGGTCGAGGCCCGGGTTACCAACGACCGCCACCGGTACTGTTAACCAGCAGGGTGTCGGTGGAAACTATGCTACTGTTGGGCGAAGGAGAAGGAGAGGAGGAAAGCATGTCCAGAGGCAGCTAGAGAGGAGGAAGGGTAGGCATGTGGAGGTGAGAGTTGGAACTTTGAATGTTGGCACTATGACTGGTAAAGGGAGAGAGCTGGCTGACATGATGGAAAGAAGAAAGGTAGGCATACTGTGTGTGCAAGAGACCAGGTGGAAGGGGAGTAAGGCCAGGAGTATCGGAGGTGGGTTCAAACTCTTCTACCATGGTGTGAATGGGAGGAGAAATGGGGTAGGGGTAATTCTGAAGGAAGAGTATGTCAAGAGCGTGCTGGAGGTGAAGAGAGTGTCAGACAGAGTGATGAGTATGAAGCTGGAAATTGAAGGTTTATTGCTGAATGTTATCAGCGCATATGCCCCGCAAGTTGGGTGTGAGATGGATGAAAAAGAAGAATTCTGGAATGAGTTGGACGACATGGTGGAGAGGGTACCCAAGGAGGAGAGAGTGGTGATTGGAGCGGACTTCAATGGACATGTTGGTGAAGGGAACAGAGGTGATGAGGAGGTGATGGGAAAGTATGGAGTCAAGAAGAGAAATGTGGAAGGACAGATGGTGGTCGATTTTGCGAAAAGGATGGAAATGGCTGTGGTGAATACATATTTCAAGAAGAGGGAGGAACACAGGGTGACGTACAAGAGTGGAGGAAAGTGCACACAGGTGGACTATATCTTATGTAGAAGGCACCATCTAAAAGGGATTGGAGACTGCAAGGTGGTGACAGGGGAGAGCGTAGCCAGGCAGCATCGGATGGTGGTCTGTAGGATGACTTTGGAGACCAAGAAGAGGAAGCGAGTGAAGACACAGCCGAAGATCAAATGGTGGAAGTTGAAGAAGGAAGACTGTTGTGTGGAGTTCAGGCAGGAGTTAAGACAGGCACTGGGTGGTAGTGAAGAGTTGCCAGATGGCTGGAAAACCACTGCAGAAATAGTGAGGGAGACAGCTAGGAAGGTACTTGGTGTGTCATCAGGACAGAGGAAGGAAGACAAGGAGACTTGGTGGTGGAATGAGGAAGTACAGCAAATTATACAGAGGAAAAGGTTGGCAAAGAAGAAGTGGGATAGTCAGAGAGATGAAGAAAGTAGACAGGAGTACAAGGAGATGCAGCGTAAAGCAAAGAGAGAGGTGGCAAAGGCAAAGGAAAAGGCGTATGGTGAGTTGTATGACAGATTAGACACTAAGGAAGGAGAAAAGGACTTGTACCGATTGGCTAGACAGAGGGACCAAGCTGCAAAGGATGTGCAGCAAGTTAGGGCGATCAAGGATAGAGATGGAAATGTGCTGACAAGCGAGGAGAGTGTGCTAAGAAGGTGGAAGGAATACTTTGAGGGGCTGATGAATGAAGAAAATGAGAGAGAGAGAAGGTTGGATGATGTAGGGATAGTGAATCAGGAAGTTCAGCGGATTAGCAAGGAGGAAGTGAGGGCAGCTATGAAGAGGATGAAGAATGGAAAGGCAGTTGGTCCTGATGACATACCTGTGGAGGCATGGAGATGTTTAGGAGAGATGGCAGTGGAGTTTCTAACTAGATTGTTTAACACAATCCTGGAAAGTGAGAGGATGCCTGAGGAGTGGAGAAGAAGCATACTGGTACCGATTTTCAAGAACAAGGGCGATGTGCAGAACTGTAACAACTACAGAGGTATAAAGTTGATCAGCCACAGCATGAAGATTTGGGAAAGAGTAATAGAAGCTAGGTTAAGAGGAGAGGTGACGATCAGCGAGCAGCAGTATGGTTTCATGCCACGAAAGAGCACTACAGATGTGATGTTTGCTTTGAGAATGTTGATTGAGAAGTATAGAGAAGGCCAGAAAGAGTTGCACTGTGTCTTTGTAGATTTAGAGAAAGCTTATGACAGAGTACCGAGAGAGGAGGTGTGGTATTGTATGAGGAAGTCAGGAGTTGCAGAGAAGTATGTAGGAGTGGTGCAGGACATGTATGAGGGAAGTGTGACAATGGTGAGGTGTGCGGTTGGAATGACGGATGGGTTCAAGGTGGAGGTGGGATTACATCAAGGATCGGCCCTTAGCCCTTTCTTGTTTGCAATGGTGATGGACAGGTTGACGGACAAGATCAGGCAGGAGTCTCCATGGACGATGATGTTCGCGGATGACATTGTGATCTGTAGTGAGAGTAGGGTGCAGGTTGAGGAGAGCCTGGAGAGGTGGAGGTATGCACTGGAGAGAAGAGGAATGAAAGTCAGTAGGAGCAAGACGGAATACCTATGCGTGAATGAGAGAGAGGACAGTGGAATGGTCAGGATGCAAGGAGTGGAGGTGACAAAGACATCTGAGTTTAAATACTTGGGGTCAACTGTCCAAAGTAACGGGGAGTGCAGTAGAGAGGTGAAAAAGAGAGTGCAGACAGGTTGGAGTGGGTGGAGAAGAGTGTCAGGAGTGATTTGCGACAGAAGGGTACCAGCAAGAGTTAAAGGGAAAGTTTACAAGATGGTTGTGAGACCAGCTATGTTATATGGTTTGGAGACATTGGCACTGACGAAAAGACAGGAGGCGGAGCTGGAGGTGGCAGAGTTGAAGATGCTAAGATTTTCACTGGGAGTAACGAAGAAGGACAGGATTAGGAACGATTATATTAGAGGGACCGCTCAGGTTGGACGGTTTGGAGACAAAGCAAGAGAGGCAAGATTGAGATGGTTTGGACATGTGTGGAGGAGAGATGCTGAGTATATTGGGAGAAGGATGCTGAATATGGAGCTGCCAGGGAAGAGGAGAAGAGGAAGGCCAAAGAGGAGGTTTATGGATGTGGTGAGGGAAGACATGCAGGTGGCTGGTGTGACAGAGGAAGACGCAGAAGACAGGAAGAAATGGAAACGGATGATCCGCTGTGGCGACCCCTAACGGGAGCAGCCGAAAGTAGTAGTAGATTATCATTATTTTATCAGTAGCATTTTTCAACATATCAGCAATTCCTATGACACTTCCACGCCAAATAAGTGTATGTCTATCCATCAGGAATAATTATTATGCCATAAAAAGAAATAACGCAAATGAAACCGTAGTATCGTCAAGCTACCTCTAGGAACTCCATCTCCCAGAATGCCATACCGGATTTGCGTTTACGCAAGTTAAACAGGGATTTTCGAGATCACCGGTCAGCGACAGATAGATGATGAGGTACAGTCAAGAGGTTTTTGGTTTAAAAAAAAAACATGTTTTATTAAATGACACATCGTTCTGCGGCGTTTGAACACAGGAAAGCGTTTGAGATATTTCATACTTCCTTTCCCAAGATGTCGCCCTCTGGTGGACGTATTAAACCAAGAGTGCAGCAGCACTCAGTAGCCTATCATTTCCTCACACAAGCAACCTACCGGGCATTACGTGGTATTAACTGTAGCCTATTGAATACTTATCTATTACTTATTTCATTATTATGAATGTAAACTATTAATAAGACACGTTAGCCCCCAGCTAACGAGTCTGACCCTTTAGCCGAGCGGTTAGTGATGTCACCTTGTGATGCAGTACAACCCGTATCGAATCCCGCACCGGGCAAGAAAATAACCGGTTACATGAATAATATTTATTTAACTACCCTATGATTAATTAATTGACTATGTTGTTGTTGCGCTCTGTGCGTGCCCCGTCTGTATTCGCCAGTTGTAGTGGGGCAGCTTAGCTCCAATATCCATAAGGATTGTGCATTTTGTGATAATAGCACCAAACTTGGTACATATGTAGCTTAATATATTTAGAAGAAATCTGGATGTGGAGCCACTGGAAATTAACCCCGTAGTGGCCATGGCAGGCATGGACGTTATTAGATGGCTTTTAGCGGGGCTGTGGCCTCCCTGAATTTCATATCAGCCAGTATGACAAGACAGAGGAGAATGTTACCTTTCCAGAGATACCAATATTATTGTTCTGGTCCAAACAGAACCAGAGATATGCCACTTTACATATCGGATGGCACCAGTGCATGTTGAAAAAACTAAGTTCCCAGTCACTTTTGAGATATTATTCATCTATACACTATGTATAGACATCTATACCTAAACACTACTCCTCTATTCATCTATACACTCTGTATAGACATCTATACCTAAACACTACTCCTCTATTCATCTATACACTCTGTATAGACATCTGTACCCAAACACTCCTCTATTCATCTATACACTCTGTATAGACATCTGTACCTAAACACTCCTCTATTCATCTATACACTCTGTATAGACATCTGTACCCAAACACTCCTCTATTCATCTATACACTCTGTATAGACATCTATACCTAAACACTCCTCTATTCATCTATACACTATGTATAGACATCTATACCTAAACACTCCTCTATTCATCTATACACTCTGTATAGACATCTGTACCTAAACACTCCTCTATTCATCTATACACTCTGTATAGACATCTGTACCTAAACACTCCTCTATTCATCTATACACTCTGTATAGACATCTGTACCTAAACACTCCTCTATTCATCTATACACTCTGTATAGACATCTGTACCTAAACACTCCTCTATTCATCTATACACTCTGTATAGACATCTGTACCTAAACACTCCTCTATTCATCTATACACTATGTATAGATAGTAAGCTGCCCCACTATTGTCTGTTATATTGCATTTACTTTTCATGTCGGTGGGGTGTGTGTGTGTGGGGGGGGGCTAAAACGGAGGCGAGGCCTGGGGCCCATTAACGTCACGATCCGGCCCTGACGTGAGGGTGTTATACACCTCCACCGCTTCTTCGCCGGCTACGTGAAGAGAAAGAGAAGACTGCACCTTAGCCGGCTCGCCAGCGCAGTCCGTGGCAACCAGATGCAGCTCAAACCTTTGACCTTTGCCCTCCAGTTTTCCCGACAAACGGCCACAAACCCGGCGCCGACGAACGAGACCAGTTTCGAACGTGCTGGACGATAATGGGGTGCCGAGTGACGTCACTGCCTATAAAATAAGCACATTTTATTTTAACTTTGAGAGGACTGAATGTCTCACACTTATTCAGCTAAACTCAAAAGGGCAGGTCGCTCACCCGCTACCCCCCCCCAAAAAGGGGGGGGGTTGAACAAGACACGGCAGACACAACGTCGTGGCTGTGCTCAAGCTAGCTACCCAGGAGCAAGGCTCGCCGACTGGAGAATCTATTGAGGAACTCGAATCTTCAGTCGACTTCCTCTCTGCCGACATGCCAGATATATCAGGTACGATACAACACAGGGTGGACGGAGTCAGCAGGGCCGGAGAAAAGAGCCAGTTCTTGGAAAACAAAGCTTTGGAGTTGGGGCGCTAAAAAGGAGGCGGGATCTGCGCCCACGTGGTCTCCCTGAAGAAGACGAAGAAGAAGAAGAAGAAGGGGGAGGGGCGGCGGGATGAAGGTGATCGACATATACCAAAACGTGGCTGCAGGCTGGAAAGAGACGTTTCCGGTAGTAACCGATTCGGTTCACAGGCTTGACACCCAGCCAAAGCACAAGCCCGCGATGTCGTCCTTCACTTTCCTATGGCGCATTTTCGCGACGTGGTCTGGAAGATGTGCAAACACTCTGCAGTACCCGAAGCAAAGAAATCTCCGCTTCGAGGAGGATCGCGAAAAACCGAACCGACTGTGGCCAGTGATCAAGCCCGCCAGGAGAAGAAGATCGCCTACCTTGTCGGAGGCAGCGCCGTTGTGGGTAACGAGGAGGTGCGCGGACTGATCAGGCGCTCGCATGCGGTCTCAGCGAGGAGGGCAAGTTCTACTTTCTGCACACGAGCAGCTTTCAGGGTACAGTGACATGTGTTTTGTTTAATGAGCCGCCAGATAAATTAGCCAAGGGCCACACACCTCTTCAGAAGTCATGCACCGCCCCTGGCATCGGCAGCGGGCGAACGGGGTAACGCGAAGCAACCGCATTTTTACTGCCAACAGTGGCGGAACACCACGTGTGTGGCAGTTTGGGGCCCGCACGCGCGGACCGCTCCATCTCGCCGCTATCGTATCGAAGCTCTCGCGCACAGTCTACGGCAGTGGTTCTGGACCCCTAGTGGTCCGTGGTGTAATTGCAAGGGGTCCGTGAAAATAAAATATCTTTAAAAAAAAGATCCTATGACATTTATAGAAATAGGATTATTTTACTCAAATGTGACTGAGACCTTTATCTACCTAAACTATAAAGGGTAACAGGACTTTTTTCTCTAATTACATCTGTTTCACAAGTGTAATTTATCGTAGTTTAATAAGAGATCTCGCTCCCGTTTGCATTGTTAAAAGTTACTGCATAAAAATTCTGTTGTTACATATATCTGAAAGTTACTGAATACATATTCTGTTTTGTTACATATATCTGAAAGTTACTGAATACATATTCTGTTTTGTTACATATATCTGAAAGTCACTGCATAAGAATTCTGTTTTGTTAACTATATCTAAGTTACAACTGAAAGCTCTTATTTTTGCCCCAAAGAGTGAATAAATGCTATAATGCAATTTAAAATGCAGTTTCTACTGTTTCTATCACATTGCAACCCCCCTCCCCCAAGATCAGGTGGAGGGGTCCTCAGGGTAGATCAAAAATACGCAGGGGGTCCAGGACCCCAAAAAGGTTGAGAACCACTGGTCTACGGTATGTTCAAAAATATGTAAATTGTGCCCGCTCGTATTTACGGACATGCGTACTGCTCGCTTGCTGGTCGACCATCGAGCCCGAGGATGACGTCCCTCCTCGTTCACGGTGTGTTCTTTGATGACTGGAGAGTCCAGTTCCGGATCCGCAAGTTTTATTGTATGTTGGGCATATGAAGTATGAGGTAAGTGGGGTTGTGTGGCATGGTTGTGTGTCTCTTTGGTCTTTTGTTTTGTCCCCCCCCCCCACATTCCTCTCCCTTTCCAGCTGTTCTATACCTCTGTGGCAGATCAACTGACCACCTGAGAGGGATCAGCTGCAGGGCAAGTTCAACTCTTCACTGTGCACATCCATCACGTTCACAGCCGGAAATGCACTCCAATTAAACGTTATGAAAGTAATCAGATTAAACGTAACGAAAGTAATCCAATTAAACGTAATGGAGGTAATCCGATTAAACGTAACAAAAGTAATCCGATTAAACGTAGCGAAAGTACTCCAATTAAACGTAATGAAAGTAATCGTAGCGAAAGTAATCCGATTAAACGTACCGGAAGCACTCCGATTAAACGTAACGAAAGTAATCCGATTAAACGCAACGAAAGTAATCCGATTAAACGTAACGAAAGTAATTACATTAAACGTAATGAAAGTAATCTTGAATTATTTTTGTTTCTTTTAAACCTCAAAAACAGCCAATAGCCTTTTCAATAGCTGATGCATAGTTTTGAAGCAGTAGGCGAGGACATGGTGCCGATTCACACGAGCCGACATCAGAATTCTGACTCTGGACTAGATGCAGGGAGGCAGAGTTAGCCAGGAAATATGAGAGGTCTGAGGGAATATGTAAAGACTGTGGTGATGCTCCATGGCTGCTCCTCGTGTTGTCATATATTAGAACAAATATCTTCATAGATGTCACTTGGTTTTAACTTTGTGTATCATTCATATGAAACAAATGTCTGAGCTCGTTTTTAAAGTCTTTAATGCATTAACTGGGAAAAAAATAAAACAATATTAAATCTTTTGGTGCTAGCCTAAGAAAATACAAACATATTCAGGTAGTATAACATTTTGCGTAACAATCAAGAACAAAATGCCAAGAGCACACTGCAAAAAGCTCAAATTAAAATGTCTGGTTGGAAATTAATTACAGCGTTGCAATTAGTCCCTTTACAAACCCAAGAGGGGCAAACCTTTCCCCTCACCTGTATGTGTATGCGCGTGCACACACACACCCCGACACACATACACACGCACTCACACACACACACACACGCTCTCGTCCAAAGAGCAAGACACATTTAAAACACAAATAAATAATCACAATAAAAGTCTTGGATCATTTTATCTGTGATGGGACATGGATTGTTAACGCTCTCCCACACTGCTACAATAGTTAGTTTCTGATTAATATGAGATGTCAATCATACATTCTGCAGCTAAACACTGTTTAAAAAGCTTTGTTTAAAAAGCAAACCAACTCTGGTGTTAAGTGTCCTTGCAGTTCATAAAAACCTTTGTAATCAGCACAAAACATTTAACAATTCTAAGCAATAAAAGCAACGATGTGGTGCATCATTCACTCCATCTCCCCTTTTTTTGACTGACTCACAAAATTCTGTACAAAGGCCTCAACACACGCCGTCTACGCCCCGACATCGCCCCCACCCAATCCTCTGCCAAATGCCTCTGTTAATATTAAATAAGTTCCCGGGTATTAAACGAGAGGGTTGAACAACAAAAGTAGTTTTTGTTGTATAACATGGCAAAAGGAGGCATGTTACTCTCCTGAGAGGGCTCGCTCCCCAGTGATATGCCCCCGTCCCACCCTGTGCTCCCTGCTTGCTTTTGTGTCCTCATCCAGCAGAGGAGAGCATCGGCCCTCACACCTTGAAAAGGTCATTCATTAATTGGCCTTAACTGTAGAAACCAACCCAAGCCATTTGACTTTTCTATGTAATTTATAGGATGGAAACCAGATTCACTCGTAAGCTCTGAGGGATTCAATTTTGACTTCAGTTTAATATTTTCGTCAAGTTGTCATGATAAAGCATGATAAACAGGGTAGCGTGGCAGACTCCTGTATCATCAATTGTAATTACAGGGCCATTAAATATAACAACTTCCAAAATTACAAAGACAGCTTGACTACAAAAGTAGTACACAATACCCTAGTTTTGATGCCAAGTTTTCAGTCTTCTGTTGTGCTTGGGGAAAGAATGAGTTGTGAATAGTGTTAATTACAGGACAACAGAAACATGGCACGACACACACACACAGTAAGAATTTATCACTCAGGTGAATACTTTTTCATGCTAGGTGGGCAAAACACGGCACCGCCATTTCATTTACCCATTTTAGGCTTGTTGTGTTTCATATTGATACTATCCACTCTTCATTTTTCCTTTTCCTTGTATTCCTAATTAAATCCAACTATATTAAGTAAATATTTGAATGGCCATGTCAGTCTGGTACCTAAAGTCTTTGGCACCAGCTGCATTCTTGGCGAGTGTACATTCTTCCACTGCTAGGCCCCGTTTGCCTGGCTTATATGACTTCACACACCAGAGAAGCCTCGCCTTAGGCAAACCTAAGCAAGTCTTACTCATTCCCCCAAAAAGAAAAAAAAAACACCAAAAAAAACTAATAAACAACAAACTTCTGATGAACCTTTACTTGATAGACATCTTTGAAATTCTTAAATAGGCAGATCATAAAAGTAGATGAGCGAGGACTTTTTCAGGTGGAAGGAATGCTGTGATTAAGTCTTTACGTGGAGAGGAGGTTTTACTGAAAATGTCTGATCACACCCTAACCATTTCCCCATTGCCCACTTGCCAGTGAGGGTTAGCATTGACCCAGCAGGAAGCACAATATAGGGTTAGCCATAGGGTGCAATTTGCAGTACTGTTGCAATTGTCTCAGTCTTTGAGGCTGCTAGAGGCATAGCTAAGGGGAACAGCGACCAAGATGCTAGTGCACAGGGTGAGCTGGGGAGGCAAATGGGCAGAGGCGACAGAGGGATGGGAGGGGATAATATAATGTCAAGAGGGACAGAATCAGGGAATGGCAAACTGAACTACAAGCTCTTCCTTTGCATCCACCTTGATCTGAGAGATTGCACTGTAGGCATAAGCTGCTATCTTGGATACCTGCAAGGAAAAAAGGAATTTGATAAGAGTTCATCTTCGTAAATACACATTTGAGCAAATGCAAATTGGCTACAGAGTAATATTCAAAGAATTATATATATGTAAATTCTTTGAGACAGTACAAGCCTGTTTCATGCCATAAGCAATCAGCATGAATTCATTACGGCATGAAACAGGCTTGTACTGTCTCAAAGAATTTACTTGATGCACTGGATTATTTTGCTGCTTATTTGTTCAGCACTTTCCCTACCATTGAGTGGTTCTTTTAACAAAGTTATATATATATATTTATTTTATTTATTTTATTTTTTTACATTTTTTTTGTGGGGAAAAAAAAAAATCCAAACCCATACAGCTATTATTTAGTTATATATCTGCACATATACACACTATAGCCACTTTCACACTGAAGTCCTTGCATTTTCCAAGGTTTCAAAGCCTGAGATTGTTGATAAACCCCTCCTCCTCCACACCATCAAGTAAAGTCCAGCTTTCAAATACACGTTTTGCTGGGTGTAAAAAAACTGACAATATTTTATTGGCAGTATTTTTACAAACGCTTTGCACCACTGTAATTATATCAGCTATACGTCGCAGGTAGAGTTTATTGTAATGGGATGGGCCATTTGGCTGCTACCACGCCAAACCACTGCCATTCAAAATGTAGATATATGAATTTTAATTGGCTGTGAGTTGAACATAACGTTTCAAACACAACACCTGATTCTGTGATGGACTCTTTCAAACCAACACAATTCCAGTTAAGTGTTGTGCCAATACCAAGCAAGATGGCTGTGCAATACCCAGGACCATTTTCTGAGGTTTTTACTCCTGATCAGAGTAAAAACCCATGACTTTACCAATGATGTGAAAAGGGCATAAGAGAACTACTGCCAGAAGCAAGCATGACGAGCAAAAAAGCCAGAGCCCATTGCACTCCAAACCTTAATCTTCTGTACAATAATAACTGCTTGTGCATGTTTACCTGCTTGACATCTGAGAATGGTACCAGATCACTAGCCAGCACTTGGTGGGGTTGGCTTGTGAGGGATGGGAGATGGTGTGCCTTCCTCTGGGGTAGACTGTTGCTTAGCACAGCCAGCTTTGTACTGAAACATAAACATCATCTTGTTAAGGACTTAAATACTTACATCTTAAAAAAAAAAAAGAGAAAAGGAACAGTTTAACAAGCACACCTAGGGGTAAAAAAAATCCAAGTAATGGTAAAATGTAAATAACCTGTCATTTGATTTTCTACATGAATGCAAGATATTGAATAATTAACAGCAAATGGCATCCGGATAGCATAGCGGTCTATTCTGTTGCCTACCAACACGGGGATTGCCAATTCGAATCCCCATGTTACCCCCGGCGTGGTCGGGCGTCTTTACAGACACATTCGACCCAGTGCATAACTGTAGTCCACTGACTTCCGGTTTCTACTGCAGCGGTCATACCAGTTTCCTGTTTGTTGGCGCGTGCTATTGACAATGGCATATTTTTCGCGATGCCTGCAAGATTTACCATGGATAAATGTCAACGACACGCACAGAATTGTCAACAAACTTTCAACTGCACCTCCCAGCAAACGGGTGAAACATTTCAAGTTGTACATATCAAGTTACGGCCACAATTATGAGGATGAGTATCCTCATTCTTGTTGTAGAACACTTCTTTTTTCTGCCAGGCTCCCCAGAGCACCTCCTCTTTCGTCCCATAACTCCCAAACTTGACCAATATATATCGGGGCTTTGCCTGCAGGCTGTTGGGCTTCAGTTCTAATGCCCGGTGTACCTGCTCAATTCTGAGCTCTCTGTCATGGGGAAAGTCCAGCGTGCTTTTAAACAAGTTATCCATAAAGCTAACCATATCCGTGCCTTCTTCATCTTCGGGTATTCCATAAATCCTTAAATTATCTCTCCACGCTCGACCCTCCTGGTCTATCTGCCTGGCTTCCAGGTTAGCCTGGCGCTATGTTAGCCGCTTGATTAGCGTTGTTGTTGCTTGAAGCATGGACTTCGTTTCATCAATTCTCTCCTCTGCCTCGTCCAGTCCATCATTTGTTCTCTTTAGTTCATGTTTAATGTTGGAGAGCTGTACCTTGTTGTCTCTTCTGAACTCCTGGAGTTCATTGAGAATACATCGCAGGCTAACTTCGGAGCCATCTTCGCCACGTGGATATGAGCTCGGAGAGCTACTTCGGCTGCCTCGCCTCACTTCAGGGTCATTTTCTATCTCGTTCATCGTTGTCCTACTTCTAGTAGTAACTACTTTCTCCATTGTTCGACAAAAATGTCATTAGGGTTAACAGGACGTCGGGGAGCTCAAAAATTAGGCTGTCATCCTCTCGGTGGCGGAACCAGAAACTCCTCTTTATGCAGTTTTTTAACTGTCAGTCATGTCTTACCTAAATTGGAGTGGTTTTACTAACTTACATATACTCACAAAGTGTGTACTGTGCAGCTGTATTCAATACCAAAATTACACGGGTTGGAGGCACACACATACACACAAAAAAAAAGTGATCGGGATGTCCCTAGTTAAAATAACTCCTTTTGAAAAAGGAGTTTATTCTTCTCTGCAATACATTTACTGCTATACCCACATCACATCAGTCAGCACAGACCTTGCATCCTGCAAACTAAGAATGTTATTGCACAGCTAAGCGAAGTCTAAAGGTCCAGGTGTAAAATGGGTGATAGCCTTTAAGCTATTTACACTTCAGAAAACCAGTTACACTTCCTAGAGTGGACATACGTACAAAAAAAAAAAAAAAAAAGAAGAATTTCTGCAGTTCTTTACATACAACAAATTTTTGTCTGCCAGTCAGCCCGAAACCTAAGATCATACAAATACATCATGACAGATAAACAGACATGCACACAGAAACATATTCACATACAGGAGATGTGCCCCAGATAAAAGAATAACACAATATCAAAATGAGTGTGCGGAGTGTTGTATCTGCAAAAAGATCTAGGTTTTGTGTGTGTGTGTTGTTTTTTTTACTGTTTACCAAACACGTTTACAGCTTGGGGAAATTTGGCTTAATGTCATATTCCACGCAAAGAACATGATGTGGCATTGTAAAGTAGAAACACCAAAAATATCTAAGAACAAGATTGTGTCTACATATTAAGGCCATCTGTTGTACAGAATGCAAAAAGCCAACACTAACATTTTCACAAATAAGAAATATCTACAATTTAGTGGGGGTCTCGATACTTGTTACACACCAAGTATTGCATTGAGAGAAATTCTCCTCTATTAAAACAACATTAGCATGACTATATACAAAGGAAATATTAAAGCATGTTGAACCCAAGTGGGTGCTGGTTTAAAAGTTGATTTCATACATAAATTACATTACAAGGAACTGTAATTGTTAGGGGTATATAACAATGTGCTGTGGCACGATATTTCACAATTCAAAAATATAACGATACACATTGCGAAGCTGAGAAATTGATCACAATATTAAGTAAATTAAATTGTGACTGCCAGAGGATGTAGATATAATTTATTAATATTAATGCAAGAGGGCGCAATAGGCATAATCTCAGTTTTGCTTGACGGACCTGATGACCCTGACGTTCACTGGTTGTAGTGATCGAATGTTGGCATGAAAATGGAGGAGATGGAAACAGAGGATGCTCTGTCAAACTTTAAGTCAGTTGTATGGCATAATTTTGGTTTTCAAGTACGGAGGCAAGAAAATGGTGACAAGATTGTGGACTGAACAAAGACTAATAGCAAGCTCTGCCGGTTCACTATGGCTTACACAATGGCTAACACCACAAGCATACTTCACCCTCTACAACAGCATCATAAGGACAAGCTACAGTCGCCACCAGATAAATTAGCAAAGGGCCAAACAACTCTTCTGAAGTCATTTGCTGCATTGCTTCTGGAATCATCAGCAGGCGAAAGAGATAACACAAAGCAACGGCATTTTTATTGCTAACAGTGGCGAAACTACCATGTATATAGGTAATATAGCTGCATTGGGGTCCGCAACACTTTAGGGCCCGCACATACGAACCACTCTATCTCGCCACTATCGTATCAAAGATCTCACGCACACAGTCTACAGTATATGCTATGTTCAAAAATGTGTAACTTGTGCCTGCGTGTAATTATGGACATGCGTATTGCTTGCTGGTCATCCATCGAGCCCGAGGATGACATCCCTCCTCGTTAATGGTGTGTTCTTTGATGACTGGAGAGTCTAATTCTTGATCCACAAGTTTTATTGCATGCTGGACATATGGCATCTTGAGTTAGTGGGGGTAGGCATCGTTGTGTGTCTCTTTAGCCTTTTCTGTTGTTTTTTCTTTCTTTCACATTCCTCTCCATTTCCAGCTGTTCTATACCTCTGTGGCAGATCTCCCACCAGTTGGCATGGTTGATGGCAGCTTGCTCCAGTCTCAACGAGTTGGTACAACATTACTTCAGCGATGTTTTTAGCTGGTCTTTGTATCGCTTCTTCTGACCACCTTTGGACCAGTGGCCCAGATGAAGCTGTCCATACAGGACTTGACGTGGCAGGTGTTCTTGAGGCATCCTGATGACATGCCCAAGACACCAAGAATGTAGTTGGTGTTCACATTGACCGTGGTTTCTATGCTCTTGATGTTTGTCCTAGCAAGAATCTCAGCATGGGGAACATGGTAACGCCACGTGATCCCCACGATTCGCTACACACACCTCATGTGGAACCGCTCCAGCACCTTTAGGTGGCGGCTGTGTGTGACCCAGGTTTCACAGCTGTATAGGAGAGTCGTGATGCACACAGCTTTGTAAATGACAATTTTGGTGTGCAGGTGGAGGTGTTTGTTTTGGAAGACCTTATGTTGAAGTTTGCCGAAGGCTACAGAGGCTTGTTTAATTCTATTTTGAATTTCACGATCAGTGTTGCAGCCCTCAGAACGGATGCTGCCTAGGTATTTGCAAGATGGAACAACAGAGTGGTTGGTGTTCTATGGTGAAGACAGGCATAGTCAGTGAGGGGCTGGACTTTCATTGGCATAACACCTCAGTCTTGGTGGTGTTGACTGGTAGACCCAGCCTGCTGTAGGCATTCACAACTGCAGAAAGGATAGTTTCCAGGTCTTCTGGTGTGTAAGCTACAAGAACCTGCACTGCTGTAAACTTGGTGGTTACCTGGAACCTTCAAATGTTGAAGAGGTTTCCATCTAGCCTAAAGTCTATTATGATCCCACTACTGCCTTCCAGAGCTTTATGAAAAAGCTTTGTGACATATAGGAGGAAAATGTTGATGAGTACCAGTGCCAGCACACACACCCCTGCTTCACTCCAGTGCATACATTAAAGCAGTGTTTCTCAACCGGGGGTCCGCGGACCCCTAGTGGTCCGTGGTGTAATTGCAAGGGGTCCGTGAAAATAAAATATCTTTAAAAAAAAAGATCCTATGACATTTATAGAAATAGGATTATTTTACTCAAATGTGACTGAGACCTTTATCTACCTAAACTATAAAGGGTAACAGGCCTTTTTTCTCTAATTACATCTGTTTCACAAGTGTAATTTATTGTATTTTAATAAGAGATCTCGCTCCCGTTTGCATTGTTAAAATTTACTGCATAAACATTCTGTTGTTACATATATCTGAAAGTTACTGAATACATATTCTGTGTTGTTACATATATCTGAAAGTTACTGCATAAGAATTCTGTTTTGTTAACTATATCTAAGTTACAACTGAAAGCTCTTATTTTTCCCCAAAGAGTGAATAAATGCTATAATGCAATTTAAAATGCAGTTTCTACTGTTTCTATCAAATTGCAACCCCCCTCCCCCAAGATCAGGTGGAGGGGTCCTCAGGGTAGATCAAAAATACGCAGGGGGTCCAGGACCCCAAAAAGGTTGAGAACCACTGCATTAAAGGATGCCGATTCCTGTCCTTCTATGGCCACCCATGCCACCATCCCATCATGGAACTGTTACAGAATGTTAACAAATTTGCTCAGACAGACAAATTTTCTCAGGATTTTCCAAAGTAGCTCTTGATTTACAGTGTCAAAAGCTCTTGCTACGTTGAAAATCAGAATCAGAAAAGGTCCTGATGTTGGGTCCGTGGTGGTGTAATGGTCTAAACATCGACTTTGTGTCGATGCAGTTGCCCACTGGGGACTGGGGTTTGCGCCCCGGTCTCGTCAGATCCGACTATGGCCGGACTCGACGAAGCAGCAATAATTGGCAATGCTGTCTTTGGGAGGGGGGTGGAGTCGGCTTGTGTTCATCACATGAATGTGTCTCTGTGTGTGTCGGAAAAAGCAGTGGTTCGGCCTGGATTCGCCTTGTCACGAAAGTGGGGATGCGTCTCCTTCGAGACTGCCGATGGCAAACGCATGCAGTACAAGGGTGGGTGTTTGAACGAAAACAAATAGGGATCAATTGGCCACTAAATTGGGAGAAAAATCAGAAATAAATTTAGAAGAAAAAAAAAAGGTCCTGATGTTGTTCGCAGCACTTTTCTTGTAGCTGTCTTACTGTCAAAATCATATCCACAGTACTCCTGTTCTTCCTGAAACCGCACTGACTCTGGCAGCAGATGTTCTGTCAAATGCTGTGCCATCCTGCATAGCAAGACCTTTGCAAGGTAGCAGGGATATGCCGCGACTGTTGCCACAGATGGACTTTTCATCCCTGTTTTTGTACAGGGTGACAATTTTAGCATCCCTCCATTGTTGAGGGATACTGTCCTGGTCCCAGGCCTGCAGCATGTACTGACAGATCATTCTAGTGCACAAGTATCCTCTTTGATTTAGAAGTTCTGCTGAGATACCATCACTGCCAGGGGCCTTATTGTTCTTGAGGGAGTTAATGACTGCAAGTACTTCTTGAGAAGTTGGTGAGTGGTCAAGGTCTGGGATGGGCAGACAAACTAGCAGCTCTTCCAGGATGGATTAGGCTTCAAAATGTTAAGCCCGCCTTGCCAGGATCCACTTTTGGTCTTTTTGGGTTGTCAGTCTGTCCGCTGATTTTAATTGTGTGATAAGAGCAGTTCCTAGGGCCATATATAGTCTTTACAGAGTTGTAGAAGTTGTGCATGTCATTTCTGTCAGTATATGATTGAATCTCATGAGCTTTCTTCATCCACCATGTATTTTGCAGAGTTTGCAAGGTTGTTTGTACCGCCTTACGTGCTGTTTGCCACTTCTACTGAAATATGGCGGATGCGGGGCAGTTGAGAGTAGCCCTGTGTGCCCTACGCATGGTTTCCAGCAGGGATATGATGGTGTCAGAGTTCTTGTCCAACCAGTCCTGATGTTTTCTGGCTCTGTAGCCTATTGAGTCGACTGCAGCTTGATGTAGCAATGAGGTTAGGAAAATCCATTTCTGATCCATGGAATTGTCAGAACAGCCTCAAACTCTAGTGCCATCATGCCTACAGAGTGACGGAACTCATTCCGTGCTGGAGCTGACTTCAATTTAGCACAGTTCAATTGCTTTTTTTATGGGTTTCTTGAGATGCTGTGGGGGGCGTACTTTGATGTGGAGTTGGGGCATGATCAGGCGGTGACCCATCCAGCATTCTGCACCTCTCATGGCTGTAATACATACGTAATACTGCATAATATGCAGTAGAATAGACGAATTCACACAGCAAAAAGCCTGAAGAGTGTGCCTATGATGTAAGTAGAACTTATTTATTATTTATTTGACTAATCATCGACCTGCACACTTGTTTTTTGGCCCATGCACAGACATGAATAATGTTGTCAATGTGCGGGTGCATAGTCACCAATAATGTTTTCATCTGTGTCAAGGTGCGCTATCTTGGCCTTGCCATTATGACTCCTCTATAGCACAGCAGTCTGTTTTCCTAGTAATAATTTCATTTAGGCATCAACTGTGCAGTGTGTTTCACTGTTGCTGGTCATTTTAAAGCTGCGTGCTTTCACTTCTTTCATTCAGCACTGACATGACATTATGTTACGTCTGATTGTGATGGGCAGGCCAAGGCTCACTTTGACCAGCTTGCATTGGGGCCTGGCGCTGACTTGTTACGCTACCGATTGCCAAAGACATGAGACTGCGTTCAGTAGTTGAGGAACAAAGATTTCGACACACAGGAGCCCAAATATCACACTGCATCCTGTATACATTTCAGCAAATCTGTAGTTCCTGCCATGTATGAGGATGTTTACGTAAAGGTTAAGAAACCCTCCAAGAAGGCTGAGAGAGTCACGATAACCACATAGGGCTAGACCTCTTGTGCTACCCAAAGCTACATAACCATCACAGCCCATATCATCAACCATCAGTAGATAACAGTGAGTTTTGTTCTCCAAACATACGTGATGTTTGAATCACACACTGGCCAAAATATTGGCGAGGTGCTGAAATTGGCTGCTAATGAATGGAAGCTTGGAACAACAAATCAGCCCACTGTCAGTGTTACAGACAAAAATAGAAACATAGATGTAGGAGTGAGAGGCTGGGCTGAGACTGCACATTAGGCGTTTAGCCAACACTTTAAGGGCTCTAGTTTCCAGGTCATAGCACAGTCGAAGGCACTGGTGCTATTTCACGGTGCAAATCGATCTAAGGTGTGGCCAATACTTTTTTGATAATTTTGAGACATGCTGTGCAACAGAGGCACAGTAGTAAAAGGGTTGGATTAGAAAGCATAAATGATCAGTAGGAGTGGTGGGGGCTGTCTTCAATTACAGCCAATCAAATCAGTTCCTCTCATTCCCTTTAAAACCAGAGCGCGCTCTGACATGGCGAACTGCCAATTTCATAATAGACGGCTAAAGTCCAGATCACCTAAGGCAGAAAAGCTTCTCCCAGAAGGAATGCAGTGTATTTACAGTGTATTTGTTCGGGAGGTGCAGAGTTGCCAAGTGCGTATACAACAAACATAAACACCAATTCCAATATGATATGAGACAACACGCAAACATAATTATTTTACAAGCTCCTGTTTAACATGTCTTCATTCTCACCAGTGTCTTTCTTTCTTTCCTGTGCATTCTATGAACATGGCAGGAGACCTTAAATAGTTATGATCATGGATCAATTAGCCTAGAAAATCAGCGCTTTCTTTTAGGTTGAATGAGGTTAACTGAAATATTGAAATTCCCATCACCATGTTGTTTTCCATGTGTAATGACGCACCTTAACTGTTTTGTGTTGGAAGACAATGATACATGTGCAGACATTTTTTTTTATGATTAAAAAGGTTTAGGACAATAGTCAGTTAAATTATTCACGAAATAGGCCAACATAACATACACAAAAGTGGCATGTGTGATTTTGGATATCAATGCTTAGTGCACCTTCGCATAAAACCCGGAAACCACCACACAACGCCTGCATTAAGACGTGGTCTGACCAGGTGGGGACGCAGGTGTAATATTTGACACCAGACTAGCTCTGCGCCACTTGATTTTGACCGACATACCCTCTACTGCACCCCCACGCCCATTTCGGTGCAAGCAATATCATGACGAGCCCGGAAATTAGCAAACACGTGCCCAGGCAAGAGAAAAACCACTTTACGTCCAACAAAAATGTCACTAAGTCAGTTGCAGTTAGTCAACTGCTGGGCCGTGTGAGACGGACTGCAGCGGAATCTGCCAAATAAGGGAAGAACTGCAAGAAAAAAGTAATGGTTTGAAAACTGCTTTTTTGGTAAATGCACATGACTAATCATGTTTTCATATGGGAAGCTGCATCTGCTAGTATTAATTTAATTTTCAATGAGAAACAGAGGGCGGGCAGGTTGGGTGGTGGTAGGACAAGCGGGTGCAGTCCCCAGAGACTTGGCGCTTGTGTGGATGAATCGAGAACACCCCCCCCCCAGATAAAAAATATTCAACTTTTGAGGAGGCAGTGTGGGATTTTTTTTTTTATGGAATTGACAAACCAACATACAACATCTTGTTTATTCAATGAGACCACAGTTTACATCAAGGTAACAAGATGGAGGAACATTTAATTTTGGTGGAGGCAGACTACCTGCAGCTGTAAAATCCATGCATTAGAATTTACCAGGACATCAATCGTAAGGCATGTGCTTAAGAGGCGACTGGGGCGACGCTTGGGGTAACAGGTAAGTTATTAAAATTCTTGCTTTAGGTAATCAGAAAACGTAATAATGTGAAAAGGTAAAAGCTAATGGATGTAATTTAGCAGTGGCAGCTAGCACTATCATGTGTGCTTTTGAGCGCAACTTAATGTTTATATATGATTTCATAAATTACCGGATTTTCACATGGGAAGCAACACCCGTTCCCATGGTTACTTCACCGCGACATAACACTTCCGCGACTCCGGACAATCTGTTTATCTTTCACATGAGAGGCAGATGGGAGGGTGTGGGATAGAGAGCGGGGTATTGCTTCCCGTCTAGAAACGCCATAAGAAGGAATAAATTAGAACTGTGAGATCTTACGTTTCTTTATGGTCTCACTTTGTTGAATATATTATGAGTGTATTGAACCGTGAGCCCTGAATCGTCTATCAAACCAAATCGTGAGTTCACTGTATCATTACATCCCCCAGTAATTGTTATCGACAGTTGTCCAAGCAGAAATGGAGGTATACATACTAAATCCAAGCAGTAGGCAATTCATTCCCATTTGTGGGATGATATTGCATAGCCGACTGCCTGCATACCTGTATTGCCGTGCTTTATCCATGTATTCATGCTGCTCCATCCCCTGAGAGTCAGCAGCTGAGACATCAATGATGTTCCTGTAGAGACAGAGAAAATACACAGGCTTGATTAAAGGGACACATTACCAACGTTAAGATGGAATGTTGAATGACATGTTAATTACTGCTTAACAATCAACAAATAAATTTTTATAGGTTAACGTCAGACTGGTGTCTTACTGTGCTGTCTTGGTAAGGATGGATGTTAGTAGGGCCTGTTCATCTGTACGTGCTGAAGGGACATTAGCAGTGCTCCATTCTGTGCCATTCAGGGGTTTGCTGTCAGGGTTGGGGTGGGGTATAAGTGGCTTATGCTCATCGGGGTCCTGGAGGACACAATACACATCATAATCAATCAGAGCGAGAGAGAGTCTGTGGTGAACGTGAAACAAGTTATTTTCCTTGCCAAAGACCTGTACAGAACAGTATCTACTACTACTACTACTACTACTACTTTCAGCTGCTACCGTTAGGGGTCGCCACAGAGGATCATCAGTTTCCATTTCTGACCTGTATAGAACAGTGTAAAGGCTCATTAATGCTCTCTTTACGTACGTGAATAGATACGTCCGTTTCACATGTTCTAAACGTCACTGCCCACATACTTCCCATCCATGTTTTACGTTGGCATGGTTGTTAAGCAATACATCCACTAGAGGGCAGTTTAGGTTCACAGGTAAGGCGTCTAGGTTGCCGGAAATTCACACGAAGAAGAAGAGAGCAAACATGGCGACGGTAGAGAAGCTCATTAAGAAAGAGGCAGCGCAGTAGACGGCGGTGGTCTGTGCGGCCATTAAATACATAGCGGCATGTGGACGGATAATTATTCTCCCTGATTTTACCTATGAAAGAAATTGACGACGAACGTCATTTCCAATACTTTTCGCAAAGCCTTTCCTCAAAAAGTTCCGCCATTTCTTCTTTGTTGTGTGTTGCTGGCTGGTTGCGCGCGAGCTATTAACCACACTGCGCAACACTGCCCCCACGATTTCCGGTGGTACTGCTGTTTGTACGGATCCGCAAACTCCCAGAAAACGTGCAGAAATACGGACGAAATGAACGCAGAGTACGGACGGAAGGCTCCGCCCGTATACGTATTTAACGTTGAGCATAAATGAGCTCTAAAAATGTCCCAATCCGATCCACGGCATCGGTATCGGATCGATACTGGCACAGAACGCTGGATTGGATGTCGGAGGGAGAAAAAAATATGATCCGATACCGATCCGATACAATCCATGGGGAAATCTAGTCTAGCTTAAGCCATCGCGTAAATGCTTGTTTTATTTCTTCTTCGTCGCCTTCTTCTTTTGATTCTTATTCTTCTTCTCTAGGCTTACTGGCGGATCACAAACAACTGTAAGGTGCATACCGCCACCTACTGTACAAGAATGTGTAACGTCTTTCTGACGTCTTCATATTAGCACTGCCCGTGCCGCGCACGTCCGGTTAAGCGGCGCAGCATCAAGTGGTAAGAACAGTAGTAGAATTAGTCGCAAGTGTATGAACGTTAACCACCTGTGGAATAGTCATATAAGTGGTGTGGAAGTATTTCAGAGGGAGAAAAAAATCCAACAGGCGAATGCAAAATGTAAAAATAAAGCAGCTAGGTCAGTAAAGTCAGTTTAAACTGTTTGTTAAGGTTAGGTTATTTATTTGGAATGTTATACATAATTTAAGTTGTGTTTTACAGTACCATTTGCACATAGCTGCACTGTAAGGGATAGTTTTGTATATGTTTTTTTTACATGCTGAATGCTAACTGTTTTGACTTTAAACCTGTTCACTTTAAGTACTGCAGTATCCGTTTTGTTTTTTGTTTTTTTGTAGTGTTTGAATAAAGGTTGGCAGTCTTTCATAACCAACCGTTGTTGTGGACTATATACTGGGGAACTATTTGTTTTTTCTCCATTTGAGTGAGATGTTTTTAGGTTGGTAATTGGCTATCATAAGCAAAGGGCTTCCATGTAATTTATTATCATTATTATTATTATTATTTGTACATGTAGGTGGCTGGCGCGACAGAGGAAGATGCAGAGGACAGGAAGAGATGGAAATTGATGATCCGTTGTGGCGACCCATAACGGCAGCAGCTGAAAGTAGTAGTAGTATAAGAGTAAAACAAAATATCGGATTGGTATCGGCAAATAGCCAAAGCTGTGGTATCCGCATCGGTATCAGAAACGAAAAGGTGGTATCGGGAGATCTCTAGAAAAAGTTTAAAAAAAGGTTTGAATGTTGGCAAACAATATGCTTAGTTAAGCCCACTGAGGCAAATTTATGATAGTGGGCTATACAAATAAAATTGACTTGACTTAGTTGGAAACGGGAGGTGTACATCCCAAAAATGTTATGAGAAAAAAATACTACTACTAAAGAAAAAATACATCTATAATTTTGAAAAAGTTTAAATGACCATGACAAGTTTTAGACTGCCTAGAGGAAACAGTGTAGGCCAACAATTTTGACTCATCATATCACTATTACCAAATACTACATACAATTAAATTCCAGTCGTTTCTTTACAGAGACTTTACACTGGGCCTAAGCCACTTTCTTGAGTAACAGAACAGACCGAATATGTTATCAATTTGATTTAGTGGGGGGGGGGGGAGTTTATTTAGTAGTGAGTTAGAATCGCCAATCATTCTTGTCACTATTGGTGATTTAACCACTATGACCGTCATATGAAATGCACTCTAGCGATGATGTGAATATAATTCGGTACTCCAAGATGCTTCGACGGCAAGATGCAACGGCAAGATGCATAGTTCGACAATGAAATTAATCTGCTAATTTTCTGACACTTTTGCTTTCGATAAGTGTCTGCGAATAAGGTGAACCCCCCCCCTTCAAAAAAAGACAAGGCAAAGTGCCATTTCCCACGAGGAACTCACATTGACATAAAAAAAAGTATGATTAATGCTCCATCCTCTGAGCTGAATTGATTTTAGGATAACCACTGTTTAACGAGACAGAAAACAAGACACCATATCTACAGAATGTGACACCACCACGTCACGTGACCTTATATATTGACTACGTTATCTTTAGTTCTGGTCTCAGCTGTTGTGGTGGTAGCGCGTTGAGTTTTGAGACATTTCCATAAAGAGGTGAAATAGCCTTATTTATAAAAATAAACATCAGTTTTAGCAGCGAGAGGCCTAGTGCTATTCGTTGGAAACTAGAACGAGGCGTTAGCTCTTATGTACAAAAGTGGGGATACCCGACTGGTTTTTGCAATCTGACTTGATCACGAGTTCAGCTGCAGAGCTGCAAAGCACTGGCGTGATTTTAGCGACTGTGCTGCATGAGTTGGGATCAACCACTATGTCGTCATAACGTCAAAAGGATCGAGGCGTTTTCATTCGGTACATCGCGGTTTGCTCGCAAACTTGTGCAGTACATCTTAGCTAGCCAAGATGTACTGCACAAGTTTGCTAGCTAGCTAGCTAGCTACGTTGGGAGGGCTACATTGTTATGGGCCAGGCCTTTAGAGCACAATCAAGTCGAGGCTGCAACAGTGCATATTTCACCCGCATTTCCGACTCATCACATCTCGGCAACGTCGACCTTGCTTGCCCAAAAACTACCAACACGCCGCGGTTCTGTAAAAAGAAGGAAATTCGCCCACCAACATTCAGCATGTTAGCATGCTATGTTAGCCGGACTGCTAACCGTACGTCTACCTGCTCCGCGGTTTCGTTCTCGCTGCTGTAACAGCAACCCATGGCGTCCGGCGCTCCGCCAACTTCCTCAGCCCCAGTCTCCTCTCAGAGTTCACCGTCCACCGATAGGAAACGGGTCGGGCCTCGGTCCCTCCGCAGTCGCGTCAGACTCCTTCCCTTGCGCGGAGACTTCGCCTCTCCTAAACGCGCTACCACTGTGTCAACAGCAGCCTCCGCGGAAGCGCCATCACATGACAGCCGCTCTGACGTCATGACGCAGGGACGTTTCCGCCGTCGTCGTCACGTGGCAAATGATTTTTTTTTTGAGGGGGGGGGCGGCTTCGACTTTTAACCCAGAGTTTAAACTTTTATAATAGGGATCCGTTCTTTGGAGATCTTCGTTATTTACTTTGGGGAAAGCGCACATCAGTGAAGCAAACGCCATGTTGTATGTGAAGTCGAGGATATTGTAGCGAATTCGGGGGGCAACCACAGGAACTGCCGCGGCCGGGACGCGAACCCGTATCGCCCGCACCGCGGGAGGCATCGCTAACCGCTCGACTAAAGGGTCAGACCCGCCAGCCGGCGGCCAGCGTGTCTTCTTATCCATGCACGTTACAATATACAGTGTTGGAATCGAGCTCTGTTGAAAAGTAGTTGTTTACAAACATCAGGCGAGAGGGGGGGCACATGGGCAGGGCAAAATAATGAATAGCTCGGAGCACAACTGACGATAAGCATCCGAGGTGTCGTGCGAAGCGCAGTTCTAATAAAGACCGTCGGCGTTCATGCCCGAATCTGCTCTCTGGCATAAGATGACAGAGCCTCTAAATTGCTCTCCACTGAGTTGTGATGACAGGGTGCCATGCACACTACCGCCAAAACAGCAGCACACATGCCAAGAGCGGGGGGGGGGGAAGGGGCAAGAACGGCTTGATTCCCCCTTAAACGGCATCAATTAGGATTTAAATTAAAATCGCAATAACGCCACAACTTAAACGCTCGAAGCGGTGACGGTGGGGCGAATTAACAAAGCTGTGAGTTGCCCCCACCTCCCACCCCCGAATTTGGAGGGAGGCGCCTGCCCCTCTCATTCACCCCCCCCCCCACCTTCTTCTTATTGACACCTCTTGGGCAGGTCAAGTCTAGACGGGGAGGCAACAGGGTCAGCGCCGCTTTGTTCCCCGCACCCTACAGCAGCAATCGCAGCATGGCTCCGGTTGTGCAACTACTTTGCGTTACACTCGTGTGCGTGGCTTATTCGGCCTGCGACGGTCCGTCCCAACCCGCCGGTTTCCGCTCCTCCGCTCGCTCGGCGTGTAAACCCATACCCAGCACGCTGTCTCTGTGCCACGGCGTAGGCTACCGGCAGATGCGGATCCCCAACCTGCTGGGCCACGACTCGCTGAGGGAGGCCCAGCAGCAGTCGGCGGCCTGGCTGCCGCTGGTCTCCAAGCTTTGCCACCCCGACACGAAGAAGTTCCTGTGCTCGCTGTTCGCGCCGGTGTGCCTGCCGGAGCTGCCCGAGGCGGTGCGGCCGTGCCGGTCCCTGTGCGAGGCGGTGCGGGCCGGCTGCCTGCCCGTCATGAGCGCCTTCGGCTTCCCGTGGCCCGACATGTTCAACTGCACACGGTTCCCGCGCTCCACGCACCTCTGCGTCCCGCCGAGCGGAGAGCCCGACGGGGAGGAGGAGGAGGAGGAGGAGGTCCGACAGCAGGAGGCGGCGAGAGGTACGGAGGCTTAGGGAGCAACTTGGGACAATTGGGAAAAGTTAAGGAGCAAGAATGTGTATTGTTCGCGACGTGTGTTGCGACGTTAAAGGGTAAAAAAAATTTTTTTTTAATCCAGATATACGCAGCTTTTCACTTTAAAAGCTCATTTTGAAGAACAAAATAAAACATAAAAATAAAAATGTATCGGTCTTGCAATGATGAGGGGATGGCTATCCAGAACCATTTCAGGCGACAAAATGGTTTGAGGAATTTTAGAGAGGGGGTAAATAGGGCAGTTGTCCACAAGCAGTCATTAAAATCAGGAATCCAAAGGTGGACCTGGCGAGATCTGGTTTTTCTAGAAGAGTTTTGGCCTTACATGACAACCTCTGCCGGGTGACTGTTGCTCTCGCGGTGAGATTCTGGAACGACACGAGGCCCCCCTGCTGCGTCCGCGCGTGTCCTGGCGCATTCCCACTCACACCCACTGGCGCATCTGAGCGGTTCCCGAACCTCTTCGCACCGTGGCCCGCCTGTGGCGATACTCTTTTACGGCACAAGCAGAGTTTTCCATTATTTGTCAAAAAGCGGGATATTTAAAATCTACTCTATAACGTTCACGAATGCAGTATTCCCATTCTCGGCCTTGGAATGATCAGATGAAATGGACAAGACACGCTGTGATTAAACATTATTTTAGTGATGTTTTGGTTTGCAGTTAAAATATTGCAGTTTGCATGTTTGCATTGACCCAAATGCATTTTTGCATCAATGAAATTGCAGGTGGGTTTTTTCTCTCTGTTTCCAGACAAAATGTGTTAATTGCGGTAACCCCACGACCCACCAGGCCGCCATGCTGAGACCCACTTGTAGGTCTCTACTGGTAGTTTGAAAACCACTGATCTAGCTAACCCCTTTTCCCATGTGATCCCCAGGGAGTGTTATCTGTGATGCCTGCAGTCTGGCGGCTGAAGGAGAGGCTGACATCCAGGACAACTTCTGTCGCAGCCCATACGGTGAAAACAGATGACAAACATAATGGGTTACAAACAACGGCAGGATTTTTTTTCTTCTTTGATTTACTGTGAGAACAGATAGCATAGGAGGTTGTTCAGGAAAAACAAGACACAGTCTTCTTTTCCGTTGTTGTTGTTTTTTTTTTGATTGGATTTTATAAGTGCATGTAAATACATTTCTCTCAGCACACACCACTCAGCTGAATAACTACACACTGAGATTATTGGAGATAATGAGTTTGTGATGAATAATGCAGGGACCACTTTCTCCAGTCAGAGTGGACGCAAACACGGGGGATACTTCTGGTTGTTTGTATATAAAGTTGATTGATTGGCATCTATACAGATGAATCCATAGCATACTAGTACTACTACTACTACTTTCGGCTACTCCCGTTAGGGGTCACCATGCTGGATCATCTGTTTCCATGTCTTCCTGTCCTCTGCATCTTCCTCTGTCACACCAGCCACCTGCATGTCCTCCCTCACCACATCCATAAACCTCCCATTTGGCCTTCCTCTTTTCCTCTTGCCTGGCAGCTCCATATTCAGCATCCTTCTCCCAGTATACCCAGCATCTCTCCTCCACACATGTCCAAACCATCTCAACCTGTTCTCTCTTGCCTCGAAAATGAAGATGAATCCTTAGAATAATGTTTGAATATATGCATGAATAACCAACGGATAACGAATGGGAGAATGAATGAATAGTTGAATGGTTTCTGTAAGAGAGAATAAGAAAATATAAAAATAATTATTATCAGATTTAAATACCAAACACACCAGGCTTTATTACTCTAGCAATATCACACAGGTGCAATATAAAGATAAATGGCTAATGGAATAGCTTAGCTAGCATTCCACATACACACTTGTAAACACTGCAGTATAACACAGCCGACACAACGTAAACACAAGGTGCACACAACTAGCTGGCTGACGCTACAGGCTCAATTAGCGAGTGGGTCAAATTAACACACAGAAGCAGAAAAAAGCTCAGATAACACACATAGGTCACGGCCACTATATAGAAGATAATGTGGATAACATACAGCATTTGTCCCATGTAAACAACCACACTCGCCCAGGAAAGTGGTGAGTGAGTTTTTTGTGAGTGAGTTCTTTGTTTTTGTATCTGTGAGAGGAACGAAACGCCAAAGCTTAAAACAATTTTGCCTCAGTGGGCCCCATACCAACACAACATCCTGTCCTTAGACTCTCGCATCGGATAAGGAAAAACTCCCTGAAAAAACCCTTTAAAAGGGGGAGAAAATAAGAATAAACCCCAGGGAGAGCAAAAGAGGAGGGATCTCTCTCCCAAGATGGACAGACGTGCAATGGATGTTGTGTTTACATAATTTACAGAATACAACATTAAAAGAGGATAGCAGAATTGTAATGGATTTATTAAATGTATGAAGAATATGATGAGGAGGATGCCAAGCAGTGTCCAGACGCCACCAGAACAACCCAGGACCCCAGCCCCGTGACCACTATCACCATGTAGACCAAAAAAAAAAAAAGTTTGGCAGTTTAGGCAGTTTTGGTACTGTGACTGGCTGACTGGGAGGCTGGAGAGCACCTGGCCTCTGTGGTGGTGTATACTGGGGCTGAAGACCATGCTGGACCAGCGGGTCTGGTACAGGCTGATACAGTGCTGGACCAGGTGTTGGAGGCAGCTGCTGATAGGCTGGCTGAGTCTTTGGAGCAGGCTGGGGCTGATATACCTTTTATAGGTTGTGGATGATGGCTCTGCTTGCACAGTGGCGGTTGTTATGCTGGCTGTGCAGGGATGACTAGCAGAGGCTGATCCTCCACCTGTGGGGGCACAGCAGGTTTGCATTGTGAAGGTGTTGCTGCCCAAGTAAGTAGTTGATTGGTAAACTTCTGAGGCGTGCTTGCTGGGTGTTGGCCCACTGGCTGGAGAGCAGCTGCAGTGGGAACTGGTGTGCAGGGTACAGTGCTGTTGCAGTCTGGGGTTGGTATGTAGGCTGTGCAGGCGTAGCTGGAGTACACTGATAAACTGGATATGTAGGGATGACTGGTGGAGGCTGAGACTTTGTATGGTGGGGTTGGCATGCTGCCATACATGGTCTCCGTGGGCAGTGACACAGGCTGGTTTGGCTGGTAGGCAGGCTGGTACCCTGGTGCTTTTGACATTTGTTGGCCCATGTGACCTACTGCTTGCATCGCCTGGAAGTTCGTGTGGTCCATGACCTTACTCCACCCTCATTCTAAACACAGGGAACCCCACAGGGTTGTGTGCTGAGCCCGACGCTCTTCACACTCTTCACCCACGACTGCACCCCCATCCACGCTTCACCCATGACTGCACCTCCCATCCACACCTCCAACTCCATAATTAAATTTGCGAGCGACACCCCAATAGTTGGGCTGATTAGAGACAATGAGGAGACGGCCTACAGGTTTGAGGTGGAACATCTGGCTGAGTGGTGTAAGGACAACAACCTGGTCCTTAACACCTTGAGGACAAAGGATGGTCATTGACCTCAGAAGATCAAAGGAGAGAGTCCACCTCCCTGTCCACATACATGGAGGAGCAGTGGAAAGAGTGGAAAATTTAAAGTTCCTTGGAGTCACTGTATCCAACAGCTGACATGGACCTCCAACACGTCACACCTGGTCAAAAAGGCCCAGCAAAGACTCTTCTTCCTCAGGAAGCTGAAAAGGGCCAAGCTCCCACAGAAATGGTTGCTAAATGTCTACAGGAGCACCATCGAGAGCATCCTGACTAACTGCATGACTGTGTGGTATGCCAGCTGCACAGCTGCCGAGTGAAAGGACCTGCATCGAGTGGTGAATTTGGACCAGCGCATTGTCGGGATGGAGCTCCCAAAACTGGACACTATCTATGCCAGTCTACTGAGGAAGAAAGCACGCATCATCATCAGGGACACCACCTACCTAAGCCATTCCCTGTTTGAACCGCTGCTGTCTGGCAAATGGCTCAGGATAATAAGAACCTGTACCAATAGACCGAGGAAAAGCTTCTTTCCCAGAGCCCCCCCCCCCCGCCCAACTGCAGAACAGAATATAGGTACCGTGCTCACACTAACACACAAAAACACATCGAGGACTGTGATACACCCCCCCCCACACACACACACACACAACAAGGACTGACACATGCTCACACACACAAACACCTCCACCCCCAGAGACTGCTATCACACACAATTTATAACCTCTGTAACTTTGTAAATGAGTAAATTTAATCTAATTAGTGCCTTCTTTTTTGTAATGCTTTTATTTATTTTTTCATTTTAAGAACATCAGGAGAAGCCTATGAAATTTCATTGTACCTGAGTATAGTGACAATAAAGCTCATTCTATTCTACCGCTTGAAGTGGGGACTGGCAGCCTAGGAACTGCTCCAAACAGCGGTGCGGAAGTTGCTGTAGGTGGTAGGGACCGAGTGCATCTGTAGCTCTGCTGCCTTTGGCCTGGCATACAAGCTGTTGTTGCTTGAGACTGTAATGCTGCCGTTGTTGTGCACAGCAGCAGTGTTAGTGGCAGCTTATTTTGAGGCTGGGTGGGCGGTCCCAGCTGGAGGGATAACAGCTGCTGCAGAAAAATGTGGCTGTCTGTTTGAGAGTTCAACCAAGGTGAGTGGTTCGACTGGGTGGACAGACTTGGATATGATGATTGCTGTGGCGTACGAGAACCAGATCGGCTTACACCGAAGCTGTATTCTGTTAGGCTCTGACTGTGGCAGCTCTGCTCTGAGGGGGTTCTGGCTATTGGAGCCCCATACACACTCAGCTGGCCGGGCAGGCTACTAGCATGCGACGCTATGTCCCGTTGACTCCCCTTATCGACTGCTCCTGGCGAGGAGAGATGGGGAGGGGGCCTGAGCGTGGTGTATGAATGTTCACCTGTAGTGGCAAACTTGGTCTGCAAGTGGAGTGACTGCAGCTGCTGTGCGCTGGCGCTCTCAGTATCGTCTTGGGGGGGGGGGCAGTATAAGGCATGAGGGACTGTGGTAAGCTGACCTTATAACCTTGCAGGTGTGCTGGAAGCTGTTGTGGCCTTCCTGCTTCCAGTGGTCCGCTTTCAGCTGCTGCTGTTCTCTGTGCTCCATGGCGCCGTCGTGGGTGAAGTATATTCGGCTCAAAGGACCAACACTGAAGATGAGTTTGTGATGAATAATGCTGGGACCATTTCATCCAGTATGGCAACACTGGTCAGACAGTAGACACAGACACACGGAACAGTTCTGATTGTTTATATAAAGTTGAATGATTGGCATCAACACAGATTAATCCTAAGAATAATGTTTGAATATATGTGTGAATAACCATTACATAACAAATGGAAGAATGAATGAATGGTTGAATGGTTTCTGTGAGACAGAATAAGAAAAAATATGAATAATCATTAACAGATTTAATACCAAACACATGGAATACCTATGTGTGAATGAGAGGGAGGACAGTGGAATGGTGGGGATGCAAGGAGTAGAGGTGATGAAGGCGTATGAGTTTAAATACTTGGGGTCAACTGTCCAAAGTAACGTGGAGTGCAGGAGAGAGGTGAAGAAGAGGGTGCGAGCAGGGTGGAGTGGATGGAGAAGAGTGTCAGGAGTGATTTGCAACAAAAGGGTACCAGCAAGAGTTAAAGGGAAGTTTTACAAGATGGTTGTGAGACCAGCTATGTTGTATGGTTTGGAGACAGTGGCACTGACCAAAAGATAGGAGGCGGAGCTGGAGGTGGCAGAGTTGAAGATGCTAAGATTTTCATTGGGAGTGACGAAGAAGGACAGGATTAAGAACGAGTATATTAGAGGGACAGCTCAGGTTGGACGGTTTGGAGACAAAGCAGGAGAGGCAAGATTGAGATGGCTTGGACATGTGTGGAGGAGAGATGCTGGGTATATTGGGAGAAGGATGCTGAATATGGAGCTGCCAGGGAAGAGGAAAAGAGGAAGGCCAAAGAGGAGGTTTATGGATGTGGTGAGGGAGGACATGCAGATGACTGGTGTTACAAAGGAAGATGCAGAAGACAGGAAGAAATGGAAACGGATGATCCACTGTGGCGACCCCCTGACGGGAGCAGCCAGAAGTAGTGGTAGTAGTAGTAGTAGTAGATTTAATACCAAACACACCAGGCTTGAGTACAGTAGCAATATCACATAGGTGCAATATAATAATAATAATAATAATAATAATAATAATACATTTTATTTGTGGGCGCCTTTCAGAGCACTCAAGGACACCTTACAGAACACAGTAAAAAAAAAAAAACAAGCAGCACTGTATCAGACATTATAAAATCAAAACAAGCAGGGTAGACAATAAAAAGAAGTTAATACAACAGAATCATCATCTGCACAAAACTCAATGAAGCGTGGATCAGACTGAATATGCCAGTTTGAAAGGGTACGTTTTGAGATGGGTTTGAAGGTTGACAGAGAGTCAGTGTTGCAAATGTCTTGTGGGAGAGAGTTCCATAGGCGGGGGGCAGAATGACTGAAGGCTCTAGACCCCATGATAGTCAGCGGGCCGATGGTGTTGTGAGTTGGAGCACAGAAGAGGATCTGAGAGTGCGGGAGGGCGTGTGGATATGAAGGAGTTCGGAAAGCTATGAAGGAGCTAGGTTATTAAGGGCCTTAAAGGTGAGAAGCAGTATCTTGAAGGTAATACAGCATTTAACAGGGAGCCAATGGAGTTGCTGAAGAACAGGAGTGATATGATCTATGGAAGGACTTCTGGTAATGATATGGGCAGCTGAATTCTGGACCAATTGAAGCTTATGAAGACACTTGAGTGGAAGACCAAAGAGGATAGAATTGCAGTAGTCAATACAGGATCTAACCAGGGTGTGAGTGAGTATGGCGGTGCTTTTAGGTGTAAGTGACTGGCGAAAATATTGTGTAGGTGAAAGTATGCAGACCGAGTAACATTGTTGATGTGAGGCTTCAAAAGATAATGTGCTGTCCAGGATGACACCCAGACTCTTAACCTGGGGCAATGGAAGAACTATAGAATTGTCAATAGTCAGAGAAAAACTATCAGGTTTGGCCAAAGTAGATTTAGTGCCTACTAGGAGGACCTCAGTTTTATCACTATTAAGTTTGAGGAAGTGGTATGAAAACCAGGATTTAATTTCTAGTATGCAGTCAGAAAGGGAAGTGGGTGGAAGAGTGGAGGTAGGTTTGGTGGATAGATAAAGCTGGGTGTCATCCGCATAGCAGTGAAATTGAATGCCAGATTTACTGAAAATGTGGCCAAGAGGTAGTAGGTAAATAATAAATAGGATACAATATAAACGTAAATGGCTAATAGAATAGCTTAGCTAGCATTCCACATACACACTATAACGCAGTGCAATATAACACAGCTGACACAATGGCGCGGCAGTGACATAGATATATATTTAAATGTCGTAAACACGAGGTGCACACAATTAGCTGGCTGGAGCTACAGACTCAATTAGAGGGTGAGTCAAATCAACCCCCAGTAGCAGAAAAAAAGCTCAGATAACACACACAAGTCACGGCCACTATATAGAACAAAACGCGATCTACATACAACATTTATCCCAAATTAACAACCGGTAGATGTATGTTCTCTATTAATAACTTGCTCTCTTCACAAACACATTCTCCATAACTGAGGGATATGCAGCCGAGGCACACCAAGTTGATGGCATAACCCCTGCACACACATAACTAGAACCCTACTCTACTACCTGGGCTGTCAAAAGTGCCTGACTAAAATAGCCACATATGTATATAATCCAATATAATTAATGTAACTGGGAATTTACAACAGAGATAGTATACTTAAACACTCAGTTTTATCTGAGACAACACAAATGAATCATGTTAATTATATGTTCCTTTGCCCCCTAGCCTTTAAGCTGCGCCTGGGTAGCATGTCTATGGTTGGAGCAGACCGTCAGCTTGTTCCCCACGGCCGGAGTCGCATCCTGAGGTGGGCCGGTGGCGGGGCAGAGAAGGCTGAGGGGGTCGGCGGGGCGATGGCGCACAGTGCTCTGTGGCTGCCAGAGGGGGGCACCTGCACATGCCCCGGCCTGGACCCTACAGGGCTGGAAGGAAAACTGGAGGCGGAGAAAGAAGAAGTCCCGTGGAGAGAAGGAGAGAGGTCTGAGGGATCAAGAGGAAAAGGCAAGGACGGGAGGGGGATGCCAGGAGGTTGGTACCTGGGCTTGGCTCAGGCTGAGGAGGGGAGGCTGGTGCTGACCCGGCTGGTGAGATGGAACAAGGAAGACAGAGAGCTGAAGAAGTTCATCAGGGCTCTCCTGAAACAACCCTGCTCAGAGCCATAGATAGAGTTAACCTTTTGTTGTTTTCGGTGGCGTCCATGTTTTGTTGTTGTTTTTGTTTTGTTTTTTTAAGCCATGCTGTTGGTAGGCTTGGCATACAGCACAGGGAATTTGCATGCCAATGTGTCCTAGACAGAGTTAATCTACAAATGCATTTCAGCTTCTCTACTTGCAAAGGCAATCTTAATTAATTATCAAGAACTGGTTACAATAGCTCCACCCTTTGGGTGATCTATGGGATGACAAGAGCACAGGGTTTTTGTCATACTACATTTATAGCCCTCAGCGGTCCCCCTCTTCCACATGTTTGATCAGCTAAACAATCAATCAGCATCGCTTCTTCAAGAGGGGGACAATTGACAATTGATACAGTGAAACTCAGAAACGAAAAATGACAAGATGTATCTGATGAGACAGACATGGAAACAGATGCTGACGTATTAGACAAAACATAATTAGTGACATCCATGTTAGTCTGCCACTGCTGTTCTATGGTTGTTACCAGGCAACTTGTGCTTGTTTGTAATTTGTAGCTCCACCCCTCTGCCGATCCGGGGAAGGCTGCAGACTACCACATGCCTCCCTCCTCCAATACATGTGGAGTCGCCAGCCGCTTCTTTTCACCTGACAGTGAGGAGTTTCGCCAGGGGGACGTAGCGCATGGGAGGATCACGCTATTCCCCCCAGTCCCCCCCCCCGAACAGGTGCCCTGATCGACCAGAGGAGGCGCTAGTGCAACGACCAGGACACATACTTACATCCAGCTTCCCACCCGCAGACACGGCCAACTGTGTCTGTAGGGACGCCCGACCAAGCCGGAGGTAACACAGGGATTTGCACTAGTGATCCCCATGTTGGTAGGCAACAGAATAGACCGCCATGCCACCCGGACACCCTGAAGTTTGACTTTTTCAACATAGATATTTGATCTTCATTTCATCAATATTGATAAAGGTAATAATGTAACAAATATCTTGCAACATTTACATTTTGTAGTCCGGTGTATAATTTGAACAAATGCAAATTTTGCATATGAAAAAAGTAAGTACACCCTTGGCTCTAATAGCTGGTATCCCCCCCCCCCTTTGGAAGAAACAACCTCAAGTAGTAGTATTAGGCATCCTGATTTCTCACAGGACCACTGGATCAGCGCTTTTGGTTGTCCACTGTGGTGTTGGAGTAGCACCTCTTGTGACTGTAAAGTCCCACACAGGAGTGGCACTCCTTCTGGCATTGTTCAGGAGTGTAGCGTGTAGCTGGTCTTTCAGATTGGTTTCTTGCACTTCTGCAGGACCCCTTCCAATCCCACTGAAGCAGCTGTTGTTCTCTGAAGCTCTGCATACCCCTCTGGATTTCAAGTCTCCAGGTGTCTGTCTTTTGCTGAGGCTTCCCAAGTGTTTGTGTTATTAATGGTGGCTTGCAGGTCTTGCTTACATGCGTCTTTGTAGTGGCGGCCCTGGTGGCCTTTTCCCTGAAACGAGCTCTCCATAAAGGAGGTCTTGGTGGATTCTGCTGTCCTCCATGTGGTGCACATGACCAAGCCAGTGATGGCTGATGAGGTATGGACATGGATGGGCTCTTTGCTCAGGAGAGAACATCCCTGTTGGGCACCTCATCTTTCCAAGAAATATACTTTTATATTAATTTCATTAATGCCCTTGGGGAAATTGATCCTCTGCATTTAACCCACCCTAGCCATGTAGCTAGGAGCAGTGGGCAGCCACAGTGCAGCGCCCAGAGACCAACTCCAGTTTTTCTTTCCTATTGCCTTGGGGAGATGCAGAGTATGGAGAGTATTCGGCGAAGGCAGTGCATAGGAAAGGCAGGAAGTCTCCCTTTCTGGTAAGCCTTGAGTGTCCATGTCTCACTGGCATTCAGGAGTGTACTCACTATACAAGCACTGTACACCTGCACTTTGATGTGATCCGTGAGTTTACTGTTGTCCATACCCTTTTGGTCCACCTTGTTAGGGTGGTAGAGGCTTTTCCAATCTGAGTACTTAGCTCTGTTGCCAGAGATAGGGTGTCTGAGGTGACTGAACCGAGGTATGTGAATTCATTGACGGTCTCAAGTTCTTGGGATTTTATGCTGAAATGAGAGGGACTGTCCACATCTTGGCCCATCACCTTTGCCTTTTTGATGCTGATGGTTAAGCCAAAGTCCCTACACACCCTGGAAAAACAGTCCATCAGTTGTTGGAGGCTGTGTTCATTATGAGTGGAAACTGCAGCATCGTTGGCAAAGAGGAGGTCTCTTAGAGTGAATGCTTGCACCTCGGTTTTTGCCTTCAGCCTTGACAAGTTAAACAGCTCCCCATCTGATCTGGTATGGCTTCAGTAGATTGACCAAATGCCTGCTTGAGGAGCATAGTGAAGAAAATGTCATCTAGAGTAGGGGCGAGTACACAGCCTTGCTTTATTCCACTGCAGATGTCAGATGCCTCAGAGGTAGATCTGTCATATAGACACCAATCCCCCTCGTGTTTTCATGGAAGGACTTAACAATGCTCAGGCGTTTTGAGGGGGCAATCAATTCTCCCAAGGATCTTGAACAGACCGTCTCTGCTCACGAGGTTGAAAACCTATGTGAGGTCGATAAAGGCCAGGTAGAGGGGCTTTTCTCTACTCCCTGCATTTCTCCTGCAATTGTCTCACCGAGAACACCATGTCAATCATGAATCTTCCAGATCTGAATCCACACTATGACTCAGGATAGACTCTTTTGATGAGGGTCTGGAGCTGTTCAGGGCCACGTGAGCAAAGAGTTTGACCACAATGTTGAGCAGGGATATGCCGCCATAGTTTTTGCAGTCAAAAAAAGTACACCCTTGACTCTAATAGCTGGTATTGCCCCCTTTGGCAGAAACACCCTCAAGTAGGCATTTCTTATAAATGTCTACCAGTCTTTGATACTGACTTGGAGAAAATTGTGCCCACTTCTCCATGCAGCATTCTTTCAGCTGTATGATGTTTTGAAGGGTTTCTTGTATGCACAACCTGTTTCGAATTCCCCTACAGCATCTCGATGGGATTTAGATCTGGGCTTTCACTTGGCCATCCAGAACCCTCAAATTCTTTTCTTCTTTTTTTTTCAACCTGTCCTTGGTGGATTTACTGGAGTATTAGGGTCATCGTCATGTTGCAAGGTCCACTTTCGGTTATGCTTCAATCTTCTGCCAGGTGGTCTCACATTATCCTCAAACACGTTCTGGTACAATGAAGAATTTATAGTGGATTCTGTAATGGTGAGCTTCCCTGATGCAGCAAAGCAGCCCCAAACCATAACATTTCCACCACCATGCTTTTACAGTTGCTATCAGGTTCTTCTGGTCAAATGCTATCTTGGTTTTCGCCAAACATGTCTTCTGCTACTGTGCCCAAATAACTCTGTTGACTTGACTGTCCAGAGCACATTGTTCCAGAAGTCCTGGTCTTTGCCTGGGTGTTCATTGGCAAACTTTAGTCTTACTCTGATATTCTTTCTGGACATCATAAGTTTCCCCTGACACACCTCCCATGTAGTTCAAATTTGTGCAGCTTATTTCTAATGGTAGACTCGTGCACTTTGACATCATCAGTAGTAAGCGCTACCTTTAGGTCCTGTGATGAAATTTTGGGGTTCTTAGAGACTTATTTCAGCATCTTGTAGTCTGCTCTCGGGCTGAACTTGCTGGGGAAGCCTGGCCTGGACAAGTCTGCAGTTGTTTGAAATCTTCTCCCCTTGTACATGATCTTCCGGACAATGGAGTGATTGATTTCCAATTGTTTGGACATATTATTAAATCCCTTCCCAGACTCATAAGCATCTATAACCTTCTCTCCGAAGACCTCAGAGAGCCGTTTCAATTGAGATGTGGTGATACCACACATTTCAACAACAAAGAGCAAACCAAACTAAATGGCCGAGGTTAAATTAAGACAGGTGCCTCCAAGATCCTCTGTAATGTTTTTCTAATCATTTGCACCTGATCTGATGTCCTGATTCTCATTATATATCATTTAAGTGGTGATAAATGTAGGGGTTGTACTTACTTTTTCCACATGCAAAATTCTCATTTATGTTTATTTAAATTGTACAATGAACTACAAAATGTAAATGTTGCATGATATTTGATGATATCACCTTTATCTATCAATATTGTTGAAATGAAGATCAAATATCTGTATGTTGAAAAAGTCAAATTTTTACATGACTGTATAATCCATCCATCCATCCATCCTTTATCTGAACCGCTTATCCTGCTCTCAGAGTCATGGGGATGCTGGAGCCTATCCCAGCAGTCATTGGGTGGCAGGTGGGGAGACACCCTGGACAGGACATCACACACACATTCATACCTAGGGGCAATTTTTTTTTAGTACGGCCGATTCACCTGACCTACATGTCTTTAGACTGTGGGAGGAAACCGGAGCACCCAGAGGAAACCCACGCAGACACGGGGAGAACATGCAAACTGCACAGAGGACGACCCGGGACGACCCCGGGGCTTGAACCCAGGACCTTCTTGCTGTGAGGCGACCGCGCTAACCACTGCGCCACTGTGCTGCCCATGACTGTATAAAACTCTTCATCCAGACTGACAGTTATGATCTTGTGTCTCCACAAACGTTGTGTATCAATTTGCACTGCAAAATGTATCAGGTTTCATTCATTTCTTAAAGCTAATCTAAAAAAAAACTGCTCATGATTGTTACAATTTTCAGGGGGTCTAGGGGTAGGAGGAGGTATGTAACATAAGTATAGTTAAATATAGTGATCCGGTGGAAATTTGTTGAGCGTGTTGGGTGTAAATAATTGAGACCAGACAAGACTGAAGGTGCAATCAAGTTGTATTATAAACAGTGCAAGTGACAAATGAAGTGCTATTTATATATCAACATTACTAGTATTTACCCAAAACACAAAGACACAACTAGGTCACAAGGCCAAGGGGCACAGATGCTACCAAAGAAAGGAAAGAAACAAAACCAAACAGAGCTAAAATGAAAGAGAGTGGCTCACTAACTACATGTCCAACCAAACAAAAGCCAGCCAATCTGACTACTCTGACCATTGTTCAGAATAAAAATACATGAATGGCAAATCAGCCCTTACCTAATAAGTCTATACAAAGGTTCCACCTAAGTGTAGCAGCGATGTACAGAGGCCTCTGTCTTACCTGCCCCGGGGCCTGGCCCACACACAGACAACCACACAGTCACCAGTAGGGGGATGATCAAATACACTGGTTTCTGTCATACGCACAATCAGAGATATGCCAAGGGCAGCAGACACACAGCTTTTCATCCCCCAGAGGAGGGATGTGATTGGTAGAGACGGGACCAGGAGAATGATGATTGACAGCAGGGACAAGGAATGGAATGGTGGACCAGGAGAATGATGATTGACAGCAGGGAGAGTGAATGGAATGGCGGACCAGGAGAATGATGATTGACAGCAGGGAGAGTGAATGGAATGGCGGACCAGGAGAATGATGATTGACAGCAGGGACAGTGAATGGAATGGTGGACCAGGAGAATGATGATTGACAGCAGGGACAGTGAATGGAATGGTTATTGGAGCTTCTGCGACATTACAGCAGGGAAAGGGGGGGGGGCAGAGGGAAACAAAACCCAGAGCAACGTGGACTGTAACCCTGAGAATTTCAAGAACATTCTTTAAGCAAATGAAACTGCATTGGGAAGACGCGAAATTTCCTCATTCCACTGGAAATTCATTAGTTTAAAGGAAAACAAAATTTGAAAAGGGATGGATATTTCTTGCAGTTTGTCTATGCATTATTGTATTTTTTAGATAAGACATGGAAAATCTGTTCAGCAATCAGACAGAAATAGAGAGGACAGTCAAAACATAAGGAAAGCAAAGCTTATCTGAACCAATCTGCACTTGCAGTCTGAAAACGGGGTTGCATATGAGTCTTGAATACCGTGTTGACAGGGCAAATGAAAACCTCAAACCTGAATAAGCATTCACATTTGAATTGGTTCTGTTTTTTGTAAACTTTTTGTAAAACCATTTAAGTATGTTATATAAATTGGACCCACAATTTTTCAGTTTGCCTCATTTTTGTATATTCTTGAGATTGTTATTTTAGATGTGTGATATTCCATGAAAGAGTGTGTGATACTTTACTTTTTTGTGCATGTGTTTTTCTAGACCACTCCATCACGACTGTGGGTGGAGACAGAAACTGGACTCCACACACACAAACACACCGTGTGTTAACCTGATATACCAAATGTCTGCTTTCCACACTCTCTCTCTCCCTCTCCGTCTGTGCTTTCTGTATAGGAAACTACTGTTGTGTCCCACTTTGTCCACTCATGCCTTTCACTACATCGGCCTACACCAGGTGCGTTGCGTGTCGAACAGCTGTTGACGCCGTAATAGTTTGGCCGATGTCTGCCCGTTGTGAATAAATGTACACGTGATGGATGAATTATTTATGTGCTCGGCTGCCTTACCTCCTCTAAACACACCTGCCTTCCTTCGCTTACCTTAGCAGTAGCATCACTTCCACCTTGGCTATCCCCCTGGCTGCCAACAGGCCCTCTCTGGACTTGGTGAAACAAAAGGTAAGGGTCTGTGTCTGGAAAGTAAGAGCGTCAGAGAGAATGAGCTGTAACCGGGCTGGGTTTTGTTTTTTTGTCTTTTTAAATACAGTAATCTGATGTGGAACATGTTGCCTATAGCCTTTGCGGTTTCCTGAGGCCGCAGAAAGATCTAGAGAGAGCTCGAGCTCTTTTCCTTTTCCTCTTTTCCAATTTCCTCCCAAAATGTATTATATCCTTTGAAAGAAATAAGCTTTACCTTAATATTACCTAGCTGCTGATATCCCTGAACCATGTGTGCCTAACTTACTATGTTAACAAGTTGTGGGCTCAAATAGTTAATAATCCGTCCGAGTACATAGAATATTACCTTTTTTTTGTGTGTGATACCTTTACTCACGTTAATAATAAGCAAATAAAACGTATCATATATCATCATGAATGATTTTTTAAGAAAAAAAAATACTGCATTAATTACTCCAGCCCACTTTCATGGATCATAAAGTATGACGATACCTGAGAATTGAAGTTTAATATTGTTATTTGTGATGATGACCAGGGTTTGAATACCACAAATTAAACTATTTACAAGAAAGATTCCAGGCCTGTTTGTTTTAGACTTCCTGGTGGTGGCGCATGACAATGGCTCCCCCGTCACAGAGGTCTCAGCGCACCTCCGTTCCCACGCTGTCTGTTCCTCAGAGGAGGTACTCGGAACACCGTGATGCTGCTAATGCAGAACAGAGACCAGTTCACACAAGCATGTCCCTCCCACTGGACCCTGCTACACAGCCCCTGCTAAACACACTGTAGGTACATATCCAGGGGCCCTGGATATGTACCTACATATGGAGCGCGTCATCTAGTAATCGGAAGGTCGCTGGTTTGATCCCCGGCTCATCCAGAGAACGTGCCAAAGTGTCCTTGAGCAAGACACTGAACCCCTAACTGCAGCTGATGAGCAGGTTGGCACCTTGCATGGCAGCCTCCTCCATCAGTGTATGAATGTGTGTGCGAATGTGAGGCGTACATTGTAAAGCACTTTGAGTGGTCGGTAGACTAGAAAAGCGTCTTTAAAAAAAAATCTTTAATTAAGATTTTTTTTTTTTTAAAGTAAAAATTTCAAAAAAATTCAATTTAATTTTTAATTTTTTTCTTTTTTTTTTAAATAAACAAAATTAGAAAAGCGGTTGGTAGACTAGAAAAGAAAAACTGTGAATTTTGTCATTTTCACAGATGATAAAATGCTTTTGCTTTCTTATTTCTGGGTTTAGAAAAAAAGTTGGGGAAACCCCCCCCCCCACTCTCCACCATCCTCCCTGAAATATAAATCAAGTTAATCAATGCAAGTGCAGGGCAACAGGTTTTACCATCCTGGTCAAAGGTCACAGAGGCGGGACTTGTAAAGGTGACTTGACAGGAGAGAAGAGAAAGAAGCGCTTACCTCGTTTACATAAAAGACAACCCCCCCTCCCATACTCACACCACCTCCCAGTTGTCAAACACAGGGAACACCGATTAAAAAAAACAAAAACTAGTGCAATAGTAACATGAGCTATGAATCTTCAGCCCAGTCTCACGGCAGTTCGTGCAATAGTCACGACATTTAATCTATTGATTCGTGTGCGTGGACACGAATTTCCCCTTTTTTCGTGACGCTCAGCACGACTGGACTGCGGAAGGCTGATGGGTAGCCTAACGTAGCCTCCCGCTGTTGAAACCGACCAAAACAAGCTTGGTTTCTCAGAATCGAAGGAGAAATAATGAAAACGGACGGGCGCAACGCTAGCCTGTCATATTGTTGAGGTATCAAGGACACTTTCGTGTTTTTGTGTTGAGAAATGTTAAAGACGTCTTTAAAATCCACAGGTCGATCGATATGCGACGGGTCCTCTCCGGCCCTAACCGCTCCCGAGTCCCGATTGACAGAAGAAGAAAAAAACGTGGCGCAGACACGAAACAGCCTTCCAACAGAAATGCAGCTTGAAAGTCGTGCGGAGTGTCACGAAAAAATGGAACATTCGCGTCCATGTAACCAATAGATTAAATGTCGTGACTATTTCACGACCTGCCGTGAGACTGGGTAGGATTCTTACAGTATGTCACCAAAATGACAAGCGGCCAAAGATGAAAACATCCTTTGAGCATTAAACATTCGTGTGTGGGGAAAAGTTTTAGAGAGTTTAGTTTTAGAGAGGGGGTATCAACCAGGTGGGGGAGGGTGATGAAGTAGTACATGTTTTTGTCAAATATGAACACACACACACACGTGAATTGAGCAGTGTGTCTGTTCTTATATAGGATGGTGTCTCCTGCCATCGCCCTGGCCTTCATCCCCCTTGTCGTGACGCTCATCATCCGGTATCGCTACTACTTTGCGCTGTTCTACCGGGCTGTTCTGGTTCGAATCTGGAAGGACTGTGTGACTGGGCTAAGCCGAGAGGAACGGGCCTTCCAGTACGTTTTAACCCATGCCACCCCGGGAGACCCTGACAGCATCCTGGACGCCTTTGACGTCTGGTGCACCAAAGTGGAGTTCATCAGCAACATTGGGCCCAAAAAAGGTTGGCTCAGCAACAACAAGTATATCCCAGATTGTCCAACAGAAATAGGAACGAGACAGCACACACAGTAATACCTGATCTCTACCGATGGAGGGTTATGAAAACATCACAATTATATATACACACACACACATACAAATATGTGTATATATATAAACAATTGAAATTGATCATAGGATTATGCTGAAAAGCTAATACAAAGAGTATCCCAAACAAACACACACCATTCCCGGAGTCATGTTCCTACATTCTCATCCTCTAACCTAAAGAATGGCCAACCCAAGCAAAAGCCCATTTCACTCAGACGACCTACTTATGTCTGTTCTCTGGGTGTTTGTGTTGTGTGGTGTGCCCGTCTTGGTCTCTGACCGTGTAGGGAAGATCCTGGACCGGCTGCTGTCGGAGCAGAGCCCACTGACGGTGCTGGAGCTGGGTTCCCACTGCGGCTACAGCACGGTGCGCATGGCCCGGGCCTTGCCCCTGGGCGCCAGACTGTACAGCGTGGAGATGGACCAGAGCAATGCCGCCATCGCAGAGAAGGTCATACGCCTGGCAGGGTTCGACGACGACACGGTGAGAAAGCCCTAACACACATGTACACGCAACTCTACAAACAAGGTTTATTCATGCCCATGGCACATTTGCGTATATGACGAAGTTAATGCAGGACACTTAACACCAATGTGTGAAGTAGAGAAGCACATGTAGGGCTGACATGAATCCTGCTGGGGTCTGAGTCCCACTGAGGCCAGCTGAACTGTGCTAAACATGTGCACTTACATGCCCACAAAGTACTCTGTTGCAAGCTGAATCTCTTGACAGCTTGCTGCCATAACATGAATTACCTGTGGATGTCTTTCTAACCCATTTGTCACTGGGACAGTTCCAGATTTAGAGTTTTACTGGCCTCATACAAGCTCTAGGAAAATTTTGAGAAGTACACGTGTTTACCACATCAGATACTGCCTTGGAAGGGGCTGCCCTTGTTCAAATACTTGTCAGCCAAGTTTTAGGTTTACACACCAGTGTGTTCATCAGGTGGAGTTAATCGTGAGTCCGTCTGATGAGGTTATTCCACGGCTGCGGTCAGACTATGGCCTGGAAAGGCTGGACTTTGTCTTCATGGACCACTGGAAGAAGTGCTACCTACCTGATCTGCAGGTAACTGTGTGAATCCCAATCATAAGACAGATGTAAGACTTTCCATTCCTCTGAGGAACTATAGGGAAGGACCACAGGGGCGGCACGGCTCAGGAGGTAAGAGTGGGTCGTCTAGTAATCAGAAGGTCGCTGGTTCGATCCCCGGCTCCTCAGAGAGCGTGTCAAAGTGTCCTTGAACAAGACACCGAATCCCCAACTGCTCCTGATGAGCAGGTTGGCACCTTGCATGGCAACCTCCACTATCAGTGTGTGTGTGTGTGTGTGTGAATGAGTGAATGTGAATGTGAGGCATACATTGTAAAGCGCTTTGAGTGGTCCGTAGACTAGAAAAGCGCTATATAAATGCAGTCTATTTACCATTAATCGGACCCAGTGATATAAAATGTCCTTGAAATGTAATGAGACTAAAACATTATGTTCCCTGATGTTGAAATATTCATAAATCGTAGTTGCACGCCAAAGTGCACTTAAATACAGTCCATGAGTAAAAGTACACAGAAACTGGGATGAATTTCAGTGTCAATTAGTTAAGTGGTATCACGGCAAACTCGCAAGTACGTCGACAGTTGGGTTTACTTCAGTCTGAACTGCAGTCTCTTCCATGGTTGTTACAGATGCTGGAGGGCTCTGGTTTGTTGGGGAAGGGCTCCATGGTCCTGGCAGACAACGTGCTTTTCCCCGGGGCTCCCAACTTCCTCAGACACATCCGCAGCAGCGGTCTGTACGAGTGGAGGCTCCACCGGGCCATGCTGGAGTACAGCAAAGGCATCAGAGACGGCATGGCCGAGCTGGTGTACCAGGGCGTCAAGTAAACTGAACACCGTCAGACATCTCCGCACACACGGTTACACACACACACACACAACACACACACATGGGGAAGAGGTAATGTAAAGTGAAATGTTGAACTGTGGGCTGAAACGAAATTTGAATCTTATTCTTGTTACATTCTGAGAGTTTTGCAACGCCCCTGTTTTTGAAGTGTGTTTTAGAGACAGACGTTTCAGGAAGACATCCCTCTGCTGCCAGCTATACTGTACATCAGGGGGCGGCAACATGGTCCAGAAAGGTCTGGTGTGGGTGCAGGTCTTTGTTCCAACCAAGTAGTTACACACCTGATTCTATAAGTCAACCAATAGTCTTTGCTAAGGATCTTGATTTGTACACTCAGGTGTGTAACTCCTTGTTTGGAACAAAGACCTGCACCCTCACCGGACCTTTCTGGACCATGTTGCCTATCGCTGTTGTGCATTATGTCTGCTGGTCCTCACCCCTGCTCACAAATCCCCCCACCGGCTAATTACACACAAAAATGCGTTCCCACAGAAAATCTGCTAACCTCTTCTCTACAAAGCAAATAATTAAGTCTAGTGTGGGTTCCTATTTACAGCTTGTTTATTAATATCAAGACAAGTAACAACTGGAAAATATCACCAACAGAAACTTCATTAAACTTGACACTTTAAAATCCCTGTCATGTTTCGGCTGGACTTATTGTGTTTATGGACTTTTCTGTCAATTAGTGGCTTTTGTGATTAAAAACGTAAAAAACAGGTTAAACATTTGTGAAATTTCTCTCTAATACTGAAGTCGCAGTCTGCTTACTATTAACCTGGTATGTGTGTCACATGACTGCCGCTGACCCTGCACATTGTGGAACGTGTGGTGCAGAAAACTTGGAAGGACAAACGTGCCTTCCCGTTTCCACACTACACGTTTCTGGAAGGTCACGGCCGCTCCACATAAGATGACCTTTTACAGAGAGAAAAAAGGACTGTCAATGTATTTGACTCACGAAGCTGACGCGCTGTTCAAAGGATAATGTTAACGTAAAAGACAGCATCATCAGTCTTCTATAATCAGTAGTGTGGGTGTTGGGAAACCAACAAGAAAAATGCCAGGTCATAACTGTAATTGTATGAGATTTCCAGGTCCATTGGTGTACGACCAGTTGAGCTACCGTTCCTGCCAAGTTAGCAGTCTGGAGACCCCATGGGACATGGCATGACTGGAAATAAAAGGAGCTCAAAGGTCCTATCTTGACAAAAACAAGATGACTAAGGACCTTGAGGGGTTGTGCGTATTACTGCCGAGAATGTGTACGTGTTTGCCTGACAGGGACAACGGGAAAAGATAGCCAAAACACTGCCACTATCTCCAAATTGCAAAAGAACAACTTAGTCCTTGTGTGTGTGTGTGATTATCCAACCATTTTCTATTGATCCGTTTACTCTAAAACAGTGGTTGTCAAACAGGTCATCAGGGATACCAGATAGTTCATTACACCCTTACATCCACCTATTGTTCCAGTCATTCCAGCCTCCTGGCAGGCAGGCTTTGCACCTGGAACGACAAGTGGATGTCATGAACTACACCTCAGAACAGACACCCAGCCGAACTGGTGGAGCACGAGGACCGCCGACCAAAAACATCTGGAGTTTTCACAAAGCCCCAGGTATTACTTACAATGGAATATTAAGGCCATCTACAAATATATATATATATTTTTTTTTTTAAGTTTTCTGAGAAATTAAGTCGGATTTTTGAATTAATTTTGATTATATTTTAATAATTGGGACATTTTGAGAGAAAACACCAGAAGTTAGTTTTATTTGACATTCTATGAAGTCGCGTGTCCTCAGTGAAGCGCAAACAACCGGCCAGTATCCACGAGAGCATTCAAACATAAAGGCACGTAAAATTTAGGACATTTCCCAACAATTTTGAATTTTCCAATGTGCCTTTGAAAGGTACGAATTATACATTTATTTAAAGACAATTCTGAAATGCTGGTGTGGCTTTCCTCTATGTTTAGTATTTGAATGCCACGCTGCTCTAGTTGGTTGTTTGCACGAAATAAAGACAATTTTATAATTTCTACTGACAATTTACAAAGATGTGTAACTTCATGGAATGTCAAAAAATTGTTTTTGAATTATTTTGTCACACTAATGACTAATTCTCAAATCATCAAAACCGACCATTTCAAAATTCTGACTTTTTTAAGAAAAATGTAATATGTTTTTTCTTGCCTGGCCCTAATGTTCCACTGTAATTCCCGTCTCAGAAATTTGCTCTCGAACATATGCAGGCACGCACAAAATAACTACACATCCATGCACATTTTGCCATTTGACAACTCAACCTCTGGCTTTATAACACTATGGATGAACACTATAGAATCTGTAGACAAAGGTAACAGCAGAGATGAACTGCAATCCAACGAGGCTGTGTGAAGAGACTGAAGGGGGGCGGGGGGCAATACAGCTTGAGCCCAATTACCCCTTCAGCTGTAACAGCATAGGCTTCAATCCAAGAGCACTATTTTTTTCTACTGACAAATTTTGTATCTGTCCCCACAGAGCAAAGAGGTAACAGTCAGTCAGATTTTGAGGCTGTGTGAATCCTGCCTCAGAAGGCTTGGTCAGGACTTGCAAAGTATCGATTTAAATCATCCACTGGTCCTGGTCCTGGTCTGCTCCCTCCATGTCCACCTGATGGACAAAAACAGAGCCGAATTAATGAAAAAGCACACAAAGTAGCGTGTTTAAAGCTACAATCCTGAAGATGTACTTGCAAGCAAAACGTGCTTTTCGATATTTTCTAGCCCTGACATTTTTAAGACAACGGCTTCTCCGAGAACAGGTCTAGGATCCAAATCAAGACCACTTTTGTAGTTGTTAATGTTAATGGACATTCATGTAGGATTTTTATCAAGAAAAATAATATGGATCATACTGTATCACTTCCATCACTATCACAGGTATGCCGGGACAAAGTAGACATGCAGAGGCAACCTTGATGAAGTTGCCAAGTTGTTGTGGGTAACAGGCCTGTATGGCAGACCAAGTTCTTAGAGGTCGTTTACCAGACACAGCAACATCATTCAATAATCAAAACCCAGGCTCAGTCACATTTTTCACTTGTATGGCTGTAGAAAAGGCACCGACACCACGCCATTGGCGGCTCTTTCATTTCCAATTGGAGCTTTGGGATTGGGAGTGGTCAAACACCTCAAAAACCAGCAAAATGATAGATGTTTGCAAAAAAACAACAACACAAAAAGACTCTCAAAGACTGTAGCTTTAAAGATGTACACGATGATCAATACATTAAAAAAAATTCAATGCAGTAAACAATTCTTCAAACAGACTTAAAACTAATCAACACATTTTGGCTACATTACCTTTACCAAGTAAATGTCAAAGTGTGGCTGGAGGAGGATGAATTCCCTAACAGCTACCCTTCCTGACTATTCAAAGCCCTCTTTTTGTTAGGTTTACATCATCACACAAGCGCTTACATATTAATTGTACATCAAAAAAAGAAGTATTTAAAGGAAGGACCATGGAGAGGAATGAGAAATGTATAACATTATGGAAAAGAAAGAGAATTGTTTCACTTCATGCATAAAAAAAAGCCATTTTACCCTCTACGCAGTTACAGTGAAGCTTACTTCCATTTCATTTTCAATGAAACATAACCTTGATGACATTTTGGAACAAAATATCTTTATCACACTTCATTAATCTAAATTTTCAACATGCCTGGTATGGCCCCTAGATTAGAAATATGATGCCAGCTAGTTTCTTTCCTCACATTGCTTCAGTGTAATTTCAATGTTGTCATGAAGTTCGGGAAATTTGGAGATTGCCAAAATCGAATGTTCCTTGATTTTTCTCCAACCTCCCTTGTTGATGTCTCCTTCAGTTTATTTCTATTGAATGCACGGTATCATATCACAGCATTCAGTGGAAAATTTCAATTAAGACGCATTTTGGGCACAAGACCGTCAAGGTAGGTGCTGTAACTACACCTCGCTCAATGCAGTGCAAATTCATTAATGAGCAGAAAAAACCATAAACAACATCAGGGCGTAATGGCACAGGGGTCGAGTTTGCACAATTGTTGTGAAAGCCCCTGATTGCGTCTAATTATTTGCAGTCAGAGAGCAGAAGCCCCCCAAGAAAGTCCATAGCACCCCCGTAGCACCCCCCAAAAATGTTGTAACTTCTTTACACATTTCATTTTTTCACTGAATAAAATTAATTGTTCGACTGTGTGACATTATCTGGTCATTATTGGTCATCTATTAACAGGACCAGTCTGAGCCAATTAACAGATGATCGATAATACATTATTTACAGTACATTCCCTAGCTACCCCACACATTTTAGTTATCGCACTTAAAATAGCAGGTGTGGTTGGCTAATGGCTGGTTGGGCTTGTTTAATGATCGAAGGTGCATTCTCAATGCAGAAGTCAGTGACCAATATCGTCCAAAATGGATCGTTTCTTGGTCTCCAAATGGCCACATTTTGTGGATGATCAACCCGCAACAGCTGAGATAGCGAGTCTCCTGAAACAAGCTTAGAGACGGGAGATCAGCTAGAGCAGGAGGAGAATCAGTTTGACGATGCTACGGCCAGCATGAACGTTAACGTGGCTGTTAGCCAACATCCAGTGTAGTATATGGGTTTGAACATATATACAGAGTGATACGAAAGTGAGCCTTTACTATATAGGTAGTACTAGGAGAGGCCAGTAGGTTTGCTCTCAGGCGGATGTGTGAACGGAACTGAAATCGGTAAGGACACGCTTGCACGCATGGTGGTTTTTGTTCCTAAATAAAGTTCATAAAAAGGACTACCAGCCAGTCTCCTCATCAGTATAAACCACAATATGGTGTCAGAAGTGGCAGCGTTTGATGTTTTAATCGCCAAAGAAGACAAACGACTGAGAGGACAAGAGAATGGTGAGCTTGTTGCAAAGTTCCAGTGTCTAAATGTGTTAGGTCCGATGGCACTAAAGTCAAAAGTGTTTGTGAGGTTACACTAACGCGGAAGAGAAAACAAAATGGAACAATTTCAGTCACCTGTTAGCATTAATAGGCAACATATGTGACAACTGGCGCAGATGGGAGCAAAGATATAGGCTGTACTTGACGGCAACTGAAATGTCGAAAAAGGAAAATGAGGCGCAAGTGGCAATATTACTGCACACGCTAGGCGAAGAAGCACTCGAAGTGTACAACACACTTGATATAGCCAGGGCCGAGCCTGAAGACGTGCAGGTGGACCACATATTGCAGGCTTTCAGAGACTACTGTACGCCAAAGAAAAACGTGGTATTTCAGCGGCACCAGTTTTGGATGTATGTAATGCAAGAACCAATGCATACTGACAAATTTGTCGCAGAGCTAAAACAAAGGAGCAAAGACTGTGAGTTCGGCCTATCTGAAAATGACATGCTGAGAGACAAAATCATTTTCAGTGTTACAGATAAGCATCTGAAAGAGAAACTACTGAGCGAACCTAACCTGACTTTAGCTAAAGCCATTGAAATTTGCAGGGCATCAGAGATAGCCAAAGAGCAAATCAGCATAATGGTGCGTGCAAAGAAGGAAAATGAGGTGCATGCAATAACGGAGGCAACAAGACCAATAAGGCAAAATAAACCTAAGGCCAACAAAACAGCGTTCAGTGATAATAATAAAAAGGAGAAATATGACAACCAAACAAAAGTATGCAACAAATGTGGAAAGACACATGGCCCAAAAGCATGTCTAGCCTATGGAATGAAGTGCAGAGCTTGTGGGAGGGGCAATCACTTTGCCAAGATGTGCAGAATGAAAGGAGTGCAAGCAGTGCAGACAGTGGATTCACTATTTGTGGGCAGTCTGGAGTGCACCCAGGTAAATGCACTGAGTAAAGCTAGTGATAAGCCGTGGCGAGCTACTTTGTCAATTAGAGGAGTGCCGATCAACTTTAAACTAGACGCGGGTACTGACGCTAGTGTTCTCCCTCTAGAACAGGTCAGAAAACTCTCAGGCAAATTACGCCTGAGTCCCACAAATACAGTATTAAGAGTCTATGGTGGTAACCAGATTAATCCAGCTGGTAGCACCTACCTGAAATGCAGTACTGAACGAGCAAAGTCCAGGCTCCAATTCTATGTCAGTAAGCAGTCAGCATCTCCATTTCTTGGAAGAGCAGCATGTGATGAGTTGAACTTGGTCAGACGTGTTGATAAAATCAAGGAGATCTCACCCACAACCAAAGAAGAGCTGGCGAGGCAGTATCCAGAAGTGTTCCAGGTGCTTGGAGAGTTCCTTGATGAGCATCATATACACGTTGGCCCAGTAGTGACCCCCATGAGCCATGGCTGCAGAAAAATCCCATTTGCCATCATGGACAAACTGAAAAAGACACTGAGTCAGCTGGAAAAAACTGATGTAATCACTCCAGTAATGGAACCGGCACAGCCGGTGAACAGTTTTGCAATAACTGAGAAGAAAAATGGCTCACTCAGACTTTGCCTTGATCCTCGAGAGCTGAACAAAGCCATCAGATGACAGCACTACTCCATACCGACACCCACAGATGTCCAAAGCAGACTGTCTGGCAAGAGAATATTTACAATACTTGATGAAAAAGATGGGTACTGGCAAATCAAGCTTGACAGAGCATCGTCAGTGCTATGCACCTTCAACACACCATAGGGGCGTTACAGGTTCAAGCGCCTCCCATTTGGTATAAAATCAGCCAGCAAAGTCTTCCAACAGAAGAGCAGTGAAACATTTGGTGACATTGAAAGTGTACAGGTGATAGCCGACGATATGATCATCGCTGCAGCCAATGAGAAGGAACATGCCGAGACACTGCACAAGGTAATACAGAGAGCCAAAGAGATGAATGTCAAGTTCAATGCAGACAAAGTGCAGTACAAAGTGATGGAGGGGAAGTATGTGGGACACGTGATAAACCTTGAAGGAGGACAGTCAGACAGTGACAAAGTCAATGCTATTGTATACATGCCAGCACCAGAAGATAGAAAGGGTCTAACAAAGGCTACTATGTATGACTAAGCACCTGTCCCAAAACATACCTATAGAAGCAGCAATGACAGCACCTTTAAGGCAGCTACTGAGCAAAGACATGCAGTGGCTGTCGTCACATGAACACGATGCTGCCCTGAAAAAAACTCAAGACAGCACTAACTGAGGCTCCAGTAATGACATTCTTCGACCCAAATCAGCAGATAGTCCTCCAAGCTGATGCATAGAAAGATGGGCTGGCTGCATGACTGCTGCAGTGAGGACAGCCAGGGGCATATGCATCTGGAGCCCTAACACATGCTGAGTGCAACTATACACAGATTGAAAAAGAACTGCTTCCAGTCGTGTTTGCAAACGAAAATTCCACCAGTACGTGTTTGGTGCACATGTGGTGGTGCAGTCAGACCACAAGCCTCTGGAGGCTATATTCACAAAGCCATTAGGACAGGCACCTGCCAGACTACAACGAATGCTGCTACCACTTCAGCATTATGATCTCCACATCAAGTACATGCCTGGGAAGGAAATGCTATTAGCAGACACTTTATCCAGAGCGTTTGGTGCTGTGGAAACACAAGAGGAGTCCATGACTACAGATGAAAAGGTAGTCTATGCCATGGAGGCAACCGAGGCTCTGGGAAGAGAGATGCATGAGAGACTTAAGATGGCAACTGAGGAGGACCGGACCTCGCAAAAGCTACTAGACACTCACCAGAGAAGATGGCCAAAGCACAAAAAACAGATAGATGCTGAGCTGAAAGTCTATTGGCCAATCAGAGATACAATCACAGTAAATGGGGGGGTCCTGATGATAGGAGACAGATTCACCATCCCTAAAAAGCTGCGACCAGACATGCTACAGAGACTACACACAGCCCATCAATCAGAGTCAGAATCAGAATACTTTATTCATCCCCGAGGGGAAATTGGGTGCAGTACAGCGGACCAAAGAACAGGCACGCAAGTATCTATGTTGGCCAGGCATATCGGCTGATATAGAGCAAATGGTTGGGAGCTGCCCCACCTGTCAACAACACCTACCAAAGAATCAGAAGGAGCCACTAAAATCCCATGAGCTGCCAGAGCTACCATGGTACAACGTAGGTATGGACATTTTTGAGCTACAAGGCAAATCTTTCCTCCTCACATTAGATTATTTCTCAAAATATCCTGAGGTCTGACAAATGTGTGACAAAATAGGGAGCACAGTAATGGCAAAGCTGAAGGCTGTGTTTTCCAGACATGTGTTCCAAAGGAAGTGGTGAATGACCATGTGCCATTCGCTAGTGCTAAGATGAATCAATTTGCAAGTGACTGAGGAATAACATGGACATTCTCAAGCCCAGGCTATCCACAGTCTAACGGGATGGCATAACACACAATAATGACCATTAAACTCATGCTGAAGAAGGCAGAACAGACTAAGACAGACCCCCACCTGGTTCTGTTGACTTTAAGGAACACTTCTGTGACGGGCTCTCTCCTGCAGAAATGCTGATGGGTCGGGTCCTAAGAAGCACATCCCAGTAGCCAGTGGATGGATGGATTGCATTTATATAGCACTTTTCTAGCTGCAACAGCCACTCAAAGTGCTGTGCTCAGGCATCCGGGTGGCGTGGTGGTCTATTCCATTGCCTACCAACATGGGGATTGCCAGTCGAATCCCCGTGTTACCTCTGGCTTGGTCGGGCATCTCTACAGACACAATTGGCCGTGTCTGCGGGTGGGAAGCCGGATGTGGCTATGTGTCCTGGTTGCTGCACTAGCGCCTCCTCTGGTCGGTCAGGGCGCCTGTTCGGGGGCGGGGGGCATTATCTCCCACACACTACATCTCCCTGGTGAAACTCCTCACTGTCAGGTGAAAAGAAGCAGCTGGCGACTCCACATGTATCAGAGGAGACATGTGGTAGTCTACAGCTCTTCTCAGATTGATATAGGGGGTGAGTCAGTGACCGGGACGGCTCGGAAGAGTGGGGTAATTGGACAGGTATAATTGGGGGGGAGGGGGGGATCCAAAAAAAAATTTTTTTTTAAGTGCTGTGCTCAAACCAAGGTATCCGACAAGAGTCAAGCAGAGGCTACTGAAACTGTAACAAAGACAAGGAGAGTACTACAACCAACATGTGAGACCTCTCTCTGTGCTCGAACCAGGAATGGCTGTCAGTATAGAGACTCCACAAGGCTGGAAACCTGCCCTGGTAGAACAGAACAGTAGACAGGAGCCAAGGTCATATAATGTTGTAACGGCTGCAGGACAAAAGTACAGGAGGAATAGGAGGCAGTTGAGAACACTTCAGAATGACACACATACTGAAATAGAGGATGGTAATGTCAGTATCACAGAGCAGCCACCTCCAAGCGAGCCCACAGAACCACATGTTGAACATGTTGAACAGTTGACTGGTTTTTCCACACATGTGGAACAACCAGTCAACTGTTCAGACACACAGGTCCAACACACCAAGAGTGGCAGACTGGTAAAGCAGCCTACCAAATTCAGTGATTTTCAAATGGGCTAACAATAAAAGTTATGCTCGTATGGAGGGTTATGTGCTAAAAATCTCTGACCTACCGCCCCCCCCCCACAAAAAAAAAGGTGTACGAAGTTCTTAAAAAATGCAATTAATGTACAGTATGGAGAATGACTGTATGAAGAATGTAACACTATTGATGTCAGGAATAGATATGGTAAACATTCAAAGCCAGACCTTTGAACAGTTCATAGTGGTCTTGTGGACAGCGTTATATCGCCACTTTAAGATTAAGTTAAAGAGAAAGATGAGCAAAGGAATTTATGTTTCTTAATGCTGTATGTTCAAAGTGGTAGATGGTTAAACAAACAAGTCTATAATGTGATTGTTCTGTTTTTTTACTTTTGTGGAAAAAGGGGGATGTAGTATCAAGTGTATGCAGTCACGTGACAGTTTGTCCTAGCAACCATTCATATCACATAGCAACAGAACTGTCAGCCATATTGGTTTCCACTGAAGTGGGAGTTCAATACTGAGAGAACACGCAAAGCGTGATTTTCTGTACTCGTAGTGAATTATCTCACTGTAGAAGCGCTCTTAGCGAAATAAACTTGTTTAATAACAGAAATGGCTCTTTGCTTGATGGTTAACTGCAGTAACAAGAGCGGAAAAGCGTCTTTAGACAAGGAAAAAGTAAGACTTTTCCGCATACCTCAAGTGATAAAAGACCAAGGAGAGTTCATGGAAGAACCAATTTCAACCCGAAGACGAAGATGGCTTTCAGCTACAAGTCACGATGACATTACGGACAAAAGCTCGCTAACGACCGCGTGTGCAGCAACCATTTCGTGTGTGGAGAAGCAGCAAAAAATTGGGATCGCTTTAACGTCGCCAATGTCAGAGAGTGACGTCTTTCAATGAAATCACTCTCTGTAAAATCATTTCTCCCATCAAACTTAACTGCCAAATAAGAACTAAGAACATACACTGCTTTAATATCACTGCAACAGACTGAATTAATGTGACCATTGTAAATCTGGTCTAAATGTAATCATTTTGGAATAACCATGTGACAAAAAGGCTGACCTCGTTGATCTCGCCATCATCAGGTGACTCGTTGTAGTCGTTCATCTCATCCATGTCCTGCATGTCCTCTTCATCTTCAGAGTCTTCTTCGCTGTCCTCCTCATCCTCATCTTCTTCCTCTTCCTCCTCATCAAATGTTTGCTATGCAAAGAAGTGCAGATGTAAATCATAAATACAGAAGTGACACACAGACACTAACTACGCATCTGTCTACGAAAAACTAGTCAACTCAAAAACACAGTATCAGTTCAATTTTAATTCGCATCTTTAACTCTGTTCAAAATAAACAATGGATTTCCCTGTGCTTCAAAAAAAAATCAGCAAGGTCTACATTACTTGTATACATACAGTGGTCCAGCAACACTTTTTTTGTTAGACCTATTGTGGGAATTACCCTATTACACTAAAGGCTATATACATAAATACCTCAAAAATGGGTTTTCCGATGGGCATCAGGTTATTGTCCTTCTCAGCAATGCTCTGTAACTGATGTAGTCAAAACACAAAACATGAAGGTTTTATTTGGAGGCATGTGTAAAAAAAACTGAAAGGCCCCTTTGAGGGGGCTACCTTTTTCTACGGACATGTTAATGCAGGGTTGCCCAACTCCAGGCCTCGAGGGCCGCAGTGTCTGCGGGTATTTGTTCCAACCATGCACTACGCCACCTGATTTAACTAATTAGCTCACCTCTTGGACCAAGGAGGGAAAAGACTTAAATCAGGTGGTGTAGTGCCTGGTTGCAACAAATACCTGCAGACACCGTGGCCCTCGAGGCCTGGAGTTGGGCACCCCTGGGTTAATGTGTATGATGTGCGATGTTGCAATACTGAGGGTGTGTGAATATCTAAATATCCCAGTGTATGTGTCACAGTCTTTCGGTACATTTGTGTGTACATGTTTGCACATGCAAGTGGGCGCACATCGTTTAAAAGGTCACAAGTCTTGTACCCATGTTTGGTGCTGCTGTTCTTGCTGGTGTAGCTCCGTCTCATCTACACACGGCCGGTCAAGATTAAACCACAGCGACTCCGTTATCCGAGGAAACAGCGACGGGAACAGAGTGGACATCTCCGTCAGTCTAACGGGCACACAGGGACGATGGGGGCATTTGGACACAGGTGTTCACAGAGATCAAATCCTTTTTTTCCCAGTCAGCCAAAGGAAGGCAAGTAATATTCTTTGGCGACAAATGGACTGACACAGGAACTGGCACATACGCCACAACACTTTATCCGCAGGTCTGATTCTAAGGTGGTTGTTTAACATTAGCTAGTCCCCTTACTCACTGCTTCAACTATAAAACATTAGATATGTCGTGTCATTATAACGGTGCAGAAAACACGTCATTTGCCCCAATCGACACAGGAACATCTTAAACATCATTAAATTATGCTGAAGCAGCGACTAAGTGAAAATATCGTAAAACTTTTGTTGCAAAACTATGTTGAGGCCTTCCAACACAACCAGTGCGTTATAACCGCATAGTAACACAAGTGTCCTGAATGGCTTGGGGGGGGGGGGACCATTACACAACAGCAATCACCCATACACCAGAACGGACGACAACACTATTTACATACATACTCAGATGTAAACAAAACGCAAAAGTGTTCAGCAATGACAACTGCCTTTTGGCCAGCACATCTTGCTGGGAGAACTTCAGCTGCCCCACCTTCACTCTAACGGAGGCAGGTGGGGCACGTAAGCGAGCTCTGCTATCAGCTCACAACCAGGTCTAATGGACAGAGGAACCAGGAAGGGGAACAGAAATACATCCATTGCTCGCCCCCCCCCCCACCCCCGGAGCATAACACAGCATGAAAAATCTGACTTTACTTTCCACAAGAGGTGAGTGAGCCGGACGCTAGTTCTAAACGGAACTCTTGCTAAATTGAATAGCGTGCGCCACGACAAAGTGTGAAATGTGCCGGAAACAGCCAGACAACAGGTAAACACAAAGCACTCGGGCAAACCTTTCAACGAGGAGTCTGCGACTCAATTCAAATCTGACGGGCTCTCAACGGCTTTCTAAAAAAGAAAAAAAACTAAAATTCTTCTTCTTCTTCCTCTTCTTCTTCCTCTTCTTCGGGTTTATTGGCGGCCGGCAAACAACAATTTGGTACATTACCGCCACCTACTGGAATGGAATGTGGACCAGCAAGCCTATAAAAAAACAACAACTCTCAAACTAGTTATTGTAAGATACTGAAATATCGTCATCATCAAACCTTACTTTATTCAGACACATAGGTAGGTCCATTTAAAAAAAAAAACAACAACAAAAAAATAAATAAACACAGGACAACAACACAAAAATATAGCTAAAAACAGCAATTCACAAGTCCACAGTGATTAAAACCTATACAGACATTTGTTCCAATGTTTCCAGAAACAAGAGGAGTACCTTGTGTCCCTTTGTGTAGGCTCAGTTAACAGCATTATAATTAGGCTCTTAGAATCAATTAACCGACAGATAAATTTGTACATAAAATTCCTCAACACAGCATGAAAAGTGGGAACATTACTCGTCACAAATATGACTTGCACTTGTCCATCTTGGAAGCTTGAGCAAGATTCTGAATGCATCACTATATGCTACCTGCAGCTTTTTCATTTTTGCTTTGCTATAATCGCACCACAAGTGGGCTGTATAGAAGGGAGTACAGTTGGCCCTAAAAAGAGCAGTTTTAACCTCATCTGTACACATATGAAATTTGTGTGCCAGCATATTGGCTTGTGCATACAGTTTGCACCACTGGCGCTGCACATCATCGTAATCACATAAATCATTCCTAATGATGTGACCTAGATATCTTACTTTGTTCACCACATTTAGTGCTTGGTCTGCCAAGAAGAATGAAGGAACATTTTGCTTCTGATCCTCCTTGGTTTTAGCAATCATGACAACACTCTTTTTAGAGTTAAATTTAATGTCATGCTGCACACCAGGAGCGATTGTAGGATCAGAGCTTTAGGGGTGCTGGGCACCCAGAGTGCTGGCCTGCCAGGCAAGATAAATTTGGGGGGGGGGTGGATCAAACCATTTTCGAAGCATGGGGGGGTGCTGTATTTTTGTTGTTAAAATATTACGTTTAAACCATATACTGGATATGGTTTTGACATTTCTTCAGCTTATTAAACATGGACATACAGTAAAAAATAAAAAATCTCTTCAATTTTAGGGGTGCTGGGGTTCAATTTAGGGGTGCTGCAGCACCCCCAAAAATGGGCTAGAAACGCCTATGCTGCACACCATAACTTGAGCAGACTCTGAGCAGTTGCTGTAAGCCAGAACTATAAGGGCACAGTATGACTAAGTCATCAGCGTACATCAGATGGTTAATAAGACTATCCCCCACCATACAGCCAGTCTTCCCGCTGCCTCAAAAAAGCCCATGGCATCCTCAAGGACCCATCCCACCCAGGACACCATCTGTTTGAACTGCTCCCCTCGGGCAGACGTTACAGGACAATAACAGCTCGGACAAACAGACTAAAGAACAGTTTCTATCCCCGAGCCATAACCGCACTAAATGCTGCTAAGTCTTGATTCCTGACTTTTTGTGCAATATGTTGGTGTCCAGTAGAATGTAGAAATGAATGTGTGTGTTTTATGTTTTTAATTCTTTTTATACTGATCTTTGCACTGATAAGAACTGCACTTTCAAATTTCGTTGTACTTGTACAATGACAAATAAAGTTCTATTCTATTCTATTCTTACACTCTTTCAACTTTTTGGAAAGATCATCCATATACACATTGAAGAGAACAGGTGACAGTATTCCACCTTGTCGCACCCCATTGGTCACTGGGATGGGTGCAGATATACTCTTACCTCATCTAACTTGATATGAATACCAAAAATGCAAGATCCTTACCAAATAAGAGGGGACCCCTCACTCTTGTAGTTTAACAAACAATTTACCATGATTAACTCAGTCAAAAGCTTTTGAGGCATCCAGAAAACACATAAATACTTAAGTGTTATGTTTTCTATATTTATTAAACACTCCCTTCAGTGCATATATGCATAAATCTGTGCCATGTTTATTTTTAAAACCAAATTGATTTTCAGTAGTTTATATATATTCTTGAAGCCTATCCAAGAGGATTCGTTCCAATACTTTGGAAAGTATGCTAGCCATAGCAATTGGCCTATAATTTTCTATGCTGGATATTTTACCGTTTTGTCTTTGATTACTGGCACTAGTAAGACAGACAACATAGAGTCTGGCAGCATGCCATGCATGAACAATCCAGAAAAACACATAGCAAGTAACATTGAGATTCTGTGGCTAGCATACTTCAGATGTTCTGCTGTTATTTGGTCAAGGCCACATGCTTTGTTCACTGACAATTTCTCAATGGCATAGCGCACTTCATCAGGTCTAATAACCACATCATCATTGTTAGAACCATCACCAACATTAAATCCATCACTCTTTACACAATTAAAAATATCTCTATAGTGTTTTCTCCACAATTCAGCAATATTTTCAGGCCCAGTAATCCCATCAATGCTGGATGGCAAGGGCATCCTACTATTATGAATAACCTTAGCTTCCTTCCAGAAGTCATAGACATTATTCTGCTGAAGCCTTTTGGCCATGGCATTAGCCTTCATGGCCTGCTCATTTCTTTTAATAAAACGTACAGCATATTTAAATCTAGCGTTAGCCTGTTTCTTGTGTTCACACTCTGGGCCATGCCTAACTTTTCCTGATAAGACCCTGTTTCTAAAAGCTTCTTTGGCCTCTACATGCAGTTCAGATACATATTCATTCTATCCTGGCCTGACGTTATGTTGTTTAGCCCTTTTTTGTAGAATGATTTACTGCCATTATTTAGACATTTCCCAATTTTATCATACATTATACATAGATCACGCTTATGGTTTTGGTTATTACAGTTAACGCTACCACACAGAATAGCATCAAATGGTATATCCATATTACTTAGGCTCTTATCAGTCAGTGAATTATAATGCTTTAAGTCATCTTCTGTAAGCCTATACCAATCTACCTTCCCACTTTGTTCATGGTTATCATAGGTGGTCAACTCAGGTAGACTCTCCACATTTAATATCATACACACAGGTATGTGATCTGTTGTGGCAAGACCATACAAGATCTCCACTTTCTTTAAACATTCATGAGCATCGGCTGTAGCTATACAGTGATCCAGCCAGGATCTTGTATGCCATGCTTCACTGGTATATGTGTAGCTATCTACTGGCAGCAGCACTTTACTAGAAAGAAGCAACTTGTAATCTTGACAAAATTGGATTAGGTGTTGACCAAATAAGGAATTATTATGTGCGATGTCAGCATTCATGTCTCCCAAAACAAATATACATGTATATGCACGTTCTTTATGCATGTTCTTTTTAACATTCATAGGGAGTGTAAACATTTAAAATTATAATGACATTCTTATTATGTACAACTTTGATTGCTATGCACCAGTCCACCTCTAATCTAATCACACTGATCAGCGGATCATATTTCTTGTGCCAGAGAATGGCCACTCCTCCAGGTATTCTCCCTACCCCAATGCTCATCCCCGTGTGTGGTGGGTCCACGGGGTGGCGGCTCCATGTTGTTTTTTTAGGCTAGGCCTGACCGGGCCCCATGGGCCAAGGCCCGGCCACCAGATGCTCGCCGGCAAGCTCCCCTACCAGGTCTGGCTCCAGGAGAGGGCCCCGGTTTCCCTTTTCCGGGCGAGGTGCTGTAACTCTGCTGGTGTAAATTCACTGGGTTTTTTGGGAATTGCTCTTAGTCTGGCCCCTCCCCTGGGACCAATTTGCCTTGGGAGACCCTACCAGGGGCTATTGCCCCCGACAACATAGCTGCTAGGATCACCAGGACACACAAACCTCTCTACCCAGTTAAGGTGAGGATTCCTCTGAGAATCGTCACCTTAATCATTTTTTAATCATTGGACTAAAATTAAGAGTGCATCTGTATTGTTGATCCTTGGTTAGAAAGAATGCCTAAATAATTAACCTTTTCCTTGAGAGGTACATCATCAATACAGGTTACGTCATAGGTTTTTAAAGCAAGTAACTCACATTTGTTTAAATTCAGACAGAGATTTGAAGCTTTTGAAAATACATCAATAATCTTGATTGTAGGCTTTACCTGCAGAGCATTTTTCAAGAACAAAGCTGTATCATCTGCCAGTTGGCTTAATAAAATATTTCTACCTGCAATAGAGACACCTTCTAAGTTACTTGATTTTATATAGTGACAAAAGGCTTGTGCAACAATAAGGAAGAGGTAAACAGAGACCGGACCGCCTTGGCGTATGCCTGTTTCTAGACAGAATTTTTGAGTAGTACCATCGCTTAATTTCACAGAGCTGTTCCCATTTGTACAGAGGGTTTTCATTACATTGCAAAAGTAGGTACCAAATCCAAATTTTTCAAGACAATAAAAAATGAAGTGGTGCTCAACCATGTCAAAGGCTTTGTAAAAGTCAAGAAAAAGTATAAAACTGTCGTCAGTAATCAGTTCAGAATAATCAATAAGATCAAAAACCAGTCTTACTTAATTGAAAAAATGTCTGTTACCCATAAATCCGGATTGATTTTCATCTATAATTGAGTCCAGAACACTCTTAAATCTCATGGCAAACACAATAGCAAACAGTTTATAATCATTATTGAGTAAAGTAATGGGTCTTCAGTTGTCAATTATAAGCAAATCTTTTTTCGGTTTAGGTATTAGACAAATTACACCCTGTGTCATGCTGGTAGGAGGTGTAGCTTTTTCAATGCTCTCTAAAAATACATTCAAAAGGAATGGTGCTAGCAACTCAGAAAAAAACTTATAAAATTCTGAGCTGATTCCATCATTCCCTGGTGATTTATTACTTCTAAGATGATTTATGGCATCTATAACTTCTTCGGTAGTAATTGGAGAATCACAAATTAACGTATCGTTCTGGCTAATTGAATTTACACCATCCAAATATTTAGAAAATGTTGACATAACATCCCCATTGTACCTAGATTTTTTTAAAGAATAATAATATTCATAACAAAACTTTGAGACATTCTTCTTATCAGTAACAGTTCCTGCAATATTCAACTGCAGGACAGAACTATACGTGGCTTGTGATTTTTCTAAATTAAAGAAATATGCAGACATCTGCGCACCTTGCTCTAGCCATTTCTGCCAAATCTTACAAAAGCTCCCTCTGCTTTCATTTTATACATCGTCTAATTTGCTTTGTAACTCAGCTAATTTTAATCTCTGCTCTTCAGATATTTTTTTTCTGGTGGGACATTAGACTGGGATGTGATTTGTGAAATAACCTCTTCTTCTGAGATTCGCCTGGATTTAGCTAGCAGGCTGCCATAATTCCTCAAGTATTTACAGATTTCAAATTTAAGGAGCTCCCAATTAGTTCCAAAAAAAAATCCTTCTCTTTGAGCTTTGTTCCAGTAGAGAGTAATAAGATTTTCCAGCTCTTGTTTTACACTGCCATGATTTAATAGGGAACTGTTCATTTTCCAGTAGAAGCATTTTTTTAACCCTTATTCATCAGAGAAAAAATTAATACTAATTAATGGTTACTGCTCTGTGATCTGTTAATGGTGTTGTTAAAATATTGACTGTAATACTGTCTTTATTTAAAGTTTTAGAGACAAGCCAGAAGTGTATATGTGACCGCCTGGAGCAGTTTTTATTGCTCCAGGTGTACATCCTACTATTTGGAAATTTATCCCTCCATATATCAGTTAAGTCAAACCTGCTCATAAGTAGCTTTAAGGTAGAACCGGAGTTTGAGAGATGACCTGGAGGCCATCCATCACTAACCTCATCCATAATGACATTGAAGTCACCCCCTATCAGTAAGTAAGCATCAGGAAATTTAATTAACCAATAAGCCGGTCTACCTTCCAAAGAATCAAGTAGCTGATCATTGCCCACTTTAGAATTTAAACCATAGATATTGACAATCAAAATTATGTTATTAACCTTGACAACCACACAGACAAAGTGACCACAAGTGTCACAGTCGGAATGTAAATGTCTCCTCCAAAATTGTTTTTTTAAACAAGACACCCCTGCAGAATGCTCTGATCCATGGGACAGCCAAATGTCATTTCCCCATTGTGGCCTCCAAAAATTACAATCTTTGGCAAGTGAGTGCGCTTCTTGAAAAAATACAAAATCAGTTTTTAGCTGTTTGGCAAATAAAAACAAGGCCTTACTTTTTACATCGTTTCTTAACCCCATGGCATTTAAAGAGCGAATAGGAATCGACATGAAAAAAAAACTACCAAAAAAGCTATATAAAAAGGGAACAAAAGTTGATTATAACCTCTTTTTCTTAGATGTAGAAAAGGCTTAAAACCTTGGAAAATAGGTCAGTAGCTAACACAGCACCTCAGTGTTCCAAATTACGTGAAAAATACCTCTTTGAAAATAATGTATAAGCCAAGTCATACGCTTAATGTGGGTAAGGTAATTAGATCTTCCACAATAAAATGCTCCTTATTGCAACAACATACAAGTAGCTCCATATAACAAAGTGGTAAATGTCAACATTAACTAAAATGAATCTGATTGGAGCAATTTTCCCTTCTATATTTGTTAAGTGAGAGAGTCAACCACCTTGTTAGGAGGAATGTTCACATGAGGAAGAAACTGAATCTCACACGTAGTCAACCAGTTAGGATGATCTCGCCTTCTCCATCAATGAAAGCTCTGGCCCCAAGGAACAACACAGTCTTCCCCGCTGCACGAGCCCTCTGCACTTCAGGCCACAGCCTCTACCTCCTCTCTCGGTCCCCCTTGGAGAAATCCTCCTTGAACTGCAAACCATGATCTCTCAAGACGGACGAGTTCTTCACCGCATCCCTGCAGAGACGCGAGACAAATTGGAGAATGATACCTCTGGGTCTGGTATCATCAGTGGACTGTCGCTTCTTCCCAAGGCGATGAACAGTGTCAATGGCATTCACAAGCTTATCTTTTATGCAGAGCAGGACAACCTGGCAAATCTTTATTACTTCAAGGCAAACGTTTTCATGGGCAGATTCAGGGACTCACATTAGCTTTAAGTTCTTCCTTCTCGAGTAGGATTCTAGGTCATCCATTCTCTTTTGCATAAACCTGACAGGCGGCTCCATCATATCAACACACAATTTGCGCATGAGAATTCGCTGTAGATTTTTAGGACAGTGCATTCAACGTCATAACCTGCAGCGCTGACTCGCGTTTTTCATGTTGTTGTGGATCAAGTGGCCTTTGCAGTTGCCCTTTACGATGTGTGGACTGACTTCTTTCAGTTTTTGAAAAACTGAAGTATGCTCGCCAAAATTTACAGATGCATTTTCAGCTCCATAGTATATGCATTAATCTGGCTGACAGACAGGCCATTTGTTTCTGTGATAATAATAATAATAATAAACTTTATTTGTATAGCACCTTTCATACATAAAATGCAGCTCAAAGTCCTTTACATTAAAAACAAGGGAAACAATAAAATTCAACAACAATACAGATAAAATAAGTTAAAAGTAATAAAACACAGACCTAGGAAAAACATAAAACAAGGCAAGAAATAAAACCACAGTACAAGATAAAAAATAAGAGTAAAAGAAAAAAAAGGAATTAATTAAAAGCAAGAGCATAAAAATGGGTCTTGAGCCGATTCTTAAAACTATCTAGGGACGTTGCATCTCTTATTTGTTGGGGGAGTCTATTCCAAGCCATCGGTGCATAACAACAAAAAATGCTGCTTCGCCATACTTGTTGCAGTTCATTCTAGGGACAGTGAGCAGGCCAGCACCAGAGGATCTAAGAGAGCGGCTCGGAACATAATCAGATAAGCAGTCAGATAGGTATGAGGGTGCTAAACCATGCAGAGCTTTAAACACAAGTAAAAGAATTTTAAAATCAATCCTCAATGCTACAGGAAGCCAGTGTAAAGATGCTAAAACTGGGGTAATGTGATCGCTCATCCTGGTTTTTGTTACGACCCTTGCTGCCGCGTTCTGTACTAGTTGCAGCCTATCGATACTTTTTTTGGGTAAACCAGTAAGAAGTGCATTGCAATGGTCTAGACACGAAGAGATAAAAGCATGTGTCATCTTTTTTGCATCTTCCAGGGAGAGGTAGGGTATAATTCTAGCAATAATTTTTTTAGGTGAAAAAAGGCAACCTTTGTAACATTGTTGATATGTGATTTAAAATCCAACTCAGAGTCAATGATGACACCCAGGTTTTTTACTACAGTCTTATTCTGTACAGCCAGACTTCCCATTCTACTTGATATAATTTCTCTCTGTGCATTCGTGCCTATAATGAGAATTTCTGTCTTGTCTTTGTTCAATTTGAGAAAATGTTCACTCATCCATTGTTTAATACTAGACAGACAATTCATCAAGGGATTGAGAGCATTGGGGTCATCTGGCGCTACAGATAAATATAACTGAGTATCATCAGCATAAAAATGGAAATTCACTCCATGATCACAGATAATTTTCCCAAGCGGCAGCAGGTACAGGCAGAACAATAAAGGACCAAGAATGGAACGCTGCAGAATACCTGAGAAAATTACATGTTTGTCTGAGACATGGTCAGAAAGACTAACAAATTAGCTTCTGCCAGTGAGATATGTGTAGAACCATGACAGGGCAGTGCCTGAAAGGCCAATCCAATTCTCAAGGTGGTCTAAAAGTATATCACGATCGACTGTATCGAAGGCAGCCATCAGATCAAGGAGTAAAAGAATGGAAATATTTTTATTATCAGCGCTCACTCTGAGATCGTTGACTACTTTTACAAGCGCTGTTTCAACACTGTGTCCTTTTCTAAAAAAGGACTGAAATTTATCATGAATCTTGTTTTCATGCAAAAACCCATCCAGTTGTTTATACATTGTCTTTTCCAAAGTCTTGCCCAGAAAAAAGCAGATATGGCATGGCTGATTCAACACTGCTCAGAAAATCTACAAACTCACTAAGATTTTCGCTATCTTTGGGTCCAATTTTATGCCATGTATGTATCTTGTCGCAGTATGACTTGGCAACTATGAATGGATTACCAAATCTGTCCTCAAGTATGTCCCAGGCAGCACAATAAGCTGTTTCTGTTCCTACAAGGAAATGTCCTTCAACAGCTCTCTTGGCTGTGCCACCAACATACTTGCATAGAACAACATAGTTGGCAAGTTCTTGCGATAAATCAATACAGAAAGAAAGCTTCCAATCATTATACTTGAGAGGATCTCCTTTGAAGACCTCAGGTTCTGGGATTGGAACTCGATTAGCTGTGATTGCGTCAGGAAGTGTTCTCACAAGGTCATTGGAAGCTTCATTGAGGGGTAGTAGGGTGACTGCTTGAGTGGTAGGAACATGGGTGAATGGGGCTTGTTGCATGAGCAGAGGTGTAGTCGGAGTGGTGGCTTGATTCGCAGGGACTTGAGCGAATGTGGCTGGTTGTGGGACAGAATATGAGGTGTACATAGAGGGATATGGGAGAGAGGTTTTGGTGATTGTAACCTGATGTGGGTGATGGACTTGAGTGGGCTTGGCTTGTTGAGCAGGGAGAGCTTGGGAGACCGGTGCTTGTTGAGAGGGAAAAAAGAGGTGAGTGGTAGGTGGTGAGATTCTGAATAAACTTGCAGTCTTGCTTGTGCTGCATTGTGCCTTTTTAGTTCCTCCAGCCATTCCACTTCTTTCCTTTTCCCTTCCAGCTTCATTTTTCTATCAGCACTTTCTGCTATGAACTGAGCTCTTTTTTTTTAGCACTTTCTGCTTCAATTTCCCTTTCTTCAGCTTCTCTTTCAGCCTTTAAGATTTGATCTTCCACCTCAAGTCTTTGTATTTCTTCTACTTGTTGATGTTGTGCATTCATTATCTTTATCACCTCTTGTGTAGCCACAACTTCAGCCGCTGCTTGTGTAACCAGGTTAAAATTAATGTTTTTATTTTATTTTGTTTGAGTATGAAATATCACCAAATCCCGTCTGTGTGCTGTTATTTGTGTTTACTACATTTTATTTTTTGTCATTATTTACTTTTATGTATGTTTTCCAACGACCGTCATATACATGTACTGTCGCTTTAAGAGAGAGGTCTTGTGGGTACACGGAAGAGGGAACGCGGGAGAGGCCATTTTTGTTTTGTGGAGGGAGTCTCAAGCAGCGATCGAGCCGAGCCACGCGTGTTTCTTACCGTAGGACAGTTTTGCTGGTTGAGGAGAACGTAACCTTGAGTATCCCTGTAAGAAGATACTGCAAGCTGTGGGATAAAATACTTGTTTATCCTTTCTTACATCGGAGTCCCGTGGACGGTTTCTCCTTCTAACGCACACGAGTGAAGTCCGAGCAGTGGTTGAACTTCGACTCCCACGTCCGTAAGAAACACCGCTCCCGCTGGAGGACTGGACGTTTGTCGAAGGGTTTGAAACCAAAATAAATGGCAAGGTGGGCCAAATAGAGTCCTGTGTGTCCCCCCTCCTTCCTTGATCATGATGATGATGATGAGAGACTGAGGGCCCCCCACAACACCTGGGACCCCACCGAAAATAGAACACAACGCAGAGCTAATGATGAGAGTGACGGGCATGCAGCAGGCTGACCAGCATAGAACAGCATAGGACTGCCCCCGTTACACTCAATACAGAGAACCTCGAGGTGTCAGCGCAAGTGGAGGAGCCGTGGCCGTCAACAGAAGCGCTAGCGCCACATTCGACCTCCATTGTCTTAGCCACAATTTTCCTCTTCACGCTAGAACGCGACATAACTCGCTAAAAGTTGCCTTCAAAGTGTAACCGGTTATTTTCTTGCCCGGTGCGGGATTCGATACGAGGTGTGCTGCGCCACAAGTGGACATCACTGACCGCTCGGCTAAAGGGTCAGACCCGTTATGGGATAACGTGTCTTATTAGTACTACTAGTTTACAAAAGTTACAATAACAAAAAAAAAAAAAATATAGGCCACAATTGACTTCTTCGTCTGAAAGAATATATACCGGGCTATACAAAAGCTGTTTTATATTGTAACGTGCATGGATAAGAAGACACGCTGGCCGCCGGCTAGCGGGTCTGACCCTTTAGTCGAGCATTTAGCGACGTCTCCTGCGGTGTGGGCGATACGGGTTCGCTTCCCGGTCGCGGCAGATCCTGTGGTTACTTGTCCCCCGAATTCGTTCCAATAAGTTATATTTCAAATTTGATAGCGGCACTCGCCATTATGACCGTTCACCGCGCCATCTTGGAACGCCTTCCAGTTGTTTTACCTGTTTACAGACACAGGATTGGATGTCTAAACGTAAACAGCAAGAAAATAGAACAGCAGTACATGCCCTGAATGTAGTCTGGCCCATTGGATCCACGTACCTGTGTGAGGGGACATTCTGGGCCATGACCCGCATCAAAACTAAACACGGGAACAGGCTCAACTTGGAGAATAACCTGGTCACAACTGTTGCAACAACCTCCCCCAGACTCACAAAACTGATGAGTGAGAAACAGGCTCAAGTGTCCCATTGAGTGTCACATTAATTGGTGAGTTTGAGCCTCACTTTTTTTGTAAGTCTAAAAACAATGGCTATTATAAGTAATATGATTAGTTATTATTGAATTGTGGTGATACACAAATGAGGACGGATTCACCAGGGGCTGCTGCTCCTTTAAGGAAGACGTTCAGAGTTCTGACGTAGGCACCGTTTAGAGTTTCCCAGGAGGTGGAGCCATGTCTTCTACTGCCTAGTGGTGGTGTGCGATACTGCAACATTTGGTTTCGATCCGATCCCAAGTCAATACAGGGCCAGTATCCCGATTCCGATACTGATTTGTTTTAAGCGGCTTATGTACTTTCATGTAGGGGAGAGCAATGTGTCATGATTTATGATGTGAATGAATCATCAATAGGCTAGATCTGAATACATTTTCATGACCACTAAATGATTTTTTAAATTTATGATATGCAAGATTTTTTGCTTCACACTTAATCACATGCATGTTAAAACACAGGACAGTTTTTAAAGGTAAATAAAACATTTTTTTTATTACTGTCAGTTGAATGTGCGATAAAGAAAAAAGTTTTTGGCGATTTCTGACTGAGTTGATGAAATCAATCAATTCATTTATGACACTGTGGCGGGACATGGCTAGCTACCTTATGTAGCTAGCTAAAAGATATTGGCCCTAGATCAGTTTACAACTGGTTTTGTTTAACAAAAAAAGTACAGGATAGCTTCAAGTTCTTCCATTGTGCTGTGTTGTCTCGTGATGGGTTAGGTGACACAAATGCGTGCCTTCCTATGCCGTACCGTACTGTATAGTGGAGAAAAGGCACAATATACAAAGCGTATTTCAATGAATGATACAGTCGAATGTACTGCTGGTAGGCTATCTCGCGACAATACATGCTTGTTTTCCATACTAAATCAAGTTTTCAGCTGTCAATCACAGGGATAAATGAGATTTGTTTTGTGCATGATTTTGTTGTTAACTGTGAAATTAGCATGCACTAATGGTAGTGAATAGCTGTGTATACCTCCACTGCACCACTGACTAAGATCTATCTATATGTTTACAGATGGGGAAGCAGGTCAGGGTGATCCACAAGAACCCAGGGAAGGTCAAGATGATGCAGAACCCCTCAGAGAAGGTCAGGGGGATGCAGAACCCCTCAAGGAAGATCAGGGTGGTCCCCAACCCCAGGAGGGTCCACAACACCTTGGGGCATGTCAGGATGATGAGATGTTAAGTAACCTAGGATTTTTTAATTCAGGCCACAAAACCAGTTGAGGAAATCTTAAAGTGTGCGTAGGATGTCTGAGGGCCAGAAATGCTATTTGCTCAGAAACTATGACAGGCCATCAAATCACTTAATTTTCCCAACACCAATTCCTTGGTGGCTGCAACAGGGCATTTAAGCTCAGGTGGTTGGAGGAATATGGCTGGTGGTTGGTGTACAATTCTAAGCTTGATGGTGCTTTCTGTGTGCTGTGCCCTGTTTGTGAATGCCAAGGAGAGGAAGCAGATGGGATTGATGGTCAATGCTCCATTCACACAATGGCATAAGAAAACATTGGTAATTGGCAGCCATTCAACAAGCCCATCTCACTTAGCTGCAGTTGACTTTAACTTATTTTTAGCTTTTGGTCTTCATGTGTGTATATCTTATACTGTGTTTGCTGTGTTTTTTCTGTGTCTGTCTTCTTGCACTGTTTGGTGAAGCCACAGCCCTCGTTTCATTTTTAACATGTGCCTGCACATTGTTTTTAATGAAGATAAACTGAATTGAATTGAAATGCTAGATTGTTTCTCCAGTTGGTCGACAAACCTGAGACCCAAATATCAGTCCTGATGGATAGTAGGAAGGAAGCCAACATCAAAGAAAACAGGCACATACTCAAGTCTGTAGCAGAGGCTGTACTTTACTGTGGTTGCCAGTGTATTGCACTTAGAAGTACAACTGAGCAGCAGCATTCTACTGGCAACCCTGGAAAGTTCTTGGCCCTGATGAGTCTACTTGCAAACCATGATGAGATGCTGAAGCAGCAAATGGCAAAGCCAAAGCTCAGAAATGCCACCTACCTCTCACCCCAAACCCAAAATGAGATGATTTACGTGATAGGAAAGTGAATGACTGAGGCCCAGATTGTGGAAGAGATCGAAATGCACAGATCTATAGTCATGGCAGATGAGGTGACATCCCATAATATAGAGCTGATGCCAATGTGTGTAAGATTTGTGGACAAAGACTTAAATATCAGGGAAAAATTGCTAGAGAGTTGTTCTCTGCCACAAATCACAGGCCACCACATTGCAACTACAATTAAGGATGGGCATCCAGGTTGTGATCAAGAAATATGCACCTAAAGCAGTGTACATGTATTGCAATGGGCATTGTCTGAACCTTGTCATTGCATGCTCCTGTGCTCTTCCAATTGTGTGCAACATGATTGACAAGATCAAGTTTGTCGTCATATTCTTTACCTACAGCCCGAAGAGGGAAGACCTACTCAGGGAGGTTGTAAATAAGGATGCACACTCTGCTGCAAAGAGGAAAACCCTCATTGACATATGTCACACAAGATGGGCAGAAAGACACCATGCCTACAGCCACTTCTATGGTGTCTTTGTTTTCATTGTTAAGGCTTTAGAAGTCATGACACTTGGTCTCCATACAGAAGAGTACAGCCAAGATATCACCACTGGATGGGAGGGCAAGCACAAAGCAAAGGCCTATGGTCTCTTGTCTGGGCTCGAAAATTTCAGTTTCATCCTGACCTTCCTCACAGTCTACCAAGTTTTATCCCACCTTGCAGGCATAACAGTGAAGCTGCAAAGAACCTCAATTGACATTGTTGAGGCATTTAGCATGGTAGATGAGGTGACAAATATCTACAAGGAGCTACGTGAGACAATTAGGATGACTTCAACCAGATCTATGAGTAAGTAATCAGAATGGCTGCTCAGGTCAATGTGCAGCCTACTAGTCGACCAATGGCTGCTGGACGGTAGACACACAGGGAAAATGCACCTGCTGAAACTGTGCAGGACTACTATCATTGCAACATGGCTATACCCTTCCTAGACCATGTAATCTTGGAGTTCGAATCCAAATTTAGTCCACTATCTGTACAGTGCCACTCGGATGTGACAGTGGACATTTCTGAAGCAGTTCACCTTTACCAAGATGACTTACCTTCACCAGAACTGATTGACCAGGAACTGAAAAGCTGGAAACTGAAGTGGCAAAACAAATCATCAGAACAAAGGCCAACTTCATGTGCTGAGGCAATCAAAGAATGTGATGCGCTGATCTACCCAAACATCTTCAAGCCTCTCAAAATAGCTTGTACTCTGCCAATCACCTCCCGTGAGTGTGAACGGTCAGCCAGCACTCTCCGGAGACTGAACACATCCATGCGTAGTAGCATGACAAATGCTTGTCATCCCTGGCCCTCATCCACACACACTATGATATAGCAGTGGACCTGGATGAAGCTGTCAACACGTTCTCCAAACTGCACCCAAGGAAAGTAGAACTCACCAGTGTTCTCATTCCATAAGTGTCAAGACATGGACAGTAACAAGAGAGGCAATGACAGAGTAGAAGAGAGACGAGTGGGGATGATGACACATCAACAGAGAATACAAGGAGAGGAGGAGCAAAACAGAGGGAGGACAGATGCAGACAAATACATGGACAGCAAAAAGACAGGAGGCATTGACAGAGATCACAAAAAAGCGAGAGGAGGAAGAGAGAGACTGTCCATAAGAGAGAGAGCAATGTGAGAGGAGGAAAGACATTAAGACATGGAACATGAGAGGAGAGACACGAGGAGAGAGACAGCAACAGAAAATAAGAGGAAAGGAGGAGCAAAATAGAGGGAGGAGAGAGACACATGCACAGCAAAAAGAGGGGAGGCATTGACACAGATGACAAACTAGAGGAGAGGAGAGAGGGACTGTCCAGAGGAGATGGACAGCAACATGAGAGGAGAGGAGGAAAGACATTAACAGACATGGAACCTGAGAGGAGAGCCACTAGGGGAGAGGAGAGAGACTGTCCAGAAGAGAGACAGCAACATGAGGAGAGGAGGAAAGACATTAACATACATGGAACAGGAGAGGAGAGACACTAGAGACAGCAACAGAGAATACAAGGAGAGGAGGAGCAAAATAGAAGGAGAGAGACAAATACATGCACGGCAAAAAGAGGGGAGAGGCATTGACATAGATGACAAACTAGAGGAGAGGAGAGAGATTGTCCAGAAGAGAGAGACAGCAACATGAGGGGAGAGGAGGGAAGACATTAACAGACATGAAACAGGAGAAGAGAGACATTAGGAGAGAGACGGCAACAGAGAGTGAATGGAGAGGAAAGAGACAGACTTGACATGCAGCAGAAGAGAGGGAGAAACAATCATAAAGGAGAGACAAGAGAGGAGTGGGGAGAGAGCAAATAGATTTGTAAGATGTACTTATTTAAGGGACAGTGCATATTTAATGAACATTTATAATCAAATGTAACATGCCAGATTTAGCCACCAGACTAATTTTCATCTGTTGTCCATTGGCAGGTTGATGTCAAAGAGAGAATGTGAGAAGAGAGGAAAGAGACCAGATCATTACAGAGACAGTAGTAGGCTGAGTAGTTGGACTGATAAGTGTGTGTGTATCTGATTTTGGTAAGCAATGAATTTAAGTTATTAAATGTCAATATTTGGAGCTGTTGAGTAGTGTAGGTCATTTGGCAGTAGCCTGCATTATATTCCATTATATTTTGAATTGACACCGTAGGGCCTGCATTTTGTGTTTTCCTTTACATATAAAGGCATTTCCACCCTACATTGATGCAGAAAAAATCACCAGAACCCCCCCTCCCCCCACTTAATGTGTCCCCAGAATAAAAAAAAATCAAAAGGCCCACTTTTTCAGAAAAAAAGAACCACCCCTTCCACCAGGCTGGCTACGGGCCTGCGAACTGTTGCTTGATTGATGCTGTCTCTTTCCCTACATACCCGTGCACACTGAGAGGTGCAGGGACGCTCGCCTGTCAAACACGCTCGCCTCCGGAGATACATATCAACGCCTGCTCGCAGAGATCCCTGACCTCACCACACCAACGTTCTCATCAGCGGTGGCCTAGCATGGTGTGGAGCACCATATTGCCACCGACGGCCCCCGAGTCTACGCACGTGCTCGGCACCTCGACTCTGCTAAGCTCGCGATTGCCAGGGAGGAGTTTGCCACCATGGAACGCCTCGGCATCATGCGTCGCCCGTGGGCCTCTCCCCTGCACATGGTTTCTAAGGTTGATGGCGGTTGGCACCCCTGCAGCGATTTTCGTCACCTGAACAATGCCACAACCCCCGACTGGTACCCCGTCCCGCACATACAGGACTTCTCCACCCACCTGGCGGGGGCCACCATCTTTTCCAAAGTGGATTTGATGCAGGGCTACCACTAGGTACCGGTCCACCCTCAGGATATGCCCAAGACCTAGTGGACCGGTACCTAGTGGTAGCCGTTTGGACTCTTCAAGCTCCTGCGGATGCCCTTCGGCCTCAAGGAGGCAGTGCAGACGTTCCAGCGGCTGATGGACTCTGTGCTATGGGATATGCCGTTCTTGTTTGTTTACTTGGATGACATTCTCGTGGCCAGCACGTCCGCGGAGGAGCACCTGACGCACCTCCGGCAGTTGTTCGAGCGGCTCAGTTCGCATGGACACATAGTCAACCCAGCCAAGTGCCAGTTCGGCCTGTTGTCCATCAACTTCCTCGGCCACTGCGTCTCCCCACAGGGAGCTGTTCCACTTCCCGCCAGAGTGGACACCGTCACCAGTTTCCCACGCTCCCGCACCGTGAAGTCCCTGCAGGAGTTCCTGGGCATGGTGAACTTTGATAACAGGTTCATTCCCTGCGCAGCTCACCGCATGCGGCCCTTGTACAAGGCCCTGTGAGGCAAGGAAGCCAAGGGCGAGGTAGACTGGTCCCAAGGGATGGACAAAGCTTTTGATGATGCCAAGGCTGCGCTAGCAAATGCCGCTTTGCTGCCCAACGCCCTGATTGCCCTCACGACTGACGCCTCTGACTATGCGTTCGGGGCGGTGTGCGAGCGATGGGTGGGCGGCGCCTGGCAGCCCCTTGCCTTCTTTAGCAAACAGCTTAAAGAGAACGGGAGGACGTACAGCACTTTCGACCGGGAGCTCCTGGGTCTCTTCCTCTTCACCCGACACTTCAGGTTCCTGTTGGAAGGCCGCTGTTTCACCGCCTTCATCGACCACAAGCCACTGACATTTGCTATGGCCAAGACCTCCGAGCCGTGGTCCAGGCACCAACAGCGTCAGCTCTCTGCCATCTCGGAGTTTACCACGGACATCCGGCACGTGGCTCGCAAGGACAACTTGGTTGGCGACTGCCTCTCCGGGGCGGTGGCAGGGTCCGTTCACTTGGGACTCAATTACGCTGCCATGGCTGCAGACCAAGCCGCTGACGCGGACATCCAGGCCTATCGGACGGCCGCTACAGGGCTGCGGTTGGAGGATGTGATGTTTGACAGCGCCAACGCCACGCTCCTCTGTGACGTTTCAACAGGCCAGCCCCGCCCCATGGTGCTCACTGGCTGGCGGCGCCATGTGTTTGACGTTATCGATGAAGGCGTCCATTAAGCTGGTGGGGGCCAAGTTTGTCTGGCCCGGCCTCAGGAAGAACGTCAAGACCTGAGCTGACTCCTGCGTGCCGTGCCAGCGTTCCAAGGTACACCGTCATACCAAAGCCCCCTTGGCACCATTCCTGGTGCCCAAGAGGCATTTCGACCATGTGAATGTGGTCCTGGTGGGCCCCCTGCCCCCCTCCCACGGGTTCACTCACCTTCTCGCCATGGTGGACAGGACCACCAGGTGGCCGGAAGCTGTTCCCCTGTCATCAACCACTTCTACTGAGGTGGCGCGGGCGTTCATCGGGTCCTGGGTGGCCCGTTTTAGCACGCCAGCCGATCTCACCTCCAACAGGGGCCTGCAGTTCACATCCGAGCTCTGGACTGCAGTCGTGGAGGGGCTGGGGGTGAAGCTTACCACACCACAGCGTACAACCCGCAGGGCAAGAGACTTTGTGAGTGGTTTCATTGGTCTATGAAGGCTGCTCTTCGTGCCAGCCTCACAAACAGCAACTGGGTCGACTACCTCCCGTGGGTCATGCTCAGCCTTCACTCCAACCCCAAGGAAGACCTCCAGTCCTTGTCTGCCGAGTTGGTTTACGGCAGTTTCTCCCGGACGACATGGCCCCCTGGTCTGCAGCTTCTCATTGGGCTGCGGCCCGGGACGGTGCCAACGCTTTCGCTCCGATCCCTACATCTCACCACTGCCTCCCTCAGTCCTAAGTCCCCAAGCATCTGCTGTCAGTCAGGTACGTCTTCATCCACCACAACAGCCAGCGTACCCCACTACAGCACCTCTACGATGGGCCCTTCCGCGTCTTGGAAGCGGGGCCTAAGAACTTTTTGGTGGACATGGGGGGGCAAGCCGGAGCGGATCTTGGTGGACCGTCTCAAGCCTGCCCATTTGGACCTGGGTGGGCCGGTCGAACTGGCCCTGCCCCCATGGCGTGGATGCCCCCCTTCTCGGGCCCCCAGCCCAGCCTTGGCCCCTCCCCCATACCCGTTCAGCGCAGCCGTTTTGGCCCGCCTGGTCCGCCCCCCGAGACGGGGACTGTTCGCCTGTTGGCTGTTTGTGTTTCATTGAGTTCTGTTGTGTTACATTACTGTTTTGCATTTTTTCGTGATGGTGAATTCTGGGGGGGGGGGGGCTATCCTCATAGACAAATGAGGATACATTCACCGGGGGCTGCTGCTCCTTTAAGGCAGACGTTCAGAGTTCTGACGTGGGCACGGTTTAGAGTTTCCCAGGAGGTGGAGCCATGTTTTCGGCAGCCTAGCTGTTAGCTTGTGGCCACGAGAGGTTGTGCTGTATCGGTGTTGTTTTGTGTGGCGAGTAAACGGAATTAACTCGACTCGATCTCTCCGTCTCCTCATTCCTGCACTCCCGCAGAATATGATTAAAGTGTCATATTAATTGGGGAGACTGAGTCTTATTTTTTATAAAAAGGTATCATTAAATTAATGATATATATACTAAATAAAATACTGTATATGTATATACTATAAATTATATACATTAATGATATGTCCTGGTGATCACCACAGCTGATTGCGTAGTAGGGGGTACTCGCGGTTGGCTTGAAATGCTTTGGGGGTACAGTACTCAAACACAGTTGGGGAGCGCTGGTGTAGGAGCAGGGGGCAGCTGCAGCGCCCGGGGAATATCACGCGTCTCTTGCGAAAGAGTTAATGACGCAACTCCTCTCTCCTGGGTCAGGCTGCCATTTCATATCTTAATAGCCACCAGAGACTAATTAGTGTGTGTGTGTGTGTGCGTGTGTGTGTTTTTTTATTATGTCCACTTCCAAAATACACACACACACACACACACACATCTACTCTCGCGCGTGCATGTGTGTGTGTGTGTGTTTTGGAGGTGGACATAACAAAACCACAGGACATAATAAAACCTGTCATAGCCTTGGCAGGAGCACTCACACACAAACACACACACACACTCTCACACACACTCTCTATCTCACACACACACTCTCTCGCTCACACATACACACTATCTCACACACACTCTCGCTCTATCTCTCTCTCACACACACACACACACACACACACACTATCTCTCACACACACACTCTCTTTCTCTTTCACACACACACACACACACTCTCTCGCTCACACACACACTCTCTCGCTCACACACACACTCTCTTGCTCACACACACACTCTCTCGCTCACACCCTCACACACTATCTCACACACACTCTCTCTCTCTCTCTCTCTCTCTCACACACACACTATCTCTCTCACACACACACTCTCTTTCTCTCTCTCTCACACACACACACACACACTCGCTCACACACACACACTCTCTTTCTCTCTCACACACACACACTCTCACACACACTATCTCACACACACTCTCTCTCTCTCTCTCTCTCTCTCACACACACACTCTCTCTCTCTCACACACACACACACACACACACTCTCGCTCACACACACTCTCACACACACTCTCTCTCACACACACACACACACACACACACACTCTCTCTCTCTCTCTCACACACACACACACACACTCTCACACACACTATCTCACACACACACACTATCTCTCTCTCTCTCTCTCTCTCACACACACACACACACACACACACTCTCGCTCACACACACTCTCACACACACTCTCTCTCACACACACACACACACACACACTCTCTCTCTCTCACACACACACACACAACACACACACACTCTCTCTTTGTCCCTCTCTCTCTCACACACACACACACACACACACACACACACACACAACCTCTCCTTCAGTATCTATAGTTCTCTCTCTCTCTCTCTCTCTCTCTCTCTCTCTCTCTCTCTCTCTCTCTCTCTCTCTCTCTCTCTCTCTCTCTCTCTCTCTCTCTCTCTCTCTCTGTCCCTCCCTCCCTCTCTCTTTTAAAGTAATTCCTTAAAGACAGACCTTGGACTTTGGTTATATATTTAGTAATACGGTTGTGACTACATGTGTCCTATGCTTTCAGACACACCTCTGCACTCACGCCACACACTCACGCCACACACACACAGATTTGTAATTTTAATAGTTAGGTCCTCAGAAGTGTGTCAGAGGACACTAAAAACACCAGGTTTTGTGGGGATCACAACTCCAAGGACTCTTTAAGGTAAGGTGAATCCATTCATACAGGTTTCTGATTTCTTTTTATTTGCCTGGGGTACAGTTCATTGCCACCTCCAATTGAAGTTTTCTTGGGCTCTAAGAAAAGTCTGACATCCCGGAGGTAGTCGGCGGGGTTGCCCGTTGAGGAATTATTCATTTACAGATAAAAACCCTTTGTGATTATTGTTGTAGAGAGACTGAATCGGTCAACCCAGGCACAGCTAGCAGAGGACATGCAACTAGTAACTGAAATACCCCCCCCCCGGTTTAATAGAAATAATGCCTAGTCCGCTATTGTGACAACGAATAAGTACTGGTATGAAGGCAATTTCAACAGTTATTCAAAATCAAGATATTAAATGCATTAAGATGTTGTAATTATCGATGTCCTCGTTACTGATTGGGATCAGCCCTGGGTACGACGCTAAACTGCAACCGCAGGCTGCAGAGGGGTAGCGCCTTACCTCAGCAAGGGCCCTTTGGCTAAGGACGACGTCCCTACTGATAGACCTGGTCCTCCTGCATGCCTGTATGGCACTTCCCAGCCAACACATTGGGGATAGGAAGAGGGAACTCTGATTTCAAATCCACCTGCTGCCTTGTGGGTTGTTGCCTCTGTAGGCAAAGGCTGGGAGAAGGTCACTCTGAATTCAAATCCCCGGGCACAGTCTACCCAGCTGTCAGGACCCAGGAAGGGTAAACCATGGCGGCTCCGCTCGGTCAACTCGGCAGCGGTTCTGGCAAAAAGCAACAGGATCCATCCGCGGTCGTCTCAGCTACGTTGTGCCATCAAACAACAGAAAATCTGGCCAGGGGACGCTATAGAGCACCAGATAGTGTCGCCATCTAGTGTGCAGCCTCACATTGGAATATGGAGATAGGGAATCATGGATTTATACTATCTTTGTATTAACTTGTGTTTTACTCGTTTCGGGTGAAGGTGTGTGTGTGTGTGTGTGTTGTGTGTTGTGCGTGCGTGCGTGTGTGCGGCTATCAGTCCTTCACCTTTGTCACCAAAATCCCAGTATTGCCATAACAGGGGAGATAGGACAGGGCAAAGAGCTGGGAAAAACAGGATATTCGGGGGAAATTTCGACGGTTTAAAGACGTTGGTGTCTGTCAGCGTAGCATTTTAGATTCGCAGAGATTTCTCCTCCGCTTGAGCCAAAACCCAGGGATCCCAAAACCGACCAGCTGCACCGAGGCGCACAGTACGTTATTCCGAGTTATGCAAAATGTTATAAATATTCCAATACGTCTCAGCGCATCAGTGGGTCAAGGTTCATCCCAAGTGCTCATAATGTCTAGTTGACAGAAAAAGCCTTTTCTATCCTGTCTCAAAGCTGTTTTCTGTCAAATCCACTTATAATAATCTCTGAAACAGATGAGGCCTCTCCTTCTGTTTGTGCTGTTAGCCCCTGCAGAGCAATGTGGGTTGTCTTGGCCTTGCTGCTTGCCTTGTCCGGTGGGACTCTGTCTCTGGACAAGCTCAACATGTGTATGGATGCAAAACACCACAAAGAAGAGCCTGGCCGTGAGGGTGACCTTTATAAGCAGGTAAGGCACATCAGGCACATCCCCGCATTTGATGCATGGCAGTATTTTTGGTGGGCCACACGGCGTTTAAAACGGCACCGTGAATTATTTTATAGCTTTAAAGTTACTGAAACTGTTGCCGCGGGCCCTTGCAGTTTAAGATGGGCCGACTCTTAAGCCTATAAGTCCTGCAACAGCCAGCGTAGTTGGTTTTGGCTCACAAGAATACAGTTTTTTTTTAGTTTTTTTTTAGAGCCGCTCTTCTGATTTGACCTCTTCTTTGTCTCTAGTGTGATCCATGGCGTGACAACGCATGTTGCACAGCCAACACTTCCACAGCGGCACACAATGACTCTTCATACCTTTACAATTTCAACTGGAACCACTGTGGTATGATGAGTCCAGAGTGCAAGAAACACTTCATCCAGGACACCTGCTTCTACGAATGCTCCCCACACCTGGGACCCTGGATACAGAAAGTACGTTATTGTTTGCCTTGTCTTTAAATGAAGCCGTGTCTGTGTTCGTGTTCATGTGTGCGTGCGGGCTCTGGTCTGTGCATTTGTGTGTGTGTTGTTGTAGTGTGCTACACTAGATGGTAGCATAGCATAGCGATGGTCGTGGTGAAGGGAATTGACAGCTGTTACACCCACTAAATGCACCTGTAGCTTGCTGTTAAGATCAAATTCATACATTGATATGTTTTTGAATTTAAGCTGTCTCTATGACGACTCCTTTTTCTTTTTTCTGTTTTTTTTCTTTTTTCAAAAATGGTGGTATGATCCATAACCCACCCCTGTTTTGGCTTTAGAGGCCATTGGTAGCTCGTTTAGCACAGCATAGCACTGACACTGCTTTGGTTAAGGTTTTAATTCCCGGCATGTTCACCAGTAATAATAATAATAATACTGGAAACTATTTCTTCACACAAATTATATTTACAAAAAAAGCACATTTTATATTGTGGCCTTTGAGTCATGTGTCTATGACTAATGTGTTCTTCTTGGCGGGGTCATCTCAAATAAACTACTCAGTTGTGTGTGTGTGCTACAGGTGGACCAGTCCTGGCGTAAGGAGCGGATCTTGAATGTGCCTCTGTGTAAGGAAGACTGTGACACTTGGTGGGAGGACTGCAAGAGCGACCTCACCTGCAAGAGCGACTGGCACTATGGATGGGATTGGAGCACAAGTGAGTAAACACAGGCACACACACACACACACACACATGTGCAAATGCACACACACACGCAGGCACCTACACCAATGCCGACAGGCTGGTGTGAACTTGTGCACTCAGAAAATATGGATACACAAATGTGTAAATGTGTGCACACACTGTACTCGTGCATACACTCATGCACACTGTACTTATGCATACACAAATTGTCCCCACAAAAAAAAATTCAAATGCATGCATACAAACTGAGCTACTATGTGTGCATACACTGGCACACAAACACCACACATACAGTATAAAGACGCACAAAAACGCATAGATGCACGTAGGCTGTTACCTCGTGGTTTAGGCTAATGATTTAAAACATTGACACGTATCCAGTGTTAGGAGAGTTACTTTTAAACTGTATTCCACTACAGATTACAGAATACATGTCATGAAATGTAATTTGTAACGTATTCCGTTAGATTACTCAATGTGAGTAACGTATTCTAAATACTTTGGATTACTTTAATATTTTCTTACATTTTGTGCAACAGTATATGTAGCATTCACACACTACTTCTTACTTGACTATTCTGTTTCTTCTTTTGTGTCAGCTGGCTGAATATATTTGAGTCACCTTAAATATATATTAACAGGGGCTAGAAGAGTACGTAAACACAAAAGATCTATGATTTTTTTTATCTGGAAAAAAAAAAGAAAGAAGAGAGCTTTTGCATGTCCTTTTCTTTATTTCCATAGCTGTTAGAATGAAAAAGCTTAGACAAAGATGAAAATATAGCATACCGTTTTACTGAATTTACTGTTGAACTAACATTTAGGTGTCACTTTCACTGCATTTTGTGTCACAATCCTCTTAAAATAAGAATGGCACCAAAGAAAAATTTAAGTAATCCATTAATTTCAAGAGCGTAAATGTATTTTGAATACCATAAATTTAAATTGTAACTGTATTTGTATACAGTTACTCATATTTTGTATTCTAAATACGTAACGCCGTTACATGTATTCCGTTACTCCCCAACACTGCACGTATTACAGACCTAAGTCACATACAATTTCAAATACATTTATTAATTGTATTCTTATTGGGTTGTAGGGTCCTATTAAGGGGTACTATACAGAAAAACATGGGAAATGTTGCCCTGTAAAATAGCAATAAGACAGTGGTTCACAATCGAGTCCACACTTACTAATAGTACTGCTACTTTTCTATTCTGCCAGGTAATTCATTACATTTCCCTGTTGTTTTGAGTCTAAAATCTCCCTGATTGGAGGCTGGAATAACTGCACAACAAGTGAACAACAGACGAATGTAATGACCTACCTGGAAAAAGAGAAAACCAGCAATACTGACACTGATGCACATGAGCACCAGATTGAAACCCCCTGCAGGAGGGGGAGATCAATATCCATTTCTAACTATTACAGGAAAACGCTGACATTTTAAGCAAAACATGCCCATGAGCAGTTGGATACCTTATATGTCCTGTCATTTGTGTTCCTGTCTATGCAATTTTTTTTGTGGTTTTACACATCAAAGTCAAAATCCTCCTTGCACAATTTATGAATAAATGTGGTTCTGATTCTGATTGTCACCACTTCCTCTCCTTCAAGTCATTTGAAAACTCTTTTTTTTATGCATGATGTATTTAGAGAATGTGTTAGGGTTGAATAATAGAACAGAATATAAACACAACTGACAGAAAAAACAAACAAAAAGCAGGACTGCATCTCAAGCAGCATATACTAAAAAGAGAAACATCATCAACCACCACACACTCACATATAAATACATAGAAAAATCTCATGCTGATGACATTTGGTACTCAAATTTGGCTACAAACAGCATTAAGAACGTGAGTGTAGTAGATGGAGGAACCAAGACAACAGAGATATAGTTAAACTGTTGATTATATACATAGTCAGTGAAACCATTTTATTGAAAAGCCATTTTATTGAATTTTCTGTCCGAGCCACAAAGGAAGTATTCAATCTTGAACTGACGAATCATGACCCCAATGATGATGTCACAAATGGAGACAATACCAGGGTAAATAGGCACAAGTTCACTCTTTGACCAGAGAACCCTTTGGACAACCTTCCACTGCAAAACCCAATGACGAGAAAATATAGGCAAGTTATGGACTTGGACAAAATCTGTAAACCAAATTTCTGTCTCTACATCGTTACTGAGATCCTTTGGACTAGATAGTATGTAGGGTGTCAGCAGCGGAGGGTTGAAATGTGAATAAGATGTATTATGATCTAGAAAGTCAAGGGTTTACTTTAAACACAGTTTCTAAAGGGAAGAGATAAACTGTAGCAGTACTATCATGTAATTTTTTACAAACAAATTTTCAGATTTGAAAATATCTAAAAAAGTTGATCCTCATTAGAGTACTTGACTGAGTTAACTTATCAAAAGAAGCAAAAATACAATCAATATGCTGTCTTTAAAAGAGCCAATCCGGGGATAGCCGGTTCGAATCCCCGTGTTACCCCTGGCTTGGTCAGGCGTCCCTACAGACACAATTGGCCGTATCTGTGGTTGGGAAGCCGGATGTGGGTATGTATCCTGGTTGCTGGACTAGCGCCTCCTCTGGTCGGTCAGGGCGCCTGTTTGGGGGGGGAGGGACTGGGGGGAATAGCGTGATCCTCCCACGCGCTGCGTCCCCCTGGCAAAATTCCTCACTGTCAGGTGAAAAGAAGTGGCTGGCAACTCCACATGTATCGGAGGAGGCATGTGGTAGTCTGCAGCCCTCCCCGGCTTGGCAGAGGGGGTGGGGCAGTGAGTGCGACAGCTTGGAAAATAAGGTAATTGGCCAAGTACAATTGAGGAGAAAAAAAAGGGGGCGGAAGAGTCAATCCTATGATCATCCTAAATCTGGCCAAACTCATCAAGTGTAGCTAATTAGAAAAATATATTTATCTGGAGACTGGTGGAATAGGCCCCAGCATCCCCGCGACCCTGAGAGCAGGATAAGCGGTTTGGATAATGGATGGAATGGATGGATGGATGGATCAGATCATCTGCATATAGGTGATATCTATGTCCATGTCTGCCCCTAAAAATGTCCAGCATCTCCCCGCTGGTTCTTAGTGTTACTGCCAAAGGTTCAATGGCTATTGCAAAGATTGAGGGGGCTAGTGTACATCCCTTCACTGTCCCCCAATATACAGGGAAGAACTTGGAGTAGTTGGTATTAGTACACATATGTCAGAGGGGAAGGTTACATCATTTTGACTTATAATATGAACTGTTCACCATACACAAATCTTCATACAGTTTTAAACAGAAATTTCTGCTCCATTCTGTCAAATGACAGAATCACCTGAAATTATCAAATCTGGAAAATCAGAAATAGGGGTGTATGTTTGATTTGTAGAAATAATGGACGTAAATATAGACTCTAAGATTCATGCTAGCATATTGGCCAACAGTTTACCATCAGTACTGAGCAGTGAGATGGAACAGAAATTGCTGCACAGAAGGGGATATTTATTTTTAAGTACAAGGGAGATGGTATCTTGATATATACTCAGTGGTTTTACCCAGTGTCTGTGAACCACAAAATTGTCCCAGACCTCTTTCTTAGCAAACATATAACCATGTGAGAGCGGCGCATAAAGATTATCACGAGCATTTGGAACTGAGTCTGATTGTCAGACTATCTGACCTTCTTCTCATCCCTGCCAACTTCTCTCTCTGACCTTGTCCTCTTTTGCTTAGACCAAAACAGATGCCCTCAGGATGCCAAATGTAGGAAATGGACTGATGTTTATCCCACACCCAAGTCCATGTGTGAGCAGATCTGGTCCAATTCCTACCTCTACACCACCCTCTCCAAAACCTCGGGCCGCTGCATGCAGCTCTGGTTCACCAGCCCAAACCCCAACAAAAAGGTGGCAGAGTACTATCTAAACACTGGTACTAAGGCACAACAAAGCTTTGCCTTAACACTTCTTCTTGCTGTGATGTATTTACTGTAATGATGTTATGAATAAAACCATTATAGACAAAGAAATTATGACCGTGTTGTCTCTGCCTGTGTGCGTGTTTACCTTCGTAATGATAATGTCACAATTCTGTATTTTACAATGCAGATGATATGTGGCTCTGCTTTTGTGAATCAAGGCACAGGGCAAAATGCAGTCAACAGCATGGAGCGCAGTATGTATGGGGTATGCTGAACAGACTTTTGCTATTTTCATGGCAGGAGAGGCACAGCATACCTTTTGCGCATTCGGGAATGGGATGAGATTAGGAGGAATACATTATCCATGGGTGTCATAGGGAGCGGGCTGGTATTGAATTAACCGATCAAAAATCCTCTCTTCCTTCCCTTTAAAGGGAGTGCACTGTATGCCAGAGCACTCTGCCAATTTGGTGATGGAGCTTTCCAGAGCTTTCCACAAACAGAAAATGTTATCACAAGAAGAATCTGAATTCAATGAAACAGCAAGATACACTCCACAAATGTGACTTTTCATGACAGAACTATCAAATATTACTTACTTACCTTATTTTACACAAACGTCTTCTCTGTAATGCGTATTGAACAGGCCTACTTTCCACGGCACAAAACCATGCTTTGCTCCATGCGCTTTTATGAAAATAGGGCCCCAAGTCTTTGGTTTCTGTGTGAGCGAGACTTCCTCCTTCATGAATACACGATCTGATTTCTAAAATTTTGGAAAACTGATCATGAAAATTGATGAATGGAACCAATTTTGCTCAGTTTGACCACAAAGGGGTAGGTATCCATTAATTTGTCTCATTCCTTTTTTTAGCTTCTTTCTCATAATTTGTAATAAGAACTAATAACTACTAATAACTTTTAAGCTATTTTCATAGGAGTGGTTTTTTACTTCATTTCCCCACATCAGCCCTTTTCCAAACGCTGTAGTCCAGCCAACCATCAAAACCAATCTGTCTTTTTCAAAGTGTCTCAGAGGCTGGGTACTTCAGTGCTTCCTGGAGAAACCATCCATGTACTTTGTAAATGGTTTCGAACCCAGCTGCTGCTGTGGTCTGTTATATTTCTATCCTTCTTTTTCTTCATTTTTTTCTCATTGCACAATTTAAGATACTGATAAAATACTGACCCATGACCCATGGTGAGGTGCCCACTCCTCATTTTGAGTCAGGAGTGTCCTGCTCAGCCATCTGCCTCGATGTATGTATAGCTATATTAGTTCAAGTCCCTGCGCTGGCCCTTTTACTGCCAACACTTCTGCCAAAGCACCATGCCTATCACAAAAAGCTTAAAAAAAAGAGGGATATCTCTAATTCTTATAACTGGAACAAAACTACAAAAACTTTTCTAAAATGGTCTGTATGGTTGCAATAACATTACTCAAAATGGTTTTTTTCAACTGCAATGGTAAAATGTTTTTGTGAAAATGAGGGATACAAATGTCTGTAGGGCTGGTTTAGATTTGATTCTGTGTGTGTATAAAAAAAGAAAGAAGGATTTAGATTGTTTCCTCATCAGTGGCCAGTACTGCAAAGCTTGCTTGGGTGAAGTTTCTTATGAGAGCAGATCAGGGATGGTCTTAAAAACCTCTAAGAATACTCTCTGATTACATTTACTGGTGGGGAAATGGTGAAACTGATCTCAGATCGATGCCAGAGGATAAATATGCTATGTGGGGCCCCACTCATCATGACATCATCACATGACCATTCCAGGCTAGCTAGTGGTTAGCGGCCTCTGCTGCACTGTAATTGTGGGTTGCGACTGCTAGTGTGTGTCTGCATGTATGTGTGCGTTTGTGTGTAGGTGGGGGAGTACAGCATGAGTGCGTGTGTCTCCACTTCTTGTTGTGCTTAGGTACGTGTTTGTGACTTCATCTTGTGTGTTTCTGTGACTGACTTTGCATGTCATGCCTTTCACTGTGTGCCATGTCTATTTTCAGTTTCTGTGTGGTCTATTAGGTCTTTAGGGAAGCTTTGTGACTGGTTGCTGAACACTGGGTGCATATGCCAGGTATGATCACAGACCACCGGTGGGATACTCAGAAAATGAGTAATATCACTAAATGTTTTTGAAATACGTGTACTTATGTGGTTTTCATAGGTTTCATGGGGCAGGCCTGAGCTATATCAAGTAACTAGTGACAAGATACTGTTGAAACAGCCCACAGTATTTTTCTTTTTTGGCAATTCCAGCCTTTATTTGAGAGAAGAATGATGATAGTCATGAAATGGAGTACAAAACAAGCAAGGGGAAGAGGTCTCAAGCTAAATTTAACCTCAGGATGCTGCAGTCAGGCCTGAGCCTACATGGCATGCTTTCATATAAATGAGCAACATCCCCACTACCATTTAACAGCGAAAACCCACCTAATTCTCCATCCCTGGGCAGTTCACTGCAGCTATTCTAGGAGATGAAAATTATTTTGTGTTGCTGTCTTATCGCCACATCTCTTGCTGTCACTACCCACTGTACTTGGGTAGTAATAATTGTGTGAACACATTAACAAAAGGAGGTATGGTTAGGCATCATCCCTCTGCAAAAGCAGTTATACTGTGATTAATCCTTATCAGGGAATTGCTAAAGATCATTAATCCATTAACATTAAGTGAGAAAACGAACATTTTTTGGGTGGATGATAAATTGTGCACACTCAGCAAATACCAAAAATTTCTGTCACTGTCAAATACAGGATGCACACAAGGTAACCCTCACAATGTTTAAAACCTAAACACATGTCAGTTTCCACTCTTATTTTAGAAGGCACCAAAAAAACATTTTCCATAGGGAATGAAATGCTTCCTCCATGAGTCCCCGAAGCCTCATTCACTGCACAATGTGCATGCATCTCACGAGACACTGCGGAGTGTGGCATACTGCGGAAGCCACAACCTCCAACGGGGAAAACGCTGCATTATTCTCCATTCACTTTGTGTAACTGAGCTCGCAACCTGGATATTTTTACCTTTTTATAAATATTTTATAAATATGCATCAAAGCTGTCGTGTGGTGGGCTGCAAAGCCAGCAAATGTGAGAACCCAAAATTCATTGCTCCTGAGCAAAACAAGGGAGCCCTTGAGAAGAAAAGTGTGGATCCAGGCTATAAGGAGAGACGCCTTAATGGAGGTAGTAGCTTGAAGGGTAACTAAACCCTAAACCGTCTTAGTGAGTTTACAGACATCTACAGGTTAAAGGTTAAAAACATGGCAGGCTGGTCTTGGAACTCTGGGATGTTAGCATAGCAGGATAAACCCAGCTGCAAATAACACTAATAATGGGCCTGTTGGACGCAGGTATGCCAAAGAGCCACCATTGACAGCACTATTGAATAGCCAGTGCTGGCTCTGACTTACAATGCTGATAGGTGTGCTGGCACGCCTAAATAAAAATTTCAAAAAAATAAAAATGAAGGATTATCCACTGGTTAAAACTTTGTAAATTCTACCTGATGCATTCACTGCTAGACTTGAAAGTGACCCTGTATGTTTGGCTTGACTAAAAATAAACAATATTGCACATTCATCTGCCCATCCTTTGTTCATCGGTGTGTAACTGAAAGAATATTTCCATCCATCCATTATCCAAACCGCTTATCCTGCTCTCAGGGATGCTGGAGCCTAGCCCAGCAGTCATTGGGCGGCAGGTGGGGAGACACCCTGGACAGGCTGCCAGGCCATCACAGTGAAAGAATATTTCATCTCCAAAATACCTGCTTCTGAGGAACTGAGAAAAATTGCTTTATTTCCTAGGCGGCGCCCTTTTTAACATTTGACAGTATATTAAATATGCTATGTTGGCTGACTTCACAAGCTTTGATATTAAATCTTGCGCAACACTTTTATACTCTGCATGCACACAACGTAAGATGGGCAGCACGGTGGCGCAGTGGGCACTGTGGCCTCACAGCAAGAAGGTCCTGGGTTCGAACCCCAGGCCGTCCCAGGGCCTTTCTGTGTGAAGTTTGCATGTTGTCCCCATGTCTGCGTGGGTCCCCTCCGGGTGCTCCGGTTTCCTCCCGCCACCAAAAAACATGCAGGTTAGGGTTAATACTCCTGCCTGTGCCCCTGAGCAAGGCAATGGAAAGAAGAACTGGAGTTGGTCCTCGGGTGCTGCAGCTGCCCCCTGCTCCTGTACAATAGGATGGGGTAAATGCAGAGGACAAATTCATTGCAAGAAGGAATACGATTTGTTGTAAGAATACAATGTCAAATAAAGTGGCTTTCATTCATGTTATGCATACCTCTACCACACACACACACACACACACACACACACACACACACACACACACACACACACACACACACACACACACACACACTAGAGTGATGCCATAACCAGAAATAGCAATAGGATGGCTGCAGTCTCTCAGGCTATTAATACCAAGCTCGCCACAGCACACGTTGCCCTGCTCTCGCTTCTGGCGTGTACACACTTGGCGACTATTGTTACCGCTCTTTACACACAAGGCAACCGAGTCACTGCATAGTTCACAACACACAACTCTGAGCACTCTGGATGTGCAAAGTCACACACAAAAAAAAAAAGAAGAAAAAAGTCAAACAGACATTTTTCTCCCTCCACAAACCCAGGAGCCTTGCATCCAACCCCCTGGGTCCACTGATAAGCTTTTTTTTTTTTTTAAGCTGAGCAACAGCGACTGTGTTTGCTGCGAAACAACAAAGTTTGTTTGCACTCGCGCAGCGAAACTTCGGCCGCGGGCGCCCTTTGCCACCCACCTTCGTGTTCCCTCCACCTCTCCCAGCCCTAAAAGTGCAGGGCGCCCGACGTTTGGGACGAACCAATTCGGGAGCTTCTGAGAAAACCAGATCACGTGTGTGTGTGTGCGTGCGTGCGTGCGTGTGTGTGTATTAATCAATTGTTTGAGTGGCTGTTGAAGCTAGAAAACCGCCTGACTGATTGATTGATTGATTTATTGATTGATTGATTGAACAGTAGCAGGGCTGGTCGCAGTCCGGATCCACGTGACGTCACACGGTCACGGGAGCGCGCCACGCTTGGACGGCGACTGGAAGCGTTTGGTCGGGGACGAGTAGCGTGAACCCGCCTTTGCTTTGTGTGTGTGTGTGTGTGTGTGTATGTGTGTGTGTGTGTGTGTAAGTTATGGACGTGTACACAGATCTCAATGTATCTCCCATTGGAGACCTGTAACGATTTAGGTTTAAGGAATAATGACAGAATATTTCAAAGTGCAACTGAATAATTCAATAGCCACTTTTAAGATGGGCCCATTGTTCGTATGTCAGACTTACGTGAGAATCCGCAAAAAAAAAAAACGGGAGTCGCGTAACCGGACTGGCGTGGACCCGGGCGTCATCGATGACTGACCCAGACTGGCTGATACTCAGATAGTGACGTCTTCGGGCACGTGTAACGTGGCGCTAGTTTCCCCACCTGTAGAGCGACCGGTGATTGACAGGTGAACCAGACATGACACACTTGGCGGGGGGGGGGGGTACCGAATGACAAAGAGACGAATAAAGCAGAATATGACACACGGTCGCGGTCGTTTGTTCAAGCCTGTGTGGGGCCAAGCACGTTGTCTGTGTACGCGAAAGAGTGTAACCGGCGTAAAACGCAAACTCGGGCCGGAGAAGGTAAATTGGCCCGCAGAGTTTGAAAATAAACAGGGTTTTGAGTTTTAAAACAAAAAAACAACCCCACAAACAACACAAAAGCAACTGCCGCTGTCCGTCGCCGGGTTTGGACAGGGGGGAGCAGGGGCAGCAGCAGGAGCAGCGTAGCCCCGCTCCTCCCTCGCCTTTCCCGTCCCTCTCCAGGGGTGGATTTACATACACGCGCCGCTGGCGTTTCCGCGGGACGGCGCGAGAGTCTTTTCAGGAACCGAGGAAGCGGGGCGACACACTCGCGAAGTCGTACGGCCGCGTCGTTTCCCGTTCTGTCTTCCACCTCCATCCCCGACCACCACCCCCCTCCCTCCCTCCCTCCCCCCTCCCCCCCTCCCGGGACACTTTGTTCGGCGGCGGTTGGGGTTGGTTGGAGAGGAAATCCACTGGCTTCGACTCTGGAGGCTCGGAGGACTCGGGAAGCGGCTGCTGGGTGAAACCGGTTGGGAAGAGGCCGTGGGCCATGGCCGGCGGTGGTGGCGTCGGTGGGGTCGGCGGCGGCGGCGTCGGCGGCGGGGCGCCGTCGTCCCTGGGGCTCACGCCGCCGATGTGGTATCACCGCGACTTGAGTCGCGCCGCGGCCGAGGAGCTGCTGGCGCGGGCGGGGAGAGACGGCAGCTTCCTGGTGCGGGACAGCGAGAGCGTGAGCGGGGCGTACGCCTTGTGCGTGCTGTGAGTAACGAAAAACCCTTTACTCTTTTTAAGTTCGACGGACGCCGCGAGTTTGCGCGAGGCCCGCGGCCGGCGTTGCTCGGCAACTCTCTTCTTCTTTTCTTTTCTTTTTTACAAACTTTTCCAACCGCGGCGTTTTGTCGACGGCGCCGTCTCGTCCGATTATACTTTGTCGTCGTGCGACGCCGTGTCACGCGTTCTCGAGCGGGTTTGTTTACTCTCTTCCGCCGCCGCCGCCGACTTGTTTACGTCCCCCCCGAGCGGCGGCAGCGGCGGGGGCGACCTCGGCGTGACACCGCTCTCAGGGTCGTCCCCCGTCCTGTCTGGGTAGATGTGGTCGCCAGCGGTGCCGTCTTTTAGAGAGCGTATTGCGCCAAACCCTGCGGTTGGGAGTTGGTGCCATTACATTAAACGGCACCGGAGGGAGGGAAGTATACGTCCTGTCGCCGGGGGGGGGGCACGCCGTTGTTTACCGCGAGGCCGACCAGGGGGCCAATACACGGCGGTGGAGCGGGCGCTCGGGGCTCATAACGGCGGATGTGACGAGGCCAGTGTCTCTGTACCGAGAGGATGGGGTCGTGACCCCCCCCCCCTTTTTGCTAAGGCAAAAGGTTTGACTCCCATATCTCCAATGAACTGAGTAACTCCTATAGGCCAAGTCAGACATATCTTACCCGTTACTTGTTCTTTCAGAGGGAAAGCGTAACAAGACCCTGTTACCTGCGTAAACCCAGAGCAAAGCATCGGTCAGACCATGTGTTGTATGTGCACAGATGTTGACTTGAAATATTCAAGTTTTGAAACGTGTACTGAATGGAGAGTTGTTACAAGTGTAACCGGTTATTTTCTTGCCCGGTGCGGGATTCGATACGGGGTGTACTGCGCCACAAGGCGACATCACTAACCGCTCGGCTAATGGGTCTTATTAGTAGTTTACACAAGGAAAAATAATCTGAAAGAAATAAGTTATAAAACGTACAGTGACTGGCTACTGCTCACAGACACAAGTATGCAAATAAAAGGGCATAAGCGGTGCAGAAATCCTTTGCTGACCATGACCTATACCATGTGACCTTCAGTGCTTTGATGACATTGATTTGACCTACATCCCTTATTTAGTAGTTTGTCTCGTGTGGCGCTGGCTGTGTGTGCATGCATGTCTGTGTGTATGCACATGTATTGTATAGGCCTATAGAGTGAATCCACGAGCATGAAACTCAGCGTGGGAAGGAGAAACTGGCTTTCATCTGTGCTTGTGAGTGTGTGTGTATGCAAGCAAACTTTGCCATCATGGTAAAGACGTGTGGTCAGAAGGAAGTAGGGTGGCAAACCTTCTGTCTGCATAGCCGCCATAAACGTTTTACTGGTCTCCTTTTATTCAGGTCCACGTAGCCAGTTAACAATAGTCCACTGAAGTTATTGTAAAAAACAACAACAAACAAATAAGCTATTGCAAAATATCCTCTTGTACAATATGAGAGTGGAAAATTTGTAGATGGATTAATTAACCTATTTGTTAATAGCTTTGGAGTACCGTGTTGCAGTGCTATTTACAAAATAGACTTGTGACCCATTTTGGGCCCTGGCCCATGACAGAACAGGGTCTATCACAGAGAGGAAGATCCATACAAATTGATCACCATATCCTTTTACCATGCTGTGTTGGTTGTTATTTAGTAGGTCAGACTTAATGAACGGCATCACTTCTGACATCTTTGCCTCAGTTGTTTCCCCTCTCATTCCCAGCTCCATCCTTTCTCTTGTCCTATTCCATTTTAGTCTTCATATTACAGACTTTTTCGTTTTTGGGTTGTATTTTGGGCCCACTGTTACCGCATCTTGTCCAAAAGGTACTTTTCTCAAAAGTGCAGTGATAATTTGCCCAAAGTTCTAAATATCAGATGAAATGGAACCTTAAGGTTGCTTAGCAACTGTGGTGGAGAGATGATGGTGGAGCTAACATGGCTGCCAGTGAAAACCGCAAAAGACAAACTTTTATCCTGTCTTAAATTATACCCTATTTGAGTCATATTTAGCTGTATATAATTCTGTTAGATAGTTGAAGGGGACTGTGTCAGGGTTCAGGGACGTGAGTATTATTTTGAAAATTTAGCCAGTTCAGTTGCAGTGAGAGTTTTTTTTTATATACTGTGTACCAAAACTGTACTCTACTACCATACGTTTATGTCTATCCATTCTAAGGCATGAAACACTGAAGAAATGCATCAAAAAGATTCCAAAGTTTATTCTTCCATTGGATTTTTGGGTTTCCTAAAAGCTAATGCCGGGATCAGACTACATGATATTTTTGTCTTTCACGGTGGTCACCATGTCAGATTAGACAATCATAATGCCATACATTCTTGCTGCGTCTTGGCCGGGAGGCTGGCAACACTACAAATATGACCCCGACCAATCATCATGTGCTGCCTCTCACGATCTCGCACGAGTTCATAGGTCGTCGGGGAGGAGAGTCAGGAAACTGTCAATCATGGCTACAGGAACGCTGTGTGTGATGCTGGTGATCTTGTGTTCTGAAACGAAAGAAAAAACGATTGTGAACGCTGTTCTGGCTAGTGCTACTGGGGGAATGATAACCTAGCATAGCTTAACTAGCTACTCACCGGGTTGCTGAAGTACCTCCGCCTTTTTTTTTTACTCTGTCGTGGTCCTCCCTCGAGGAAACGTCGAAAAGACAGGGGTGTTGTAACCTTTCCTTGGTTTCGTCGTCCCACCTGATGGCAGCAATAGCAGCATCCTTCTCTTTGCCATGTTTACATGCGTGCATCAGAGAGCACCCTGCCATCCTACTGGTCAACGTCAAGGGACACGTCATAGGAGATGTCACCCAGGGGTGGGCGGTCTTCTCCAGAAAGGGCCGGTGTGGGTGCAGGTCTTTGTTCCAACCAAGCAGTGACACACCTGTGTCTCCTAATCAAGTTCCTCAACAAAGACTCTACTGGTTGATTTGTGAGATCTGGTGTGTAACTGCTTGGTTGGAACAAAAACCCGCACCCACACCGGCCCTTTCTGGATAGGATTGCCCACCCCTGGACTAGACAGTAAAATACAAAAAGTTCTGACATGCTAGACGTTTCGTCAGGGGTGTCATGGGGCGTCCAAGGCATCATCGCTGTTCTGCGATCATGTCACACCAAACGGGGCAAAGATGCCTGTTTGTCGTTCCCGCCGCTCGTAATCGGGCCCGATGCTGGAAATTTGTCAGCCACGACAAAATTGTGTCAAAATCGGGCTGAGTTCATGTGGTCTGACCCCGGCATAATAGCTTGTGTTTGTATGCGCAAAATTAGTTATCTCATCCAATTTAGAAAAGTGGACATAAAACCTTCATATTTTATGTCCACAGTCATGATTTCTAACTCTGGCTAGCACTTTAGTGCCCTAAGAAGTATTTTTTTTTTAATATGAGCTGAGCTGCCAAGATTAAAAGCTTAGAGCTGTGAAACCACCACAAACCTAGAAGTACCTAACATACCCTCAGCTCATATCGAATGCATGTTAACACTGTTTCGCAGTAAAGTGTGCATTGCTGGCGTCTTTTAGCAGTTTCCGGATCCCCCGATGGCAAAACAGTTCCCTCTTCTGTCTCCCCCACCTTACTTGTTAATTGCCACCTTGTACAAAGCTAAAGAGAGCGGACCCCATGAGAATGATGAATAAATAAAATTGAAAATGTTTTGGCTTTAGGCTGCAGTAGATGTGTGGCTGGGTTTGGGGTAGGACCGGTGACACATAATGTGTGTCTCTGTTATCATGACATGTCATTTTCACGGTGTACCGGTCTTCCCCATGAAACCAAGTTTCTTAATGTCTGAATTAATCCAGAATTTCAAAACAGTTCAAACAGAAGACTAAGTAAGACTGCTTAGGTTCTGTCGTTCATGTCAGGACAAAAGTAAATGGGTGTAGTTTGTCGAAGTGGAACGCAGCTGTTCGTTTATTGATTATGATGTCAGATCTGTGAAGCCACCGGGATGCTGTCTTGGTGTTTTGTTGTAGTGGATGCAGATAAATGGACGGACATCACCAGCAGCTGGTTCCCTGCTGGGTAAACATTTATGCCGAGCACATTATTTGTTTGCGTCCTGCTTATCAATGTGCTTAGTCTACCATGTGCTGTTAATACTATTACATGACAACCATAAACGTGATAAATTATTTCTTCTAACGTTGCTGTCACCTGTGCATAGTTTTACCACTGCCTTTTTTTGAAATGTGGTCTTGCAGCCATATGCTGCACATCTTAGTCATAGTGACAAGCCGCCAGAAACCCCAAACACGATTAACTTTTTAAGGAATACCAAGATGGCGGCACAGTGGCTTCAACCGTATTGGGCAGTCTGTCATTACTTTATTAATCCCGAGTTTATTACAGATCAGGGAACACGAGCATGACAAGAACCAGGCCGGTGACACATCTTAACCTCAAATGTGATCTTGATGTGAAGAGTTTTTTTTTTCCAGTTTAGAAACACAGGCATGGCCTCCTGTTGGGCTTGGTCTGACTCAAGTTCACAGACATGCTTCCTTTTTGCTTGAGAGGCACCAGTGTATTTAGGAAGTGTTTCCAGCATGTTCCTGTCTGAGAATAGACTGGCGAGAATAGTGTTGGTACTTCACAGCAGCAGGAACAGTCTTGGGACCCCTGAGGGAGCGTTTTCTTCAGGCCTCCTTTCGAGTCTCTCGCTTCCTCACCGTTTCACTTCACAGACTTTGAGTGGGCAGCGTCTGTCTGCCCGCAGCCAGCATGTAAATGAAACACTAACTGTGTGTGTGTGTGGGGGGGAGTGGGGTGGGGGGGGGTCAACTTACATTTGTACAGGAAGAATATTGCCGGCAAACTGATAGTTTCTCCACTTTGTGTTCAGTAATTTGTGTGAAAGGATGATGCTTCAGATGATGCTAAGCTAACCATTGACATTGTGCTAGAGGAACGCCCCATTAGATGCCCATGCTGGATACTTTAAACCCAGAGGTACACTTCCAGACTCGTGTCAATCCTGTGCTAATTTTGATTTCATTCGCCGAAACGTCTTCGTCGTTCTCCTACAAAGGGGGATGTTTCTTTGACCTGTCAATTGAATTTTAATGTTGACAAAATGGATGCCTTTAATGCGCCAGCAAGATGAATGCCACCCCCTTCACCTCCCGCTGTCCATGCAGGAAACACCACATGCATATGAGCTTGTTTGCATGTGTGCAGTGATAGAGAAAGATACACACTGGGTCGTTTGAAATTGTTTTCCTTGAAGGAAGCTGTTTCTGTGTGTGGGTTTAGCACGTCTAAACATGTAGGGGTTCGGGCTTAGCCTGCTGGTTGTGGGGGTTACATGTGTGTGTGCGTGTGCAGAATTCCTCATAGGGAAAGTTGTGTGCGAGTGTGTTTGTCAGGGTTTATGCCCCACTTTGTCTACTTATTGATAGTGGGGTTGGGGCTGGCTAGTTCACACAGTGTTTAATCACAGAAATAACAGGTGATTTTTTTTAACAAGACGGTTTCCAAATGTGACAACTCTAACATATAAATGTTACTTACATTGCTGCTTTATCCTTTCTGTGTTTCTGTAATCTACTTGTGGTCTGTGAGAGTTTGTTCGTTCTTGACAACTACTGTTTATGACGGCGACATGCTGTTACTTATTCCACGGTGTCTGTCTGCTGCTTGTCACTCATTCTGCATATAACACATGCATATAACACATGCACATGCACATACAGTGTGCATGTGCTCTTTTTAAGCTATGTTTTGGAGGACCAGTTTGAATATTTAACCAAAAGATTGAGGAGAATTTTGCAAAGGACATTTTGGACTTCTTCAAGGGTCGGTTTTAGGGTAAGGATTTGGGTTTAGAGTTAAGGTCAGAATAAGGATAACATTCAAGTAAGTGCTAAATTGGGCATGTAGTGCTGATAGTTTGAGTTAGAGTTAGGTGCTCGGGAGTGAATATAGGGAATGAGGGTCCTCACAAGTATTAAACCGACAAGTGTGTGTGTGTGTGTGTGTGTATGTGCAACATCCATCCCTTGTTTTTCTAACCCAATGGGGCCCAAATGTCCCCTTTAGGATAGAAAAACCAGAAACCACCTACCTTGTGGGGCCATTTTATGGGGCCCCACAAGGAAAAGGGTCTATTTTAGGGTTAGGACTTAGTTTAGGGTTAAGGTTATGATTAGGTTAGGGTAAGGGTTAAGGTTAGGCATGTAGTTACGCTGGTTAAGGTCAGGGTTAAGGGCTAGGGAATGAATGTAGTCAATGAGTGTGTGTGTGTGTGTGTGTGTTTCCCTCAACTGGCACTTGTGTTGCCTAGCAATGGAAGGCGAGGAGATGGCACTCTAAACACACCTAGGACAGAGGAAGTCACTGAGGCAGCCTGTGCCTTCACCGCAGAGCTCTGTTTACAACACACACACTGTGTACTTTGGACATATCCCATGAGGAAACTCCTTAGTCTCTCTGTCAATCTCTCTCTCTCGCGCTCTCTCTCTCTCACACACCCCTTTGTTTCTTGCCCCCCCCCCCATTCCTGTTTTAGCTTCGCGGCTTCTGAAACAATAGTATTTACCCCATCGACCTGCAGACAGTCCCCTCCGCTGCCAGCTACCATAAGCAGGAAAACACAACACAGATGCACCGCACTCTTTAACTCCCACCCAGACTGCTGGTGGTTTGTCTAATGGTGGGGCTGTTTTCACACTGTATTTTATTTTTTCTAATAATGTCTCATCAGTGTTGGGACTAAACTTAGAAATCGGTCCACGCTCCAGTCAGTCACCATTAAAACACACTTGCTGTGTAAAATAAGGGCTGACTAATGCAGACTGCAGCACATTTTAGAGGCCGAAGCAACTGTTAGACTTCTGCCACCCGGGGCAGTCTTAAGGACATCTTAGCTTGACAACATCTCTGCTTAAACTTAACGATAGTCTTTTATTTTAGCCAGACTTCATAAACGTGTCTTCGTTAAGAAAGGGGGGGCGTCCGGGTAACTAGTGGTCTATTGCCTACCAACATGGAGATCGGCAGTTCGAATCCTCATGTTACCTCTGGCTTGGTCGGGCCTCCCTACAGACTTGATTGGCCGTGTCTGCGGGTGGGAAGCCAGATGTGGGTATGTGTCCCGGTTGCTGCACTAGCGCCTCCTGTGGTCGGTCGGTGCACCTGTTCGTGAAAAAGTTAGTACCGCCAGACTGCATTTGTCAGAGTGGATGACTGTGCACAAACTTGTAAGACTGGAAAAACAACTGAGTAGTCAGGGCAAAATAAAGTGCTGTCGTGGATCTCTATTTTTAAACCACCATACGTTCTGAAAGTGCACATAGACAATGTCCACATACATTCAGATGTCGGTGTTTTGCATGGGCAACAAAATTTGTCCACACGTAGAGACAGACACAATCCAGTTTGTGTACACATACACACACGCACACAACCCTACAGTTTTCTTGGGGGGGTGTAAATTCTTGTCCCTTTAACAAATATGAAGCTGAGTCGTTTGTATCGTTGAGCTGTGGTTGCGTGACTTGTGTTGTAATTACTCACTGGAAGGGGATTGTAAATGCAGTTCTTCAATCAAAAACAGGATTGAGATCATCCTCGTGTAACGACCACAGATGACTGGACTCGCTAGCCCTTGGCTAACGGGTCGGACCCTTTAGTTGACTGGTTAGCGCAGTCGCCCATGATGTGGGCGACCCGGGTTCGCGTCCTGGCTGCGGCGGTTCTCGGCAGCCCCCCCCCGAATTCACTACATTGGTGTACCCCCGAATTCGCTCCATTGGTGTACAATGTACATCAATTGGTGTCCAATGTAACGAATTCGGGGGGGCAGCCAGGAACCGCCACAGCCGGGACGCGAACCCGGGTCACCCACATCACAGGCAGCTGTGCTAACCAGTCAACTAAAGTGTCGGACCCTTTAGTCGACTGCGGGTGACCTCATTAACCAGTTGACTAAAGGGTCCGACCCGTTAGCAAAGGGCTAGCGAGTCTATTCACCCGTGGTCGGTACACTCGCAGCAGAAACCAAGTTGTGTGCTACATTAATGAGGCATTGTGGATCGAGCGAGACAGATTTCCTGTAGCTGCTACCTTAGTGCAGTGATGCGGGGGGGGGGGTGTTTTGCTGTAGCATCACTTGACTCGTACACACTGTCTCCTCTGCTCAGACATGCTGATACAAGGCTGAAGTCTGCTTACTTTGTGACAGACAGCAACAGGTTGAAGCTCCTCACAGCGGCTGAAGCCCTCTAAAACACACACACACACACACACACACACACACACACACACACACACACACACATTCTCAGATCGAAAATGTAATGTGTAGCTGGAAGAAGAATTAACCATGAAGGAACTGATTCTTTTGCCTCTCTGTTCTCATCTACTTAATTCTTTGTTTCTGTCTCTGTCTGTCTGTCTGTCTGTCTGTCTGTCTGTCTCTGTCTCTTGTCTCTAGGTTTCAGAAGCATGTACATACATACAGAATTCTCCCAGATGATGAGGGATTTCTGGCGGTCCAGGTACAGAGAAGATACTCGCACACAAATAAGTTTATGTGTCTGTCCATATTTAACCTTTGGGATCATATCAAGATGTGCGTGTGTGTGTGTATGTGTGTGTGTGTGTATAAATAGTAGAGTAAAAACTTTTTGCTTCAGTAGCAGTTGGCTGGCTGTGATGCTTGTATTGGCTCTGGGTTCATTTTCTGTTTCTATCCGTTTGTCTGTCTGTCTGTCTGTGTTTCTCTGTGTGTGCGCATGTGTCTGTGTGTCTGTCTGTCTGTGTGTGTCTATGTGTATCTGTGTGTTTGTGTGTGTGTGTGTGTGTGTGTGCGCATGTGTGTGTCTGTCTATATATCTGTCAGTCTGTGTGTGTGTGTGTGTGTGTGTGTGTGTGTGTGTGTGTCTGTCCGTCCTAGACAGACACACAGCAGTCTCTTTGTGTTATGTGCCCAACAGCTGTGAAGCTGCCCCCCACCTCTTGCCACACACACACATTCATGAACACACACCCCCCCTTTTTGCCACATCAGACATCTGTCTCACCAGCTTATGATATTATTGGGATACAACCAGATCCTTTTATCCAACAGTTTTAACATTGAATGCCTCAGAATATTCCAGCATCTATGACTCCAAATTTGTGCTTTTTTTTTCTTCTTTTTTTTTTTTGTTTGACAAGTTTATGTCTTGTGTTTAGATTGCCATGAAAATTTGCCTATTGAACATTCTGTGTACACAAATTAGACCACTGGGGATTTACAGACTATAAAACTATAAATTACATATTTTGGGGTGTTTCCTTGATATTTCCATGCCTTTCCTGCCATCTAGAAAATAAACTCTACCCCCCCCCACCCCCCCACAGACATCTCAGGGAGTACAACCCAAGCGGTTTAAGACTCTACCAGAGTTGGTGTTGCTGTACCTGCAACCAAACCAAGGACTTGTCACAACGCTGCTTTACCCCGTAGACCGAGAGGAAACCGCTGTCAACGATGACAGGGATTATTCAGGTCTATTCAAAACACACACACACACACACACACACACACACACACACACACACACACACACACACACAAACTCTCACTCGCTAACATAAACGGCTGGCCCGCCGTCCCGTGACCAGCCCCCACATGTTGATTATTTATTTACTTTCCTCTGTTTGACAGATGGGGAGGATGAGAAACCACCCCTCCCCCCTCGCTCCGCCTCCACCTCGACTCCTCCAGGGCCTGACACGCCCACAGACAGGTAAAATATTGGACATGAGTTGTATTTTGATAGTGCAGACATCAGCGTTACATAATGTTAGCTTGCGGCTCACGCAAGCAAGCATCAGAGAGTAGTGTGTAGATAAACTATTAAATGAATGAGTAATGAAGTTATTAAATAGTGAAATATAGGGGTCGACCAAACTAGTCAGTAAAGCTGCAGTCCTCCTTAAGTGTCAGCCATTGTTGTCCTTTAGGAATTAACACTTGCGGTCGTCCTGGACGACTGGAATTTATTTATTTTATTTATTTATTTTGAGAAAATTTCCCCCCTTTTTCTCCCCAATTGTATTTGGCCAATTACCCCACTCTTCCAAGTCATCCTGGTCGCTGCTTCACCCCCTCTGCCGATCCGGGGAGGGCTGCAGACTACCACATGACTCCTCCGATACATGTGGAGTCACCAGCCGCTACTTTTCACCTGACAGTACGAAGTTTCACCAGGGGGACATAGCACGTGGGAGGATCACGCTATTCCCCCCCAGTTCCCCCTCACCCCAGAAAAGGCGCCCCGACCGACCAGAGGAGGCGCTAGTGCAGCGACCAGGACTCATACCCACATCTGGCTTCCCACCCGCAGACACGGCCAATTGTGTCTGTAGGGATGCCCAACCAAGCCGGAGGTAACACGCAGATTCGAACCGACAATCGCTGTGTTGGTAGGCAGCAGAATCGACCACTACGCTACCCAGACGACTGGAATTTCTATGGGGCAGCTAAGATTAAACACTTTAGGCATCTGGACAACTAGAAACAAGCTGACACATAGTAGCGTTAGTAAAATTAGATTAAGTACCAGTTCTGCACGTTATTTAAGGATTCTTGATTAACGTTTCATTTGGAAGATAGAACTTAAAAGAAGAACTGTAGCCACTACCGCATTTATGCTCCGCTTTTACTGTTACGTTTTTGACTGTTATCAATCGTAGTGTTTCAACTTCCTGGTTTTTGATGGCTCATGGTTCAAGTCACTTCCCCAAGCTTTGATTACCAGTTAAACCCAGGTGTCCCCAATTACTTTTCATAGCGGGCCACTTTTAGGGCCACTTTTAAAACCACGGGCCACTCAACCTCCAGCAGCATGTTGTTCGTTAGTTTGTTTTGGTGTCGATACGTTGCAGGTATTATAATTTAAACAGAGATTTTTCATCTATTTTTTGATATATTACTTGTCTTACTTTTACTAAGAAATTTATTTATTTATTTATTTATTTTTGGTAGGGAAATAAAATTCTTTCTTCTGGCATTTCTCCAAAAATTCTCGCGGACCATAAATCAACCCGTCACGGGCCGGACGTGGCCCGCGGGCCGCCTATTAGGGACCGCTGAGTTAAACAAACAAATTACAAAATGTGTGGGGAACAAATCGGCCAATCCTCGCCAAAATTATGTAACTGTTCTCAAAAAAAAACATTCCGCTTTTCTTACAAAATGTGAAGGATCGCGTTTGAGTTCAACTTGTGAAAGCAACTTTGCGATCTGCGCTGTTTCTGAATTGAGATGGTTTCTGAAAACGTCACGTCTTGTGTGCTAGTCATTCAGCTGATCATTTGGCAAGAGTCATTCAGCTGGAGTTTGTGGTTGTACCCTTCTTGTCATATATATATATTGACCTTTTACTTTGTTGCTTGATTCCATTACAAAACACATGGGCAACACAAAGATTATTCAAAAACACTGTTTTTTACTCTTCATGAAAGAATGAAGCCCTCTCTGTGGTGGTTTGACTCAGTTTTATGTGGAACGACCTCAACTCTTGAGGGACTACTTCAAAATGAGCTCTTGTCTGCCCTATGTACAACTAGAAATGTTCCTTAAAATTGACCCCAGTCCTTGCTCAGAAGCACATTTTCCACTCATGAGTACTGTCAGCACTGACAATCAAACCAGCTGCCCCTTGACTGCCAAGTTGGCCTATCTAACCCTCTAACCAACTGTCATAGAGGCCAGTACTGCAAATGTGCACACAAAAAAACCAAGACATGCATCAATCTACAGTTAAAAGAAGCCATCGCTATTTTCAAAATTATATCTATATACACTCAGTAACCAGAAAAATAGACACCCTGGCTCTGCAGAAGAAATGGGCCCTCCCTGTCCATTTGCATGTATGTCACTACATAAACACATGCATGGAACAGCAACTCCACTCTCACACATGCTTTGCATGTGAATGGATCACTGAGAATGGGCTTAAAGTCTGATGTAACGGACTTTGAAAAAGGCATTATTGTGCACGGACAGGTGAGTGTGTTTGATCATTGCCAAGACCATATAGCTGCTGAGCTTTTTGAAGACGGCAGTCTCGGAGGTTTACCATGAATGGACCAGAAGGCAAGACACCTTATCAAATGTTTGCTATGTGGGAGGTGGCCAGTGGTGGATGAATGTAGAAGAGTGTCGGGTGGCTCGAGCCATAACAAGTAATCACCAGTCCACATTACAATAGTGAATGTCACAAAATACTTGCGAGGTACAACGGCCACAATTGGAACACAATGCGTCACGCTCTTGCCGGTATGGGGTATAACGGCAGACGACCATGCGAGGTACCTCTTCTGTCCGTAGCAAACCGTCGAAGGCATTTGTAGAGGGCTAAGAAAAATAAACACTGGACTGCCGGTGACTGGTAAAAGGTTGTCTGGTCAGGTGAATTCCACTTCCAACTGCACCACCATGATGGTAGAGTCGGGGTGTGGCATAAACAACATGAGGTGATGAACCCATTGTATATGTGTACAACTGAACTGGCCAGTGGAGCAGATGTAATGGTTTTGGGAGGCATTCAGATGGCATACACTGGGTCCATTAATACCTGTAGACTAATGTCTTGATGCCAGAGCATACCTTAAATGAAGACTGCTGTCAAAAACAACAAAAGGCTTAGTAACTAGAGTGTGCTATAACCACAACGGTGATTTACTTGACCAAACTTACTCCAAGTACACAGACTAAATCGTTCTGTTAGCACTGCCGAAGGATAACGTCAGATAATGTCAGTATTCGGGGAATAAATAATTAAGAGACTGCAGGAAAGAGATGGTGTGCGGTTATATTAGAAGCATTACAGCTATAGCAGCTCATAAAGACAGTTGCGTCCTCCTGCGATGCTTGCTGGTACATGGTGAAACTGCAGGACTCCCTCTCTGAACAGGAAGCCACCGTTTGCTCTGTAAATGAGCTACACCAAAGCAGTTCAGGTTTTTTGATAGACAAGACAGACCATCGGTCGTTATGAGCAATGGAATTTTCCTTTAACATTGTAGCAGACTAGTTTCATCACTTCTTGCCCATCATGTGCACCCAGGGGGGGATGGGTCCTTCGAACCAGGTAATGGCTTCCCTGTCAAAGTGAAACCATCATCCAGGAGTGGTTTGAGGAACATTCAAGTGAAATTATGTTAATAACCTGGCCGCCAAAATCCCCCGATATCAGTCCCATTGAACACCTTTGGGATGAACTCAAACCCAGCGTCTGTTGAAGGGAGCATCAACCCATCAACCTTGGGCAGTGAGGCGAGCACCAGTATGCCACAGGACCATTGTTGAGTCACTGCCATAACATGTGGCAGCTGTTATCAGGGCCAAGGGTGGTCCAACGTGGTACTTATCAGGGTCATAGCGGTCTATTCCGTTGCCTATCTGCATGGGGATCGGCGGTTGGAATCCCCGCGTTACCTCCAGCTTGTTCGGGCGTCCCTACAGACACAATTGGCTGTGTCTGCAGGTGGGAAACTGGATGTGGGCATGTGTCCTGGTCGCTGCACTAGTGCCTCCTCTGGTTGGTCAGGGAGCCTGTTCAGGGGGGAGGGGGAACTGGGTGGAATAGTGTGATCCTCCCACAGGCTATGTCCCCCTGGTGAAGCTGGTGACTCCACATGTGTTGGAGGAGGCATGTGGTAGTCTGCAGTCCTCCCCAGATCAGCAGAGGGGGTGAAGTAGTGACCAGGATGGCTCGGAAGAGTGGGGTAATTGGCCGGGTACAATTGGGGAGAAAAATGGGGGAAAATCCAAAAAAAGAAAAGAAAAGAAATAGTTTGGGGATGACAATTGGGGTTTTCATGAGATATTCACACGTAAGAACATTTTGATAAATGAGGATCATTAGAAATGTCTCTATGATGACAAAGTAGTGGCATGGCATTCATTGTTCATTTCACTCAACTAAAGCGGTTGAACAAGTTCAGAAGATGGCATCAAATTAAGACCAGAGAATGACAACATTTAAACTATATAATGATATTACCATATATTATGATATTACCATATATCATATTACCACAGCCAAAATAAATCCCAGACCATATCTAGCAGTTGGAAAGTAACAAATTACAACTATTCTCATTACAGTACTTGAGTAAAAAAAATTCCCTGTCGCAGTACTTTTTTGAGTATAATAAAATCATACTACTTTTACTTTTGAGTTGATTATAACAGCATATTCTTCCTCACTAATTTAATTTGATAACCATTACGGAGTTTTAAAAAAAATGGCTTGATGAAGAATTTGTCTGAATAAGTCCCAAGAGTGCTGGTACTTGATGTTGTCGGAGACTTTCATTGCCAAAATATGTTTGGTTTGTTCATACAGCATGTTTGTCCAGGTTGTTTCCAGTAATATAAATACATCAACTGAATGATATTTCCAGAGTTTCAGAGCTACAGCTCTGTTTGTTTTTAGATATGAAAAGAACAAAAGTAGCTCACAAAGTAATTTTTTCAAGTAGTTTTTCCAATAAGAGACTCATTTGCTCTTGGGTAATTCTCTTAATACTTTTTCTTGTACTCAAGTAAATGTTCCCTGAAGTGGCAGTACTTTTACTTGAGTAGGAATTTCCACCTCTATCTATTCTCATATCAGAATATTGATTTTATATCAATATATTGCCCAACTCTAGGTTTCTATCTTTCTGGTCACTGAGTTTATATTTTGTAAGGCTAACTCTCCATTAGCCGCCATAATACTGAGCAGTCTATTTGTGTCTCTGAAACAGTGCCGGAATTGTGTCCTCTAGTGACATCACTGTTGGACAATCTATCCATCCATCCATCCATCTATTATCTGAACCGCGTATCCTGCTCTCAGGGTCGCGGGGATGCTGGAGCCCATCCCAGCAGTCATTGGGCAGCAGGCGGGGAGACATGCTGGACAGGCCGCCAGGCCATCACAGGGCCTGTTGGACAATCCGTGAATATGAAAACGTACTCCCTGGTTTGTCGATAGGCTGCGGTGTATGAGAAACACTACGTACAGCTGTATAAGACGATGCCAATAACAGTGCACCATATAGCTGTGTAATGTAACCTTCTTATCTCCGCCAGGCGGATAGCCTGGAGGGGATTGTGTGCGTGTGCGTCCACGGCTAATTTCACACACTACTGGCATCAGCCTAAATTTTTTTTGTGCACAGTTATGACTGTATGATGAGGAATCTCTCTTGGTAGCGGTGATTCAAAACCTTGGAAAAACATTTGTTCTCGCTATCGCCGCTCCCTCTCCTCATTCACTCTCTAGCTAGCTCGACCAATGCTGCTTTCTATCGCTGGCTGATCTGAGTCAACCGTGCACATGTGTGCGCGTGTGGGAGTCACATCTACGGTTGACTCAGCTCTGGGAGAGACGCCCTTGCTGGGCCTCTGCATACCCAGTATGCCGAAGATACCCGAGGGCCGAGTACCAAAGCAGCAGAAAAAGAGGCCAACAACGGTTTTACAATTGTCGTATGCCATTTTATCATTAAATTCACTAGTGAGAATTTTTGAGGTGAGAAATCAACTGTAGGGCGTCCAGGTAGCATCACGGTCTATTCCGTTGCCTACCAAATCCCTGTATTACCGCCAGCTTGGTCGGGTGTCACCTACAGACACAATTGGCTGTGTCTGCGGGTGGGAAGCCGGATGTGGGTATGTGTACTGATCGCTGTACTAGTGCCTCTTCTGGTCGGTCGGGGTGCCTGTTCTTCCCACGTGCTATGTCCCCCTGGCGAAACTCCTCACTGTCAAGTGAAAAGAAGCGGCTGCAGCCCTCCCCGGGTCAGCAGAGGGGGTGGAGCAGTGACCAGAACAGCTCGGAAAAGTGGAGTAATTGACCAAGTACAATTGGGGAGAAAAATGGGGGAAAATCCCAAAAAACACAACAAAAATCAACTGTGTAGATTTCAAATATTGGCAATTTTACAAAAGTTGATGTCAAATAGAAATTTGCTCCATCATTTTCAGAGTTGAGAAGCTCCACAAACTGGCGACCAGCCGGCCAGTCAGCTCGGCTGGTGCTCTCTCAAGAGACCAGTCTCGTATGAAAGGCTTTTATTTCCCTGTTGACGGATGGTTTGTTTTTGGAATAGAACTTTATTTGTCATTGTACAAGTACAATGAAGTGCAGTTCTTATCAGTGCAAAGCTCAGTATAAAAAGAATTAAAAACATAAAACACACACACATTCATTTTAAATGTTTATTTTAAATTCAGTTTAAATCTAACACAAATGTCCATTATAAAATTAACAGAACCTGTGATTATCTGCTTTGTTCTCCTGTGGGATGATTGGTCTGAAATTTACAGGGTTAACTTGATTAGTCTCTCAATATTTCATAGGGCGAAGCGAACTCTTCGGTGTTCTTTGTCGATCTGTTTTTAAGCATAGTACTTCAGACAGTTATACTAAAATGAGGCTTTTAGATGCGGAAAAATTAACGTGGGGTTTCAAATTCACTCCGTCAAAGTCGCGATCAAATAACATACTTGCTGATAAAACCATTTGATTCCTATCAAACTTTGATTTGAAGTGTCATTACTCAGTGTTGATGGGTGCTTGCGTTATTCAGCAGAACTGATAGTTACTGCCGAATAATGCATCCCCTATTATTTCAGCTTAGGTCGTTATTAGATGTATAAAATTCACAATGTCCAGCCAAAACTTCCCCAAATATGCGCTGGTAAAACCATTTGATTCATAGATCTCCAGAAATAAAGTTAGTGTGGATGCATTATTTGGCAGAGGTGTATTTTAATACCAGCTGAGAACAGAGAATCAGCCGCTAAATATTATTATTCGATTCAATTTATGTCATTAAAAACAATATGCAGGCACGTGTAAAAACAAAATTAGGGATGCGGCTTCACCAAACAGTGCAAGACAGACAAACATGGCAAACATAGTATAAGATATATATACAGATGAAGACTAAAAGCTAAAGATAAGTTAGAAAAAATTGTTTCCCTTAACTTTCCCTTTAAACTAACTTTAGTGTCATTCCCACTATGAACTTGAAGAAATTATAGAAATTACATCATGCCAAGTTTGGTATAGGGATGCTCGTCTTCTTCGGACTGCTAGGCATACTGGGTATGAAGGCCCAGCAAGGCGTTTAGTCTTTCCCGACTCGGATCGGGCATGATCAAAAGTGTGGGAAGATGGCGGCGCGAATTTACGTTTGCAGCGGCCTCACCCAGTTCCGTCCATGCAGTGTCCTGGTCCACGTCTGTGTCTAGATTTTTGTTTTTGTTGGATGGTTTAGCGAGCTTGGTGTGCTGCGTCCTGTGGGCCCGGGTACCAAGGCCCTGCCTGGAGCTGTGTCTGAGGAGGAAACACCGAGGGTGGTCTGATAGGGTGTGGAAGCGGGGCAGGCTAAGCTAACTGCTAGCCCATGCAGACTGGCAGTCCGACAGTCATCCTGGCTTTTGCTCTGTTGGACAGTGAAATTTTTTTTCCCTGATGTATATATTTGTTTTTGTAGTTTTTTTTTTTTTTTTGTAGTTTGGATATGTGTGTTCTTGTCATTTGGATGTGCTTTTGTCTTTGTGTTGCACTGCTGTGGGCTGGGGAAACGATATTTTGTTTCATTTCACGTGCGCAGGCGCATGGAATGAAATGACAAGTAAATGATCCTGATTCCTGAAATGTTCCTGAAAAGTTATTAAAAGACTTTTGATAATAGAAAAAAATGTGAAAGTTATAAAGGAACAACTTCCTCTAGGTTACAGTTGAAACAGGAAGTGTTGCGTATTCTTGTCGCTGCCCAATCTGAATCAACCGTAGATGTGTTGCACACATGTGCAAGCATAAACAATTTACCCAACTCTTATTTGATTTATTTTTTTATTAAATTTTTTTTCAAGGAAAACAAATTGAACTGAACAGTTACAGTTGAAAGACTATGATACTTTTTAACATTTTAACATCCCCAAATCCCATTTACCCACATCCTGCTCCCCTCTATCTACTCCTACCCCGTCCCACAGGCCCCTCCTCGGACCAGAATTAAACCACATTACAGTAGGTTAAATATAAACACGAAAAAGGGAAGAAAATTTAGATAAGTAAAACACAAAAAAAGGCACAAAAATACAAAATAAATAAGATAAAGAAGCCAGTAAATAAATAAAAGAATAACTACTGTGCCGGCTGTATTAAGAAAATAAAGACAGGGTTAGGGTTAGACCAAAATGGTCGCATAGCCAACCTTTTCTTTTTGGAAAGCGCAAAGTTCATATTGGTTGTATTAGTGTGAGGGTCCTAGGAGGCTGCACATCCACAGACTGACAGGCAAAACGTTTTTATGAGATAGATTTTTTTTTTTTGAGCTTGAGCGCTGCATATTTAAAAATGTTTTTTCCGTATTTCCCATTCAGTCGACTTGGGCGCCGTGCAAATGTCTTGTAATGGCAGGAAAAAACAGTTTTTTTCTGTTCGTGTGTCTCTGTCCGCTGCTAATCTCTCATACCCCTGGGCCTGTCAGCCTAATATTTATGCACAGTTATGACTATATGATGGAGGACCTCTCGTGGTTGCGGTGATTCAAAACCTTTAAAAAAAAACCTGTTTTGTCCCCAAGTTTGAGCACCGGGGAAGGGGAGATAGGCCTGGCATGGATCTGCACTCTACTGAGTGCACTCTTCTAGTTGTTAACATTTTTGCTGTTTGCATTGGGCACGAGGATGCCCTTGTCACAGAAGTCAGATTAACACACAGTTTGATAGTATGAGTAAGCTCACTTATAATACCAAAATCATGCATGTGCACACGCTCTCCTTCAGTTACTCTTATTTTGCTCTTTGTCTTTCTTTTGCATGTAACACACACCACACAATAAATATTCTTGGTAAAGAGTCATACCGTAAGCACACCATCATCCGTACTCTTATTCCCTTTAAAGAGTCATACCATAAGCACACCATCATCCTTACTCTTATTCCCTTACATTTGTGTATACACGCACACACACACACACACACGCACACACATCTCGGTTCTCCCTGAACAACCCCCTCTCTGTAAAAAGGAAACCACATCCTGTTGAAAACCACATTGCTCACAGAGGATGCAGGGCTTCGGGGAAGGAGCATGCATGTGTGTGTGGATGCGTTCATGTGTTTGGCAGGTAGTGTGTTTACATGTGCATGTGCGGTTTTTGTTTAATTAAACAAGTAGAACGATTAAAAGATTCCCGTCTTCACGTTTTTTTTTCTAAAAGCCGTAGTTTAATGAGATCTATTCAAAGTCCTGTGTGACTAGCCAATACCGTCCCTCCTTGTTTTCACTTGTAACAGCCGTCCTTCCATTAGCTGAGTATTTGGGAGTTTTTAGGGCCGGGCAGAGCTCGGTAACACTTCCAGAGAGTCAAGTACTTTTGTCCAAACAGAATCCCACTGTATTTTCTTGATTTGTTCAACTCCATTTTTTTCTATCTGATGTCAAAGAGCCCCACGCGACGGTAAATGTTTACTTTTCTTTGACACGTGTCACCCCGTGGACGGGTAGAAACCTACATTTCTGAAAGTCTGTTATGCGTTTGTGATGCAAAGGCTTTGACCTTAGGCGGCAGTGCAGCAAAATCCTCCTTTAAATCATAAGTGCACGTGTGCGCAAGTGTGAGTCAGCGCTCTCTCTTTAGAGGAAGTGTGTACGTCTGAAATTCCTGGCTGCACAGATATGGTATGACTAAAACACACAAGTGTACAGACACAGTTTCACGAAAGCATGTGAAATCTGGAATTGCGTGTTCCTCATCTGAAAGAGCCGCTTTTTTTTTTCCCAAGACCTAGTTCTCCTGACCCAAAAATTCTCCTCATTCACAGTATCAAACCCTTTTAATGCAAAGAATGGGGTTTTCAGTGTTTTTTGCCAGTTTTTTTTTTTCCACAAGTATTTTTTCCAAACTTGATTCCTATTCTTTAATCCCAATATTTCCATTTTTTTGCGTTGTACTGCACTGTTCTTGTACGGTAGTTTGTGTCACTACTTATATCTGTTTGCACTCACCTAATCCTGTCTGTGTGGATCGATTTCTTTCAGCTCCCCTGCGGCTAACGGCCTTAGCACCATATCCCATGAGTACCTGAAGGGGAGCTATGCTCTAGATCTGGAGGCAGTCAAACAAGGGGCCTGCATGCTGCCTCACCTCAACAAGACCCTAGTGTCTTCTTGCAAACGCCTCAACGGGTGAGAGAGGAAAGTCCAAGCACACACGCACCCATGCATATCTGCAGCTGCATCAGAGCGGACATGTGTTGGGAACAAACATGCCCACGCATGTGTACTATAAACATATGTGTACTATAAACAGATAAACATATCATCAATACCGGGTATTTTTAAACACACACACACACACACACTCATATTATTTACGCACATGTCTTTCTTCTCCTTCTTTGTCTCTCTTCCCCTAGGGAGGTTGATAAGGTTCTGTCTGGTCTTGAGATCCTCTCCAAAGTATTTGATCAGCAGAGTGCCTTCATGGTGTCCAAGATGATCCAACAGGTAGGTGTGTGTGTGTGTGTGTGTGTGTGTGTGTGTGCGCGTGTGTGTGTGCGCGTGTGTGTGTGTGTGTGTGTGTGTGCGTGCGGGCGCGCCTGCCTGCCTGCCTGCCTGCCTATAGCTTTGTCTTTTTCTGATGTGGCTTGGTCGGGGGTCCCTACAGACACAGTTGGCTGTATCTGGGGGTGGGAAGCCGGATGTGGGTATGTGTCTTGGTCGCTTCACTAGCACCTCCTCTGGTTGGCCGGGGCCCCTGTTCAGGGAGTAGGAGGAACTGGGGGAAATAGCGTGATCCTCCCGCGTGCTACGTCCCCCTGGCGAAACTCCTCACTGTCAGGTGAAAAGATGTGGCTGGCGACTCCACGTGTATCGGGGGAGGCATGTGGTAGTCTGCAGCCCTCCCCGGGTCAGCAGAGGGGCAGCGACTGGGACGGCTCGGAAGAGGGGGGTACAGGTACAATTGGGGAGAAAAGGGGGGGGAGAAATTTTTTTTTTAATTCCTGCAGGAAAAGTAGGAGGAGTGTGTACGTCTCTGTGTTTACATGAAGTTGCTGCTACCCCTTCAAAAATGTTGTGTGTGTGTACATATGAATAATTGGATGTGCACATGTACAACTTTGTTGAGATACAGGGCAAGGTGAGGCATTCTGAGCTTCCTGTCTTTCCAAAAGAACAGCTGCCCCCCCTCCCACCCCAATCTCAACACACTTGCGCACCACACACACACACACACACACACACGCACACACAACACAACATACTGACAGAAACATAACAAAACACAGACATATACATAAATGCAGATACATAGAGAGAAACTATTCAGAAGCTCTCACACAGTAAATCCACAAATCCAAGTACACACACACACACACACACACACACACACACACACACACACACACACACACACACACACACACACACACACACACAGGCAAACACTACTGTGCTGCTAAGTGCATTGCAGGTCATGAGAAAAGAGCTCTTTTGTCTCCAGGAGTTGCTGAGACAGCTGAGCAAGACACAGTCACACTGCAGTCACGAATACACACAAACAGTCAAGACACACAGCATCACATTAGCACTGCTTTCATAGCAACCTGTAAATGTTTTTGTACATACATAAGTGTATGTGTGTGTGTGTAAAAAAAACAAAACAACTTTTGTGTTATTTTCCATTGCATGTGCTAGTACTTTCTATACGGATTGTGTTGTTGATATTCATAAGTCTGTGTGTGGGTGAAACCCTTCCCATTTAGATCTGAGTATGAGTGGAATGAATTGCCACTGATGAAAAATTTACATTTTTACTTTGTAAGTAAGTTGAAAATACTTGCAAATGAAAAGACTAGGTGGTGGGGCCTTCGCACGATTGTAGCAAAACCCCAAAGTCTTGGTCATGGGACTGCGTGTTTACCTACTGGGTTGGGCGTGTTACACTCTTGAGTCTGGCTTTTGACCTTTGACGAGGGACGTGTATTTGTTTGTTTTTCGGTTTGGGTGGGTGGGTGAGTTAAGGGGTTGGGCCACCACTCCCATTCATTTCTAACTAGACATCGCCGCTTCTTGAGTTGTTTGTTACTTGTCACGCATCCTCCCTTGTTCATGTCTTGTCTCTCATTCTCCATCATGTAACAACTGATAAATGTGTATTTCTTCACCAGTCAGTGAATCAGGGTGGAGACCAGGAGTTGGAGAACCTCGTCACCAAGCTGGCAATCCTCAAAGACTTGCTCTCCTCCATAGAAAAGAAGGTAGATAAATTCAGATGTGTCTCTCATGCTTTCGCCTTTTGCCTCTAGCCGGTGCTCTGCCACTGTGTTGCTCTTTCTGTCTAACCTTCACTCATAGCTTTTAATAAAATGGATCATTATGTATGTATCGTTTTAAAACTGGATATATCATCTAATTTCTGGGTTATTAGCTCCAGAGAGGTTGAGATGTTGGTTATTGGCCCAGCAAGACATAGGCGTGGGTTTGATAACCGACACTTCCAGTTGAGAGAGAGACGGAGCGAGACAGACTCAGGAATCAGGAACACTTTATTTGTAATTTCACTTCATGCACTTGCGTACATGAACTGAAACGAAACGCCATTTCCCCACAGCAGTACAACACATACAAAAACTACAAGAACACACATACCGAAACTAACACATATATCCAAACTAAACAAAGAAATCACCGTCCAAGGGAGCGAACGCCAGCCAGGATGACTGTCAGAACCGCCGGTCTGCATGGGTTAACAGTAAGCTTAGCCCGCCCCGCTTCCGCATCCTGTCAGACCGCCCTCAGCGTTTCCCCCTCGGGCGCAGCTCCAGACAGGGGCCGTGGTCCCCGGGCCCGCCGGACGAAGCGGACGAAGCAGACCAAGCTCTCCCAGCCGATCCAGCGCCAGCTCCCCCAGCCAGACACCCTCAACACACCTCCCCGCACTCCTCACGATGACATCAAAAACACCACAGTCAGCGCCAGGGGAGGCCGCCGCCAGACCGCCCTCGGTGTTATCGGAACCGCCCGTCTGCGTGGGCTAGCAGTTAGCTTAGCCTGCCCCGCTCTCCCAGCAAACCCAGCACCAGCTCTCCCTGCCATCAAACGAAGACTAAACTTGGATGTGGACAAAGACACCGCATGGACGGTACTGGGTGAGGCCGCCACAAATGGGAATTCGCGCCGCCACCTTCCCACACCAGAAACGGAAGAGAGGGAGAGAGACAGAGAGACAGAGACATGGAGATGGAAAGAGAGGGAACAACTTATCAAGTCTCTAGTCAGTGTTTGCCATGTTTTGTCCCTCTTTTTTTTTTTTATCGTTTTGGGTCTCGCTCACATCGTTGCTGGATTATTCATGAAACAAATTTCAGATTTCATGTTTCCATAATATATAAACAGTGCAGGATTTATGACTCGACAGCGAATTTACTACACTCTTAAAGTTGTCTCCTGTTAATAAGGCGGTATAATTTTACAACTAAATGTTATGTGTGGAAAAATTCTCCTTTATGCCCCCAAAGTAATCAAGTCTTATTCCTTTTTTTTTTTGTAAAAATTTGCTGCTTGTGTGATGCCTCCTTCCACACTGTGCCAGCTGTGTTTGTATTCCCCCCTCCCCTCAGGTAGACAGGGTGGTAACAGATGATGCAGAGCAAGCTGCGATGTGATTGGCTGCAGTAAATATCCCCCCTGGGGTTGATTTGAGGGGGGGGGTGCAAGGGAATGCCAAAGACCCACCCTTCTTAAAGCTGCCATCTCCCCTTTCCATATTCTTTAGGGTAATGCCGCTATGTGATATATCTCAACCAAGTAACGTTAGTACATATGAAGACCACTTTTACTGAGGGTTAAATTTTCGCCATATTAGAGATTGGCACACCAGAGACTTGGTTTTTCTGAGCTCTCAGAAAGTTTTTTAATGGTTTTTACTCACACATGGTGTAAGAAAACCTTTCATGGTTAGGAATATTTTAAAAGGTGATTGGTTGTTTTGAAGCAGATTGTAGAGGAAATGGCCATAGTGCAGTCATCCCTTGCTTCATTTCTAGGTTCTCCCCCCCCCCTTATCGCTACTCTACTCATACTAGCTCACATCCAGGAAATGAGAAATTGTTTCCTTGTCGAGACCAAATATAGCAGCTGAAAATCAAATTGCTATCCCTGCTGCTAATGTTTTCTACCGCCCGTCTAAGTTCTCTCCCCCTTCCTTTTGTTTCTGTCTCGTACTACTACTCTCGTACTACTGTTTTCACTCGTTTTCGCGTTCACCGTGAATCCCACCGCAGCTTCAATTTCAATGACACAAAACCATTACGTTCTTTCTGGTCTTCCATTCCTGATCCCTCAAGAAAGTCCCGACGGACTGCACTTTTCTTTCTCCTCCTTGCCCATCTTTCTCTCCCTCATTCTGTCTCCCTCTGCCTCTTTCTATGTCTCTTTTTGTCTTACTCTCTGTCTTTGTATCGTTTTCTTTCTCTTTCTCCCCCAGGCCCTGAAAGCTCTCCAGGACATGAGTTTGTCCTCTCCTTGTTCTCCTCCTCCTCTCTCTACGCGTCACAGCAAAGCCATCCCTGTACAAGCCTTTGAGGTACACACACACACACACACACACACACACACACACACACACACACACACACACACACACACAGTGTCTTTATTAGTGGGCGTCTGCTACAGGGAGATGAGAGGTCAGATAAGGGGGCAGTGATGATGTCATCTGTTCCTAACTTTTCACCTTTCCAGGATGTGGCTCAGCGCTGGAAGTAATTGCTCTTACTGTTAAACTGGAGTCGGGTGACAGAAACTGCTTCTTTTTTCTCATCAGTGTACACTGATATGCTTGACCCTCATGTATTTGTTAACTCTTAAAACATCTGATGTGTTCCAATTGATATTTAGGACGAGAAGCAGAAACTGAACCAATATAATGCTTTCATGTAGATTGCAGTGGATTGTATCTGAATTTTATTCTTATGTCCCCGACAAAGGAGGCAAGCAGTATTGAAATACCACCCATGGCCGTGGTATCCAATGTCTTGTGTTACTTATGACACTTCCGGTCGGGTGAACGCTGGCGAAACTCGCTGCTGCTGCCCTCTGGATCGCTGTTGATTTTTGCTCTGTCATTGTCTCTATTGTTCCTTTAGCCAAATGATCAGTAGCTCATTCTGCTGACAATTTCAGAAATGTTTGCTTGTTTTTATCTGACAATCCTGTGTGTTTTGGGCTACCAATTGTTGTATACCTGGCTGCTCGATTCCTCGCCTCCCCCAGGTACTGTCGTTCTACTCCGGATCCTACGTTTGGTGCAACACCAGCAGTAATGTGCATCAATGGGCTGTTTATATGGATTATGTTCGCCTGGATTACCCTATCTTTGATACTCCATCCAGTAACACCGTTACTTCAGTACACGAGAGCGGAACTTTTTCAACTACGACCCCAACTCTCTGAGCCACCACCGGTATTGCTTCTTCACCAGGATATCGTTCGTCATTTTCATTGGAAATGCATTCACCGTGAATCCCACCGCAGCTTCAATTTCAATGACACAAAACCATTACGTTCTTTCTGGTCTTCCATTCCTGGTCCCTCAAGAAAGTCCCGACGGACTGTTGACCACAGGGCACTAGCTACACCTAGCCATGTCGGCTAGCATCAAACCTGAAAAAAATAGTCTCACCATCGGGTTATTTAACATCGGCTCGCTAACCAACAAGGGACTCTACCTCATGATCTACTGAATGATCATAAGTTGTTTTTTTTTGACTGAGATGTGGCAACAACCCAATGGTTTTTCACAGTGAAATCAAACTATTCATCCTGGATTTGTGTACACCTGCAAATCTCATGACACCAGCAGGGGGGGTGGTGTTGCGATACTTTACAGTGAAAAGTGTCTTCCAAAATTGTGCCTGTGTATTTTTCATTCGAGTCTATTACCCTACAAATCAATGGGCCAAATCCTACTATACTAGCCACTGTTTATCGACCACCGAAGCCCAACAATGATTTCTTAAATGAACTTTGTTTTTGTAACCTTCTTATGTTCTTTGTCCCCTAATGTAATATTACTGGGTGATTTTAATATACACGTGGACGATGTCAACAATATTCTCATAAGGGATTTTATATCATGCCTGGATAGTTTTGGATTACAGCAATATAGTGATTTTCCTACGCACTCGAAAGGACACATACTTGATCTGATTTGCTGCTCTGGTGTAACTCCTCTTAATTGCAAAGCATCTGATTTGGCCATTTCCAACCACAAGTTAGTGTCTTGCGATGTTAACAGTATCCAAAACAAATTTGTCACACTCCATCTCCATCCGTCCATCCATTATCTGAACCGCTTATCCTGCTCTCAGGGTCGCGGGGATGCTGGAGCCTATTCCAGCAGTCATTGGGCGGCAGGCGAGGAGACACCCTGGACAGGCTGCCAGGCCATCACAGGACCAACACACACACACATTCATACCTAAGGACAATTTAGTATGGCCGATTCACCTGACCTACATGTCTTTGGACTGTGGGACGAAACCGGGCCCCTGGAGGAAACCCACACAGACACGAGGAGAACATGCAAACTCCACACAGAGGACGACCCGGGACGACCCACCAAGGTTGAACTACCCCGGGTCTTGAACCCAGGACCTTCTTGCTGTCAGGCAACCGGGCCAACCACTGCGCCACCGTGCCGCCCACATTCCATCTCATTCCATATTATTAAGAATATTGATTTATCTGCTCTTTCTTAACCTCCCCAGCAAAGACAATTTATCCACCCCAGACGAACTGGTCTGTCATTACAATGATGGATTTTATAGTCTTTTAAACGATCTTGCTCCTTTGAAAACCCAGTTTGTTTCCTTTACCCTCTATGCCCCTTGGTTTACACCTGCACTACACCAGCTTAAAGCTCAAGGCCATCACCTGGAACGCCTTTACATGAAAACTGGCCTTGTTGTTCATAAAGACATGTATGATGACCACATACTTCATTATAAGGAGGATCTGTCCACAGCAAAATCATCTTATTATGTAAATTTATTTAGATCAGGCGCAAACAGAACACTAGAGCCCTTTTTTTCATGGTAAACAATATTTTACAGCCACCGAACACTCGTGCATCTCACCTGTATTCAGTTGCTCAATGTAACTCCTTCATGACCTTTTTTAATGCCAAAATTGAAAAATTCATCAGCAGTTGACCTCGTCGAACAAAACCACATACAGTTCGTCTTATTCACCCTTCTATGTTCCCATCTCTTCTTCACTATCTAGTTTTAAACTCCCAACTGTTGCTGAAATATCTGGTCTTATTCGCAAATCCAAATAATCTACCTGTCAGCTAGACCCCCTTCCTACCTCTAGTAAAAGCCTGTCTACCTTCTCTATCCTCTTTAATAACTGATATCATACATTCCCCCCTTACGTCCGGTCTTGTTCCCTCATCTCAAAACAGCTGCAATAACTCCAATACTCAAGAAACCTGATGCAGACCCCAATAATTTGAATCATTTTCACCCAATCTCAAATTTACCATTTCTTTCTAAAGCACTTGAAAGAACAGCTGCATCTCAGGTACACTACCGTTCAAAAGTTTGGGATCACCCAAACAATTTCGTGTTTTCCATGAAAAGTCACACTTATTCACCACCATATGTTGTGAAATGAATAGAAAATAGAGTCAAGACATTGACAAGGTTAGAAATAATGATTTGTATTTGAAATAAGATTTTTTTTACATCAAACTTTGCTTTCGTCAAAGAATCCTCCATTTGCAGCAATTACAGCATTGCAGACCTTTGGCATTCTAGCTGTTAATTTGTTGAGGTAATCTGGAGAAATTGCACCCCACGCTTCCAGAAGCAGCTCCCACAAGTTGGATTGGTTGGATGGGCACTTCTTTGAGCAGATTGAGTTTCTGGAGCATCACATTTGTGGGGTCAATTAAACGCTCAAAATGGCCAGAAAAAGAGAACTTTCATCTGAAACTCGACAGTCTATTCTTGTTCTTAGAAATGAAGGCTATTCCATGCGAGAAATTGCTAAGAAATTGAAGATTTCCTACACCGGTGTGTACTACTCCCTTCAGAGGACAGCACAAACAGGCTCTAACAGGTACTATTTAATGAAGATGCCAGTTGGGGACCTGTGAGGCGTCTGTTTCTCAAACTAGAGACTCTAATGTACTTATCTTCTTGCTCAGTTGTGCAACGCGGCCTCCCACTTCTTTTTCTACTCTGGTTAGAGCCTGTTTGTGCTGTCCTCTGAAGGGAGTAGTACACACCGGTGTAGGAAATCTTCAATTTCTTAGCAATTTCTCGCATGGAATAGCCTTCATTTCTAAGAACAAGAATAGACTGTCGAGTTTCAGATGAAAGTTCTCTTTTTCTGGCCATTTTGAGCGTTTAATTGACCTCACAAATGTGATGCTCCAGAAACTCAATCTGCTCAAAGAAGTGCCCATCCAACCAATCCAACTTGTGGGAGCTGTTTCTGGAAGCGTGGGGTGCAATTTCTCCAGATTACCTCAACAAATTAACAGCTAGAATGCCAAAGGTCTGCAATGCTGTAATTGCTGCAAATGGAGGATTCTTTGACGAAAGCAAAGTTTGATGTAAAAAAAATCTTATTTCAAATACAAATCATTATTTCTAACCTTGTCAATGTCTTGACTCTATTTTCTATTCATTTCACAACATATGGTGGTGAATAAGTGTGACTTTTCATGGAAAACACAAAATTGTTTGGGTGATCCCAAACTTTTGAACGGTAGTGTACATGCTCACTTGATGCACAACAATCTGTTTGAACGATTCCAGTCTTGGTGAGACAGCCTTGGTGAAAATCACTAATGATCTATTGATGGCAGCTGACTCTGGGCTCTTAACCATACTTGTCCTTCTTGACCTGAGTGCAGCCTTTGATACCATCTCACATAACATCCTCCTAGAGAGATTAGCTTCCATTGGAATAACTGGCACCCCCCTTGACTGGTTTAGATCATATCTCTGGCCGTACTCAGTTTGTTAACTTAAAAATTTGAGATCACAGTCCTTTCCTGTTATTACCAGTGTTCCCCAGGGCTCTGTATTGGGGCCCCGCCTATTTATTATTTACCTATTACCTCTTGGCCACATTTTCAGGAAATTTGGCATTCAATTTCACTGCTACGTGGATGGCACCCAGCTTTATCTATCCACCAAGCCTACCTCCACTCTTCAACCCACTTCCCTTTCTGACTCCTTACTAGAAATTAAATCCTGGTTTTCATACCACTTCTTCAAACTTAATAGTGATAAAAACCGAGGTCCTCTTAGTAGATACTAAATCTACTTTGGCTAAACCTAATAGTTTTTCCCTATCTATTGACAATTCTATAGTTCCTCCATCGCCTCAGGTTAAGAGTTTGGGTGTTATCTTGGACAGCACACATACTTCTACCTACTACTACTTCTAGTACTACTTTTGGCTGCTCCCATTAGGGTTCGCCACAGCGGATCATCCTTTTCCATTTCTTCCTGTCTTCTGCATCTTCCTCTGTCACACCAGCCACCTGCATGTCCTCTTTCACCACATCCATAAACCTCCTCTTTGGCTTTCCTCTTTTCCTCTTCCCTGGCAGCTCCATATTCAGCATCGTCCACCTATACAATATTAATCATCTTCACCCATCGCTTACACCTAACAGCACCACCATACTCATTCACACCCTGGTTACATCCCTTGTTGACTACTGCAATTCTGTCCTCTTTGGTCTTCCCCTCAAGTGTCTTCATAAACTTAAATTGGTCCAGAATTCAGCTGCCCATATCATTACCAGAACTCCTTCCATAGAGCATATCACTGCTGTTCTTCAGCAACTCCATTGGCTCCCTGTTAAATACTGTATTACCTTCAATATACTGCTTCTCACCTTTAAGGCCCTTAATAACCTAGCTCCTTCATATCTTTCTGAACTCCTTCATATCCACACGCCCTCCCGCACTCTCAGATCCTCTCCTGCTCTCCAACTCACTACTCCTTTGGCCTGCTTGACTACCATGGGGTCTAGAGCCTTCAGTCATTCTGCCCCCGCCTATGGAACTCTCCCACAAGACATTCACAACATCAACTCTCTTTCAACCTTCAAATCCCATCTCAAAATGTACCTTTTCAAACTGGCATATTCAGTCTGATCCACGCTTCATTGAGTTTTGTGCAGATGATGATTTTATACTTATCTGTTGTGTTAACTTTTTATTGTCTACTCTGGTTTGTTTGGATTTTATGCTGTCTTATACAGGGCTGCTTGTTTTTTTTAACTGTGTTCTGTATTATTATCATTATTATATCCATCAATATTTAATATATCCTATGATAAGGCAATTTAATTTGACATGGGACGTCCTAAACATAAGATCAACAGGCCAAGGAGGCATCATATATACCTTTTCCATTGCTGTCGTTCTGAGGCCAGACCCAAAAGAATGTTTGTAATGCACTTCCTGTGACATTATCAGAGGGCCCCCACTACTAACCCAGTGACTCAGTTTTAATGCATCACATCTCACTTTCCCATGCTGGGACTCAGAGACGGTCACTTTTGGAGATGAACCTTTTTCAGAGAAGCACAGAAATGTTTTTCTCTGGAGAAAGACTTTGAATTTTGATCCAAAAACAGAACCAAGTGAAATGGGTTCAAGAACAAGGGTTAAAAGAGAGAAAGAGAGACGGAGCATAACGGACAAGACTGAAAGAAAGTAAGGATGTTGAGAGTGGGGGAAAAGGGATACACACGTGTGTGAAGTGGCTGAAAAAAGACGTGTGAAAAGGGGCTGGTGCAAGAGGAATGAAAAACTAAAGGAAGAGGAGGGATGACATATTTCAAATATTAGCTGGCAGTGGAAATGTGTGTTTTCTGTTGGTCTGGTGATGAACTCTTTTTAGATACTTCCTGTTTTGTACAGGAAGTATAGTGGTTTGCTTTGATAAACACGATTATGGGTAGACGATTTGCTACTAAATTAGTCCAGTAATACACATCCACAGCCGTGTTTATATTCTAGGTGACTCAAATGTCACATAGGAAAAAAAGGAAAATGTGCCAACTCACCATCTCGAGGAGATGCCGTTCTGATTTAAGGCCAAGTACACCATGAAACGGAGCCCACGCGGGATCACTGCGATCTTTCACAAATGGGCTCTTTGTTGACCTGACAAGTTTGAATTCACTAAATCAAAGTGTGGCTTCACCAAGTAACATCATACTTTTTGAAAATATTTTCCTAATGTAAAAGATGAAAATTAAAAATAAAAATTAGTACTTTTTTCTCTTTTTTTTTTTACATGCAATCTGTGATAGCATAGCAGTGAGGGAGTGTACATGTCCAAGAGTCTTTTAATCATTTTTGGCATTTTTATTAGATAGTGACAGTGGAGGCAGACAGGAAATGTGGGGGAGAGGAAAGAGGGGTATGGCATCCAACAAAGGTCACACCGGCTAGCATTGTGACCATGCGTCCTGGCGCTGTAACCATTGGAGGCACTCCTCCATGTGTCCCACTGTGTCTGTGTCTGCTTTAGAGCCCCCTGGTGGTGAGGAGTTTGAATGACCTGAACGACAAACAAAACAACCCCCAGTATTAGAACTCACACAGGCTCTTTCTCTCACAAATGCAAAAGGAGCCTTTTTAAGCACACACTTTCTGTGCGATTGTCCGTTTCTGTGTATATGTATATTTGTTTGGGATTTTTATCCGTCTCTGTCTCCGCTACAGGTAAAATTAGATGTCTACCTAGCTGAGCTGACTAAGATAGGAAAGAGTCAGAAGCACACCCTGTCAGTTGATGTCGAGGGAGGAAGGCTGGTGGTGATGAAGAAAGTGAAAGACAGCCAAGAGGACTGGACTAACTTCACACATGACAAGAGTGAGAAACACACACATTTTTCTGCATTATCAGCCTGGACCACCATCCTACATCAGGAGAGATAGAAATGTACACAGACATGCACAAATAGAAACAGTATTTCAGCATTTCTTGGATCACATTATGTGTCAAAACTCAAAATGAGTCAAGGGCCTTTTTTTTTTTCTTTAATGACAAAAGTGCAAGGAAATTTGAATGAGTTTAGATTGGATGTTCATCATTAGCTCTTGTCGCAAATATGCTGGTGATAGGAATTCAAAAAGGACATTTGTTGACATGCTAATTTCAACCTTTCTGCCTGACCTAGTAACTCTCTCTCTCCCCTGTTTCTTTCTCTTCCTCACTCCACCCTCCCTCTAAAACCCACCACCCCTTCTGTCTTTCCTCTTCTCTGTCGCTCGGTTAGTCCGTCAGCTGATCAAGTCTCAGCGGGTTCAGAATAAATTGGGCATTGTGTTTGAGAAGGAGAAGGACAAGAGCCAGAGGAAAGACTTCATCTTTGCCAGCGCCAAGGTTGTGCATGCTCCAACACATGCACTCAAACCCACACATGGACACACACACATGCATGGACATACACATAAATACATTTACACACAAATCAACACACACACAACAAGTTGTTTGCTCAGCAAATTATCCGATGGATGCATACGTAAAAGAAATCACATGGGCATACGTAGTTGCACACATACACACAAAGACACATGTACACACTCTTGCTGCAGAGATGGTCCACCCTTTTGGGCATCTAGGCCAATATTACTCTAAAACATACATCTAGATTGAAATTAAAAGGAAATACTCTCACCCATTTTATTAGCCTATTCATTTCCAAACAAAGGACACGGGCAGTGGACAGATTGGGGGGGGGGGGGTCACAGGCTGTGTGGGCAATTGACTCCTATACCCATATGTGATTTTTTTTTTCCCCCATCATGGATCATATATTTATTTCTGCTAAGCCTTTTTTCCTCTGTGTTCCTCAAGCATCTGTCTCCTGCTCTGCTTCCCTATTTCTATTTTTATTTTACCCACAGAGAAACCCAGGTGAAATAAGGAAAAGACAAAAGTTTTAATGCCATTCTCTTAAAAACAGAATATACTGACTAATAGTGTCATAATTTAATTAATTAACAACAGCAATGAAAGATCAATATGATTTTTTTAAAGGTCAAAGCATTATTGCAAACCATTTCAATCCAAGTGTAAGTGAAATGGTGTACACATTTTGGCAGACTTAGACTAGTTTCAGTAGTTACGTAACAAAACCACATGCAGCAGTCACAAACATCTCTGAAGTGCCACTAACTAAAGAAGTGGCATCCAGTAGGCAGTTTGGTTGACTGGCGTGTGTGTGTGTGTGTGTGTGTGTGTGTGTGTGTGTGTGTGTGTGTGTGTGTGTGATGTTTCAGAAGCGCGAGGCGTTTTGCCAGCTGCTGCAACTGATGAAGAACAAACATTCCAATCAAGATGAGCCAGACATGATCTCAGTCTTCATAGGCACCTGGAACATGGGTAGGACATGCACACCAAAACACACACACACACACACATACGCTGCTATAGTCCCGGACTAAAAGTCGCGGTTTTTTTTTACTCGTCTGGCTGGTCCTGTGACTTATATTCCAAAGCGAATTATACAATGTAATTTTGTTGGACGAATACACTGCATTTCAACTAAGGCCACTAGATATCACTGATTAATCTTGTGACTCAATTGAAAACACTGTACCGCCATATAAATGCGACTTATACACTGAAGCAACTTTTTTTTCCCTCGTAACAAAGTGCTTTTTGTTGCTGAGTGGGACTTGTACTCTGCTGTGACTTGTACTCTGGCAAATACAATATACGTATTTCTGTATATCATATCCATTCGGATGCTCTTTTTTTTTCCCCCCTCTTGGTACTGATATTTTCACAACAGATTGTCATGACCCAATTCTGCATATCCTCTTAAGAAATCGGCTTCAATCAAGGTGTAATTTTCAACATGTGCACATTATTTATATAACTATGGACAATACTCGTGTCTGTTGCTCTACAGCACAACCCACTGTGTTTGGGTTGACGCATTCATTTTAAAACAAACCAACACATTCCCAAAAAAGACACACGAACGTAATGAAGATGATGCTTCCTTGTAAATGATGCCTTGGTAGGAATGATGTTTTTGTGTGTGGGAGAATATCGTTTTCTGGGTCTTTGTCTGCAGGGTCGGTGCCTGCGCCTAAGTCGGTTGGCTCGTGGGTGTTGTGTCGCGGCCTGGGTAAAACCCTGGACGAGATGACAGTCACCATCCCCCATGACCTGTACGTGTTTGGAACCCAGGAAAACTCGGTGTGTGACCGCGAGTGGGTTGAGTCTCTCCGTGCCACCCTGAAAGAACAGACAGAGCTGGATTATAAACCGGTGAGGGAGAGGAATGAGACCTGAAGTACTGAGATGCCTTTACTTGTAACCCAGGACTGGCTGGCTGCGTCATAGAGGGCTCCTGTTAATATTTTGAAAACGTGTGCATGTAGTAGGTTCCTTTAACTAACTTACCAGGCGTCCGGGTGGCGTAGTGGTCTATTCTGTTGCCTACCAACATAGGGATCGCCAGTTCGAATCCTCGTGTTACCTCCAGCTTGGTCGGGCGTCCCTACAGCCTACAGCCGTGTCTGTGGGTGTGAAGCCGGATGTGGGTGTGTGTCCTGGTCGCTGCAGTAGCACCTCCTCTGGTCGGTCGAGGCGCCTGTTCAGGGGGGAGGGGGAACTGGGGGGAATAGTGTGCTCCTCCCACGCGCTACGTCCCCCTGGTGAAACTCTTCACTGTCAGATCAAAAGAAGCGGCTGGTGACTCCACATGTATCGGAGGAGGCATGTGGTAGTCTGCAGCCCTCCCTGGGCGCAGCGACCGGGACGGCTCGGAAAAATAGGGTAATTGGCCAAGTACAATTGGGAGGAAAAAGGGGTAAATTTTTTTTTTTTTTTTTTTTAAAGCTAGTTTACCAAAAAAAAAAAACTTTGCATAGTGATAGATTTCTTGGATTTGGGATTGTATTTTATCTAAACTGAACCATTTTAAAAATGTTGTCATGCACTAAAACTATAAGGAACAGCATCTCTTACTCAGAATAAAGTGAAAGCATATGAATAAAGACTGTCTGATTGTTAATGCTTGCAGATAGCAGTGCAGACTCTGTGGAACATCAAGATTGCGGTGCTTGTGAAACCAGAACATGAAAACCGCATCAGCCATGTGGGAGTGTCAAGTGTCAAGACTGGCATCGCCAACACATTGGGTAAGATTACGCATCTTTAGCTATGTCTCACACTGTCCTTGTTCACCTAATTCATAATTTTCGCTTGTGTAATCTTGCCTACGTGTCTTCCGTTTGCTTGTTTATGAAGCGCTTTCTAAACGCTCTCAAAGTGCTAGATTTCGGTGTGGGTCAAGAACAGTATGCATAAGAGAAATGCACAAGTTTTTCTTCCATATGTGGGCAAGTGTATGAGGAGAAAAATTATAAAAGACCAAAGAAAATGTGTGTTTTTTGGCACTGTGACTTGATCTGCTCGGCGGTATTCTGTGTTGAATGGTTTCCAGCAAACTAATGCTTGCAGTGGTGTATTTCTTCTGAATGTGAGATTCTGGTTGTTTCTCTAGGCAACAAAGGCGCAGTGGGTGTGTCCTTCATGTTCAATGGGACGTCGTTTGGCTTTGTGAACTGCCACTTGACTTCGGGGAATGAGAAGATTGCCAGGTTAAAAAAAAACAACACACTCGCACCGAGACACATTTGAAATCCCCACAGGCTCAACAGCCACCTTTAACCTTACCGTCCTGGATTTTTTTTTTTTACTTTGTGCCACACAGTGAGAGAAAGTGATAGTGTTTCGTGGAAGAATGACTATGTGTCCTGGTCGCTGCACTAGTGTCTCCTCCCCACGCTATTCCCCCCAGTTCCCCCTGGGGAACTGGGGGGAATAACGTGATCCCCCCCACGCGCTACGTCCCCCTGGTGAAACTCCTCGCTGTCAGGTGAAAAGAAGCCGCCGGTGACTCCACATGTATGGGAGGAGGCATGTGGTAGTCTGCAGCCCTCCCTGGATCGGCATAGGGGGTGGAGCAGCGACCGGGACGGCTCTGGAAAGTGGGGTAATTAATTGGCTGGATGCAACTGGGGAGAAAAAAAAACAAACAAAAGAAACAGCTGTTTACGACATATGCAGCAATGAGGTTGTGTGTTTATAATTGTGTATGTCTATTTATAGTCTGAGGGCTGTAAACTGTCAGATTTGGCGGGGAATCTGACCCGGAGACAAACATTTGATATCGTATCTAATTTTGTCACTTATGTTCTCACTTATGTATGTGGTTCATACAGAGTCATCAAAATAAAATTGAGTTGCCTACCAACACGGGGGTTGGCGGTTCGAATCCTCGTGTTACCTCCGGCTTGGTCGGGTGTCTCTACAGACACAATTGGCCGTGTCTGCAGGTGGGAAGTCGGATGTGGGTGTTTGTCCTGGTCGCTGCACTAGCGCCTCCTCTGGTTGGTTGGGGGGACGCCCCCCCCCCCCCCCGGATCGCCAGAGAGAGGGTGGAGCAGCGACCGGGACGGCTCAAAAAGAGCAGGGTAATTGGCCAGATACCACTGGGGGGGGAAATTGAAAAATAAAATTGAGACTACTGATAAATAATCACTAAAAAACTCCTTATAGCATCTTTAAATCCTGACCACCCCTACCCCCTGCATGGACTGCACTTGAGTTTGCCCTCGTACAACAAAAATCTCTCTTATCTCACTCACTCATGCTCACACACACACACACACACACAGTGCTTCACCTGTTCCTTTTGCTCCTACAGGAGGAACCAGAACTACCTGGACATCTTGAGGCTGCTGTCTCTAGGAGACAAACAGCTAAGCTCCTTTGACATCTCACTGCGCTTCACACACCTGTTCTGGCTGGGAGACCTAAACTACAGGCTAGATATGGACATACAGGTGGGACCTGCTTCTAAACCAAACACATGGGGGCGTAGATCCATATGTTAATTACAGCCAATTTGAATGACATGTCATTTTGTTCTTGTTATTCACTATTGTGTTTGCAGGAGATTCTAAACTACATCAACAGGAAGGAGTTTGACCCCCTGCTGAAGGTAGACCAGCTCAACCTGGAGCGAGAGAAGAACAAGGTCTTTCTACGTTTTGGTCAGTATACCAGCATAGCCACTGCAGACCTGCCATTATTATGCTGGCTTCTTTCTCGCGTTGTCTCCAATTGGCATCTGTCCACCCGGTACTCGGAGATGCTTTTTGAATGGGTTCAGTTTGCTGGAAGCTCGCACAGATGACGTGGTCCCAAGGGGCGCTGATATGCTGCGGAGCCCACATGAGTTGTTACGGGCCTCACCCAATGAAACACTGTTTAACACTGGAACGGCCAAAGGTGGTCATACAACCGTTTTGGGTTTCCAAAGTTGAGTAACATTGTGAAAGAAAAAAAAAGATACAGACCTGCCGCTCCCTGAATGCTCCTAAAACTGCAGGTATTTGCATTAAAATGAGTTTTAGATCAATTGCACAAAAAAAACGTTGTGATAAGCTCTACCTAAAACGACCGCTCATGGTCGTTTTCATGGTGGTGTTTAGGTAGGAGTGAAATCCCGGTCGTTCTAGTGTTAAGGAAGGTGGCCGCTCGGTAGCTCTGACACACCTGCACTCTCACACAGCCCTGTAACGGCTAGGTTAGACTCAGAGCGGTGACACCTTAATGGTAGGCCAGTAAAATCCTGACGATGAGGCCCCATGAGTTCAGCTTTGTTAGTGGTTGCTCCAAAGTGTGGTGCGGGGACGGCAGCAGTGTGAACATTCAACACTCAAAAGGTTAAAGGGTGCTATGTGTCAGATGGGGTTTCAGCGGTCATACACGGCGAGAGGGGTTCTCATAAGCATGAGCGAAGCTAGTGTGCTCATTTAAATACATGCCGTGTCATCTGTCTGGAGGTGTTTTTTCAGATTTGCCTTTAGTATTTTTTTCCCCCCGTTGGGTAACACCGTACACTTGGTTTTTGGCTCCTTGAACTTGACTTGCCTTTTGTTATCCCTGGTATAACTTGTCTCTGTTAGTTACTGCTACTAAAATATTTATCCCAGCAGAGGGCGATATCAGAAAATGTCAGGCTCTTAAAAATGTTTATTCGTAGTGGCGTCCGGGTAGCGTGGCGGTCTGTTCCGTTGCCTACCAACACGGGGATCGCCGGTTCGAATTCCTGAGTTACCTCCGGCTTGGTTGGGCATGCCTACGGACACAATTGGCCGTGTCTGCAGGTGGGAGGCCGGATGTGTCCTGGTCGCTGCACTAGCGCCTCCTCTGGTCGATCGGGGCACCTGTTCGGGGGGGGGGAACTGGGGGGGAGTAGCATGATCCTCTCACACGCTACGTCCCCCTGGCGAAACTCCTCACTGTCAGGTGAAAAGAAGCGGCTGGCGACTCCACATGTTTGGGAGGAGGCGTGCGGTAGTCGGCAGCCCTCCCTGGCTCGGCAGAGGGGGTGGAGCAGTGACCGGGACAGCTCCAAAGAGTGGGTAATTGGCCGGATACAAATTAGGATACGGAGAAAAATAAAAATGTTTCTTCGTGTGTGTGTGTGTGTGTGTGTGTGTGTGTGTGTGTGTGTGTGTATGCAGCGGAAGAGGAGATCTCTTATCCCCCCACCTACCGTTACGAACGTGGTTCCAGGGACACATACGTCTGGCAGAAGCAGAAGGCCACAGGGGTATGTTTATGGACAGTCCAACACACACACACAAATACAGCCATACAGTCTGTATGTTTTTGTGGTGTAGCTTTCTGGGGGAGGGGGGTTATAATCAGAGAGCAAATGTCAGAAATGCCCACATCCTTCCATGTCATCTTTGTTTTTCGCCGCCCTCTCGGCTTTACACATCAAGGTTTGACGGTTGCCGGGTCTTCTATCTTTCGTGCCGTGTTCGATTTTGTCTTATCATCGCTCAGATTTTTTTTTTTTTTACCCTGAGGGGGACGAGGTATATTAATTCCATGTATTTCTTATGACTACGCCTGTGTTTCCAGAATCTCCCACCCATGATTTCCTCCCTTTGTGCATTGTCCTGATCAGATTGCTGTGTCTTCCCCTCCTCGTTTCACCTCTTTCAGATGAGGACCAACGTTCCTTCCTGGTGTGATAGGATTCTCTGGAAGTCCTACCCAGAAACACACATGGTCTGCAACTCCTACGGTGAGGCCCGTAGCAGCGGTGTAGTTTAACGTGATATTGATTTTGAGGCTGGCTTTGTGCTGCCAGCAACATTAGAGTCCAGCAAGCTGATTCGCTAATGAGGGCAACAACGGGGCTTGTTTTCTCTCCGTCTGTCAGGCTGTACAGATGACATTGTCACCAGTGACCATTCCCCTGTGTTCGCCACTTTTGAGGTGGGGGTGACCTCCCAGTTTGTCTCCAAGAAAGGTACAGGCTGAAAGAAAGGACTCAGAAATGACACCTTTTTTTTTTTAATGTCTTTCATTATGTTTGAACCATTTTGTTTGTCTCCCTCTCTTCGTTTCCCGCCTCCTGCGTTGTTCACTTTCTTTTTCTTTTCTTGCCCTCGTATCTCTTGGTCTTCCTCTCTTGCACGCACCGTTTCCTGTTTTTCTTTCGTTTCCCTCCCTCTGTTTCCAATCTGCCGAGCTGCACGCATCCCATTTACAAATGAACCCCCTGTTTATCTCCTCCCGCCGCACACCTCCCTCTCCTCGTTCTCTCTCCTTCTGCTATTCACTCTCTCATCCCCCCCCCCCCCTCTCTCTCTCTCTCGCCACTTCCGCTCACCCCCCTTGCCCTCCCTAAGGTCTTCCCAAGTCGTCAGAGCAGGCCTACATCGAGTTTGAGAGCATCGAGGCCATAGTGAAAACGGCGAGCAGAACCAAGTTCTTCATCGAGTTTTACTCCACCTGTCTGGAAGGTGAGGCGCGTGTGTACTTATTCAAAAACGCACACATTATGAGAGTAAGCTTACTTTTCATATATGGCAAAAGAACTTGAAGCATATGTACTTGCTGTGCATGCTCACCTGCAGGTTAACTCAGGCATTAACAGACACACACAGGCTTGGATATATTCGCAACAAAATAAGACAAAATATTGTTAGTCAACACTGTACCAGGTTCATGTGCTGGAATACTAAATCTGTTTGTGTCTATCTGTCTGTGTGTTTCTCTCTCCCTCGCTCCCTCCTCCAGGCAGTCAGTATACCAATGGGCTAACATCCAGCTTGTTGTTGCCCTGTCCTCTTCCCAGCCAAGAATAGAGCAGAAATACCTTCAAATAACCTCCCTTTTTTTCTCACACATTCCTTCCCTCGTCCCGCCTTCTCTTCTCCTTCCCCTCCCTCTCTTTGTCTCTTCCTCCGTAGAGTTCAAGAAGAGCTATGAGAATGACAGCCAGAGTAGCGACAACGTCAACTTCCTGCGTGTGGGTTGGTCCAATAAGCAGCTTACCACACTCAAGCCCCTCCTGTCTGAGATCGAGTACCTGCAGGACCAGCATCTCCTGCTGACAGTGAAGTCACTGGACGGATACGAGTCCTATGGTATGGATGTGTGTATGCCTGTGATTGGGGGATGGGTGTGTTATGTAGGTGTCTGTATCTCTTCAGGTGTGCGATACAGCAAGGCTGTTCTTTCACAAGTTCTCAATGGCCTTTGATACTTCCATGAAGTCAGAGCAAGATGGACAAATAAGGGCGTGGGGTGGTGAAAGAGACCACTGAATATTTTGCCCTGCCATTACTTTGATTTCTATTCAGACATGTGGTTGTATCTAAATGTCTTGTCTCACCCACCTCCACCCTCCTAAATAGGAGAGTGTGTGCTGGCTCTCAAGTCCATGATTGGCAGCACGGCTCAGCAGTTCCACACTTACCTGTCCCACCGTGGGGAGGAGACGGGAAACATCAGGGGGTCCATGAGGGTCAGAGTCCCTGCTGAGAGGATGGGAACCAGAGAGAGACTATATGGTAATGCACCGTCTCTTTCATATCGCACCGCACAGCAGAATGCAGTGACACTTGTACCACTGGGGCAGTTCATTTCAGGGCGCTTCAGTTCTGCACACTATGCGCGACAACAGACATGATATTAAAACAGAACGACAAAAATAGAAGATTTGTGTCTGTGTCTGTATTGTCTGATTAACTCATAAATGCATGCCATTGTTATCTACCTCCATCTTCATCTCTTTCTTGCTTACTTAGACTGAGCCAAAACCAATCAACAGAAACCATTCTTTCCAGAGAAAAAGCTCTCCAGGGTCTTGAAATAGGCTTTAGCCTGACAACACCTTTTTTTCATAGAGCTTTTACGCTGTAAATAAACTTTGAGCTTCAAGCACTGAGGCTGCGGGGGGTAAAATATTTTTAAGTCTTGATAGAAGTGGCCCTTTGGATTGTGCCGTTAGGGGTGCAACTCTCAACATTGGGACAGTGTTTTCTATGTCAGAATGCAAATTATAGAATGACAGTCGGCGGTGAGTTCAACTTTTTCTCCTTGGCGTAAAGGGAACTCAGTACAGCGCAGGCGAGTGCTTCAGTGAACTGACGTCTTACAATCCTTACAGTATCTTGCTTGTTTGGTTTTTTTCCTCCCTTTTTCTCCCCAATTGTTCTCGGTCAATTACCTCACTCTTCCGAGCTTGCTGCTCCACCCCCTCTGCCGATCGGGGGGGGCGGGGGGGTGCAGACTACCACAAGTTACCTCGGATACATGTGGAGTTGCCAGCCGCTTCTTTTCATCTGACAGTGAGGAGTTTCGCTGGGGGGTCGTAGCGCTTGGGAGAGTCATACTATTCCCCCCCAGTTCCCCCTCCCCCTCGAACAAGCACCCCCGACCGACCAGAGGAGGTGCTATTGCAGTGAGCAGGACACATACCCACATCCGGCTTCCCACCCTTTAGTCGACTGGTTGACGTAGTCGCCCGTAGTGCGGGAGACCCAGGTTCGCGTCCCGGCTGCGGCAGTTCCTGGGCTGACCCCCGAATCTACTACATTGGTGTCAGAAGAGGGATGGTGAGACCGAGAGGCCATCAGAAGTGCGTGTGCCCAGAGGCGTGAGGGAGATGGTATGCTGAAGCGCGGGGACGCGCTTCCCAAAGGAGGGGGATAGTGTAACGATCACGAACGAATGAGTAGACTCGCTAGCCTAGCCCTTGGCTAACAGGTCAGACCCTTTAGTCGACTGGTTAACGTTATCATCCGTGGTGCGGGAGATCCGGGTTCATGTCCCAACTGCGGCGGTTCCAGCTGCCCCCCTGAATTCGCTACACAGGGACGCCTGACCAAACCAGAGGTAACATGGGAATTCGAACCGCCGATCCTCGTATTGGTAGGCAACAGAATAGACCGCTACGCTATCCGGACGCCCTAGTAGCTTGCTTGTTTAATGTGATGTCCGCAGTCTATAGATGATGAAAAATCCATTACACCAGCTCATGGGGCACGTGCCACATAACAACTTTTGTAGTCAGGGTTCACCAACAAAGTATTCCAGAGCAAAACCTCCAGCAAATCAGGCCCACATACACAACAGCAGACATAATTTCTGCTCAAACACAGACCCACATAATGCTGTACCAAAGACACTATCAACATGCCAAAGAGTTAGGCAAATGTGTTCCTACCACACAGCATCTAGGCCTGTGCCTGACTAACATTAAAGGTACAGACTACCCAATAATCTAAATTCGTCAGCTGTTTTCTTACTGTGAAAATAATCTTCATTCATTCATCATCGGCCACTTCTTTGGGGTCAGGTCACAGTGGCAGCAAGCTAAGTAGGGCACTCCAGACGTCCCTCTCCCCAGCAATGCCCTCCAGCTCCTCCTGGGGGATCCCAAGGTGTTCCCAGGCCAGATTGGACATGTAGTCCCCCCAGCGAGTTCTGGGTCTACCCCGGGGTCTTTTCCCAGTTGGCCGTGCCCGGAAAACCTCCAAAGGAAGGCGCCCAGGAGGCATCCTAATCAATGTCCAAACCACCTCAACTGGCTCCTTTCGACATGGAGCAGCGGCTCTACTGCTCCGAGTTCCCTCCGAGCTCCTCACCCTATCTCTAAGGCTGAGCCTAGACACCCTACGGGAGGAGACTTATTTCAGCCGCTTGTATCCACGATCTCACCCTTTCCGTCACGACCCAAAGCTCATGACCATAGGTAAGGTTTGGAACGAAGATTGACTGGTAAATTGAGAGCTTTGCCTTCTGGCTCAGCTCCCTCTTCACCACAACGGTCCGGTACAACATCCACATTACTGCTGATGCTACACCAATCCACCTGTCAATCTCCCGCTCCATCCTGCCCTCACTCATGAACAAGACCCCGCGATACTTGAACTCCTTCACTTGAGGCAACAACTCATCGCCAACCCAGAAATAATCTAATAGAAAAAAATAAATCACCATTCCATATCATCTCATTCAACATCATCATCATCATTCTTTACTATCAGTAGCCAACACTTTATTAAAAGTCTTAGCATATTAGTTGAGAATGAGAACAGTAGGATATAATTGTTGTGCATCCCATCAGTTTCTGAAAGTACTATTTGCCTAAATATCTGGTATGATGGCATACATCTTTAAGTGCAGCCCCCTTTGTAACTCACCTCTTTGCTACTAGAGCCTGCCTGCTCACTGTCCTGATCTCCTCTTGCCTGCTGACTGTCAATTTGACCTCCCTCTGCTTCCTTAATACAACAGCACATACGTGTAAAACTCACCATCACCCATAGTATCCTGTTCCGTATTAAGCCTGCATGAAAATACAGGCTGCATTATCATCTCTAAGTCCTAATTCTTACAAGTTTCAGCTTACTAATTTCTTTGCACCGAAGAAGTGCCGGATATCTCCTCTCCTCTTGCTCATGTTGACTCTGTGAATGAAATCTAATCTGAGTTCAATAAAGTAGTCATACATTTGAACTAATACACTTACTCAGCCTTCAGCACACACAGGTTTTAATAATATTCAAATACCCATCCAGGTAAAACGTCTACATTCCTGAGTGAAAACAAAGGGGGTGTCTATTATAAAAGCTAATATCAAAAAGGCGAAAGACTAACCAAACCACCACAGCCACGCAAGACTATTAAAACGAAATAATAAACTGTATATTGATGTCAAAACATCTCTACAGCTAATCCTCCATTGCCTCATTGCTCATGACTGAGAACCAGTGTTAGCTAACATAAGATAATATGTGACTTCTGTATTGGTAATGACATGCCAAGCCATGGGCTCAGCTAGCTAGCTATTTAGCCAACATTGGAAATGAAAGGGCGCACTATTAGCTAGCTAAGATTAGTTAGCTAAACTGCAATTTAATGCAAAAGCTCCAGCATCCCCGCGACCCTGAGAGCAGGATAAGCGGCTTGGATAATTAATGAATGGATGGAGTTAGAAACTAGCTAACATTAGCATTCATCTATTGACACTTGGCACAATCTAATTCAGAAACTCAGAAGGTAAGAAAGTAAAGTTAATTAAAATAGCTAGATAGCTAGTTATTTACCGTAACCTTCAGTCTCCATTGGCTTGCGCGATGCACGCGAGACTTTAATGAGGTCACGTGCCACCACAATGGGGCAGACGAGCGGTTCAAATAACGTCAAGGTTAAGAAATGGTGTGGTCCATTTAAGGGGTGGCTGATATAACACGGGAAATAGATTGTAATATTTACGATTACAGGTGAGAAGAATGTATAAATGTTTCGACACCCCCCCCCCCGACCTGTTGTTTTTACCTCTTTTGGAGGGTCCCAACAGTGTAAACTTCCTCCTACTCCTTTTTGAACATGTAACATTGAATTTGTTTATTGAGTTTGTTGTATAGGTTTATTGTTCATTTCATTTTATTATTGTTTCATTGTTGTTGTTTTTTCTTTATTACATGTTCAAAATAAAAAAAATAATCAAATCCTAGTCCTAATTTGGGGGGGTCAAACCACATCCCAGTCCACCCAGTAATTCGAACCGTGTTCTATGTGTTTTTACTTTTCGTGAACTGACCTGTTGTTGTGTCTTGCTGTGTTTCAGAGTGGATCAGTGTGGACAAAGATGAAACTGGAGGACCTAAAGGGAAATCCACCCTGCTTGCCAGAACTGGACACGAATATGTCAAGTCAGTAAACTGTCATCCAATATTAGGCGTGATGTAGTTTTTGTACTATTTATTTGTAAGGCTTGAATAAGAATGCACAGAAAAATGGATTGATAGTAGTATTAGGGAAGAAGTAGGTATCTTTCTAGTTTCAAAATGATCCGAAGCCTTTTTCCAGTTTTTATGATTGTGTATCACGGTGTTTTACTCCGTGTGCTTGGTGCGGCACCATCAGGTGGGTTGTGAGAATTTGAATTTGAAGCAGTGGAAAATGTGGATCTGTGTGCTCACAACTTGGTGGATTGTAATGTAGCGCCGCTTTGTCCTTTGCAGTCCCATTTACTGTTATCTGCTGTTTCTGCCTCTGCTCACCCTTTACTGTCTAATGAAGCAGAAATGTCTGCATTACAGTCCTCAAAAACTAACAAAAAAAATTTGGGAAAAAAATGGTAATGAAATCAGTAGACCTCTTAATCGTTGTCATTTTGGGGTTCTCAGACTACATCTGGATCCATTCAGTTTTTTTGCCTATGGCAAAAATTGATGGGGTTTTTGGATCCTTCTTACCAGTCATTTTGATTTTAGAATATATTGAATATGAATAGAAAAGAAATATGACAGTTATTATATATTTAAACATGTAAGTGAAATTTTAAGGATTATTTTGCCAACAATCATGCTGCAGATGTTTTGTCACCCGGCTATGAGAGGGATCACTAGTTTTGCCATGCATGTCCAGCTAGTAGACATCAGGGGCAATGCAGTTTATGCTAATCCAGCATTTCTCAAAGTGTGTGTTTCTGGAGGAGGAGCATATGCATGAGGTTGCAAGCAAGTTTAGTGATGAAAAATTTCTGATGAAACTGGCCTATCTCAGCGATATATTTGGAAAGCTGAATGAATTAAATCTTCAGCTTCAAGGCAGAGACAAGCACCTTCCTCACCTGGCAGACAAGATCAGTCCATTCCCTCGAAAGCTTGAGATGTGGGGCAGGCGGCTTGATCAAGGAAATAAATACTGATTTCTTTGAGAATCTGAGTGAATTTGTTGAAATCAGTGATTCTGGCGCCCCCACAGTGATTTCATGTCTTAAGGAGCACATCTCTTCCGTGAGAGGATTCTTTCAAAAATACTTCCCAAACAACAGCGCTCAGTATGACTGGGTGACAGATCTATTCAATGCAGCAGCACCTGCTGATGTAAGCTCTGCTGAAGAGGACCAGTTCATCGAGATGACATCTGACTCCACACTGTGGCTGAGCTTTACAGCTCAGACACTGAGTGAATTCTGGCTTGGTGTGGAGAGGGAGTATCCACTCATAGGACAGAGGGCTGTGGGCATTCTACTTCCCTTCACCACATCCTATCTCTGTGAGATGGGCTTTTCTGCTGTTGCCTCACTTAAAACAAAGTACAGATCTAAGTTCAGCATTGAGCATGACTTGGGAGTGGCAGGATCAAGCCTGCAACCCCATTTTGAAAAGATGTGCAGTGCAAAACAGGCTCATTGCAGCCACTAACAGTGATAAGACTTGAGCTCTCACAAATTGACTTGCTCATCGTTTTTCTCAAATGTCTGCATTTGTTCTTCTTTTTTTGTTGTTGCTCAGATTGTATTTTATTGTTATTGTTCCAGCAAAGTGATTTTTTAAAATCCTTTCGTTTTTCTCTGTTTTTGAAAAAGCATGATGGAGCAATCTAGTGACAAATGTCACAACTGATGGAGCAATCTAGTGACTAACATCACCAAAAGAGGTTTGATGAAGTTGAAGTAGAACTTGCGTTTGTTATTTTCACAACAGAAATTACTGGAAGAAAGTGAAAGGAATGTTCATAATCTTGATGTTATTTAAATAAAGTTAAACTTGGCCCCTTTTTGTCACCATTTTGTTGGGGCGGGGGGCATTAAAATGTTTCTTCTTCCAAAGGGGGGCATGACAGAAAAAGTTTGAGAACCACTGTGCTAAGTTAACACTTGCTAGTGTTTTCTTAATACAGCTTCAAGCCCAATCAATATCTACCTCAACCAATGCAGAGATACACGAGAGAAATCCTCGAAAGCAAAAAAGGTCAAAATTATAGTTGGACATGGTCCAAGGCAATTATTTTACCCCCCTATGCATTTTACATTGGACTGAAATAGGATTGGGGCCAGAATCCTTGATTGGGACATGAAATTTACATCCCCATTTAGATGTCTATAGGGTAAAAAAAAAACAAAACAAAAAAAACACCATCACAGTCACCCTTTCCGCTCTCTGGTGTTCACAGTGTTGCTGTAGCTTGTTGATCTTTCACCTGCACTGAAACAAATTCCACCAACCTGGCAGCATGACTGAAGAACAGGAACCCAGTATGGAAGTTTGACCCACATTTAGTGTAAATATGCAATCAGGGCAAATGGACAGTTATATTTCGCCCAGCTAGACTTGGAAAATCTGGTGATTCCCCTCCGGGAGGAGCTGGAGGAAGTTGTCCTTGAGGGGTGCATCCGGACTGCTCTTGGCTGTGTTGCCATCGCGGCCCTGACCTAGATAAACAGTTTTGAAATGGATGGATGCAGTCAGAATAGTAACAGGGTGAAAGCTGAATTGGCAACACATGTTTTGGTGCTTTATTGACCATTGTAGACACTAGATATTTTCACCACCTCCTTCTAAGGATGTCAGAGTACAACGTCAGCTACATAACAGGGGCCCCTGTAGCTGTTAGAGATTCGATCAGTTGCTCAAGGACACCTCAGCAGGGCCGAAACAGTCGTCACGTTGAAGACCATTTCTAACCACCATGCCACTCTGCTGCCCCCAGTGGTAAATGGGCTGCATTTTGCATGGCAGTGTGGAATGGCAGTGTGGCAAACAGTTAGATCCTTTTAAGTGTTAACATGTTTATGGTCATTATTTAGTTGAACTTATTAACCCCTAAATTGCTGTATTGTATGCTCTCCATGCAGACCATCTCTGGCTCGCAAGCAGCTAGGAGAACTAGGAAAGGTCAGTGAAGAGGGAGAGAGAAGCGGCAAAGAGGACGCTACTACAAGGTACAAACCCACTCTTTTTATCATCTCACGTGCCCACACACATGTTTAGAAATGTACCTGTACATGCACACTTAAAAATAAACACATGATTACCTCATATGCTCTCATGCAGTTAGGCCTTAATGAGTACACAAACAAACTCAAGTCGCATACAACGACGAAACTCTCATTTACGGACACGCACTTACAAATTTGACAATGTAAGATGTGACCAGCATCCCGAATAACTGAATAGAATTAAGTCATAATGAATAACCTAAATCAAAACAATCTTAGGACCAGTCATTGTGTGTTCTCAGCAAGAAGCATAGACACAGCCCAGTCTACACATGTGCTCTTGCCATCAAACTTACATTCTGTATTAACTGTCCACTCCATTCTCTCCTGCGTGTGCTGTTAAGGTCTAAACAGGACTCTTTGGAGAGTGATCCTGCTGTCTGCAAGAACAGCTACAATAACCCTGCCTACTACATCCTCGAAGGCGTTCCCAACCAGTCAGCAGCTGCCATGTCACCAGAGCTCCTCCCATCTCCTTCATCTGCCAATCCCCAGGCAGCTAAAGCCCCTCCTTCTTCATCCGCAACACGAGCCAAACCCTCCTCTGGAGCCCTGGGGCCCTCCCACCCACGCAGGCCCACAGTAGGCCACCCTGTCCGCACCATTAGTGAGGAAGGGTCCTCAGAGGATGACGGGGGTGGCTGTGGGGCTGGGGTACAGGCAGGAAGTGGGGCAGGGGTGGGAAGCACACTGAATAGGCCCCCTCCTGACTTCCCCCCTCCCCCTCTACCTAAAGGAGCCCTGGAGATGGTTGCAGAAGCCCCCTTCCCCAAACCACGCCCACTTTACCCTGACCTGGCCGAAGTCAGGATCCCAGCTTCGAAACCTAACGCTCCATCTGCTGCAGTCGAGGGCTTAAGGCGGGGAGGAGGTGGAGCGGGGGCACTGGATGACCAGTCGTGTTCGGTGCTGCAGATGGCGAAGACGCTGAGTGAAAGTGAGTTTCCCGGACAGCCTCCACGTGCCCCCTCTGCGCCGCCCCCTGTCAGGGTTCAAGGGTTAGGGTTGGGCTTGGACGCCTGCCGCACCTTCCCCCCTAGAAACCCCATCACCGAGAGCATCGCAGAGGACCTGCCTGAGGAGGTGGGAAGTTAATTTATACATTACTGCATAAAATGTTTATGTTATGGAAAGTTAGCATTGTTATGTATTGGCATTAAGCATTATAATCCACACATGCACTAATGTAGCGCAAAATAAATCGGTAAACATGAAAACAAATGTGACAAGTAAAAATGTACCACGACAAGAGTTTTTAATAACCCTGTCCACTACAGTGATCAATTAATTATGGTCCTGTCCATGACGGAATCATAATTAATTATAATGCAACCCCTGACTACACTTGTTCTGCAGTTCACTTTGTTTTAGATTTTACCCTTCTTCTTTGCTATTCCATAACCTATCATACACAAGACAGCCAACCCTAAGATAACATCCTGAGCAAAACTGGATGTTCCGTTGCCTAAATGCAAACGGTGGTCTTTGCCGGGGTTGGTTAGTGTCCTATTGTCAGTAGGGGTGCGGACAGCAAAAATCTCTCGCTAAATACATATTTTAAGGAGCCACAAGTTGTAGACACTCGGGACCAATACCCACCCTGCAGCCACACATTTGTCAGTCTGCGTAGAGAACCCTGTGGCATTGGCAGGCACAGATGCAGGCGTTGTTTTGTTGACTTTTTCTGTGTCCCCGGCACAGGCGCTGTGGGGCAGCAGCAGCTCCTCTCTGTCTGTAGGGGAGTCCTCAGTTGGGGAGTGGCTGCAGAGACTGGGGCTGGAGAGGTATGAGGAGGGCCTCTTGCACAACGGCTGGGACGACCTGGAGTTCCTGAGGTATGAAACACACTCACCAAACACACAGTTGGCAGGCACGTTAAAGATTGATGGGGCATCATCAGTCCCTGCAGTGGTAATTGTCAAGTTCTGGACAGTGTGTAACTGGTCTTGCCTTGAGACCACCACAAGCAAGGTGTTCTGCTTGAGAGATGTAGGTTAAGATCTGAGCTGGACTTGTTCAGTCTGCGTAAAAGCATGCTTTCCTTGTTCCACCTGTGTTCTTAGAAATACTCCTGGGTAGGAGGCAAACTTACAGGTCAGCGCTGTTAGTTGTATGGTCAGACTATACTATGAATTATGAAAGATCAAAATAACATTTCGATTGGTACACATCTACCCAAAAAAGAAAAGCGGGAATGTGCTTCTGAGTCATAATTTTGCTTTCCCACCTATGTGGTTTGTTTTTTTTGTAGAGGTTAAAAACTGACAATTCTCCCATGTTTGATTGAAACATTTGCTGGCGTCCTCTCCTCTGTTGCCTGTGTCTCATTCGTCCCCTGCATCTTTGCAGTGACATCACTGAGGAGGACCTGGAGGAGGCAGGAGTACTAGACCCGGCCCACAAGCGCATCCTGCTAGAGAGTCTGAGGCAACAGCAGCAGCAACAAAAGTAAACCGTACCAAATTGGTCCACAACTGGTCCAAACTGGTCTGGTGTCAACCAGGCCAAATCCCAGCTGAACTGGACTAAACTGGACTGAACTGAGCTGGGCTGTGTGCCAATCTATACCAGACTGTGCCTTCTGAAAGAAATTGCACTCCATTTTTATTTAAAAAAAATACTTGTTGAACCAATAAGTTTTTTTTTCGTCACTTGTACTGTATGTATGTTATTATGTGGCTGTCGTAGAGGCGGTCTTATTTAATGATAATCATTTCACTCCATCAGATTGGCATCACAACCTAACCTGTGCTTTCAATGCAGAGGGAACGGTCGTGAACCAACATTGGTGGTGCGACCCACAATTTGAAAGGAGATGATGAAATTCATGAAATCTCTGCAAGAGATGGCAAGACGCTGCACAATTAAGAGGGGGATCCATGCCTGTGTAATCAGGTTCAGTCTGGCAGAACTCCTTTGGTTTGGTTGGCCCTGAGAAAGCCTTACCTTCCTCTGCAGACCACCGGTATTTTAGACGGAACTGGTGAAAGTAGAGACCTGAAAGTTAAAAGCAAAACTAACGTGGGGACATTAAAGCCAGAGCCTTAAAATCTCACACTCGGCACGTGTTTACCCAAATCCCATCAGGCCCCCTTCTGTGAACTGGATTCAGCAAGTATAGAGAAAAGGGGATAATTAGGCTCATCCGGCTTCTCGGGACTCTCAAGTTGTTATTTTCCCCAACTAAAAGTCAAGGAAGGTCAGGAAATTGTATGAGGAAGAGCTGATAGCCTCACAGTCAGCACTTGGGGGGGGGGGGGGTTGTGTTCCCCCCCTAAAGCTCAGGTGGAGGAACCCTCCTGCTTCTGTGCCAGTGGTGGATAGGGAGTGTTGAAAGCATTAGAGATGCGGCTGAAGAGACCGAGCCCTGATGGATGTCAGGCCCCTGTCAAGGTGCACAACGTATCTGTCACTACCATTCAGATCCCGGCAAGTATTGCCTGTCTTTATGTTGGTAGTATTAATCCGGTGCCTCTGCCTTTATTTATAGTCTAATGTTTTCCAAAGACAAAGGGAATAAGGATCGAACTACCCAAACCAGCACCGCAAGAGCCAAAAGCAAACATTTTGAAATGAGCTTTCCCACAGGTATTTTGTTTACCATCCTCCTCCAACATTACTAGCCCCATGCATATTTTTTTTTCCATCATTTCATAACAGATTATCACACGGAAGTATCTGGCGAACGTAACATCTGTGGATAGCCACTGTAAAGTGTTGTGTTTGAAGACTTAACACAGTGTGTCTGGCTCGGTCCTGTTCATATATTACAGATGTCCATCAGGGCAATTAGTTTCACTTTTTCATAGACAAAATAACTTCTTACTATTAATTTTTCATGTATAAGCAGGCACGAAAAGTTCAAAATTGTGTATATTGGGTCAACAACTGACATTAGTTTGATCTTTTTACTTAGTAACTCAAGACACGTTTCTTCTGCAACTTATAAAGAGAGAAGTACAGGCAGTTGTTTCACATAATTAATTCTACTGAGGCGCCACGATACAAAGACAGCATCTTTGTATCGTGCAAAAACTTAAGATGCCAACAAATTAGATTTTCTCTAATTAGGGAATACTTTTTTTCTTGTCCATGTGCCCATGTTGTTGTTTTTTTATAGCTCACATGTTGATCACAATTTTTTTTTTTTACAAGATTAGATTTTGCCCTAACTTCAGGACGAGGAAAAAATAATGCATCTCAGTGGTGGAAGTCTGGATGAGTTGAAGCTGCAGTTCTCCGATGTGGCCGGCAGTGGGCACTGCCGCGTCATAAACCTCCCTAGTTCACCGCGGACCCGCAGGGAAAAGGGTTAACGCGGAAACGTATTCTCACCTAAATCTCAACCGTCGTGATTTGTGTATATGTGTTGTATATTGCACCGCTTAAAATCTGTTTAAAAGAGTTAAAACTTGTTTGGTTTGTTTTGGGTTTGTCGTTTTGTTCAAAATGGCCTTTGGAAGCCCCCCGGTTAAGATCCTGCCTTTTCTCTCCCGGTCTGGGAATGACACCACAAGCCAAAAAAAGGGTGTCTTGTTTTAGTGTTGTTGTTAAGAGTTAGAACCGTGTTGGTCTTTTACAGGTTTTAACTGCTTTTAGACTTGTCTCCTTCCCACCGACATCTATAATTTACCACCTTAGCTGCGTTCACAATTAGACTTCTCATTAAGGTTTTTCTGCAAAAAAAAAAAGCCTCCACAAATTGGGACATATGATGTTCATTCATATTTACTAAATTATTGTGACGCAGCCTCATTTGTGCAGAATCTTGTTAAAGTTTTTTTTTCTTTTCTAGGTTTTTATCAATGGTTTGGACACAACACACACATTCAGTTCCGACAGTTTCGTCTTTTCCTAATTTTGTTTTGCCCCACACAAGCTGTTGTATGTAGTAGCTTGTACGCCGCATCCCTCAGCCTGCCTGCGAGCGTTTGCGCGTGCGCGCGCGCACCTAACAGAGTTTATGCGGTATTACATTGTGTGCTGTGTCTTGTGTTAATGGTCAAACTTAATTTCAGTGCCATGAGAAAATGTCGACTGTCATGCCAGATTTTAAGTCTTTTATATATATATACATATATATATAATGGCCGTTTATCGTTTGCTTTACCGTGTGTGTGTGTTTGTGGTCTGTGTCTGCGAGGCTGTTTATCTCGCCATCATACCCTTTTTATCTCCTGCATCTGTTGTGTTAAATTAATGTAAGCTGTTGACTCCTTGTTATCTTTTTCTTAATAAAACTAACTTTCCACAATTCTACAATTGCTTCTCTTTTTTTTTTTTACAATCTTAACAGCAAACTGTCATTTGCTGTTAAAACAGGAAGATATGGACTGAGGTGGTCGTGTTGGGCTGTTCCTTGTATGATTGACTCGAGGCCTGTTTCATTAAATGACGTGCAAGCAAGAAACTGTCCAGAAAGGTGTCGACAGCAACCGTGCAAAAGGTCCAGACACGCACATGGCAGCTGTTGCTACATGGCAGTGGACATTTTCCCACAGACGAAGCATACGCGTGGTCTGCAATTGCCTTTAACGTAATTTAAATGGGAATGACATGTGGACGAGTCCACATTGCATCCATTCAAATTCAAATTCCACATACACTGCAAACGTAATCTAAATTTGCTGTAGAAATAGGTTTGCCAATAGAGGAACAGGAAACAACGCTCCGTTTTTAAAATCATGTCGTGCACCCTGAAACGTCACATCTTAGGTCTCGTACTACAGCCGAAAGCTTTGAATACTTGGGCTTCAATTCAGATTTATTGCTCAGAGCCATTATTTTTTAAATGTGGCCAATATCAGATTCCAGTGTGAACAGGTCACGGTCCTGAACTGACCACAAGAACACATACACCTAAACTAACACACATATATCCAAACTAAACAAAATAATCCCTGTCCAAGGGAGCGAACGCCAGCCAGGATGACCGTCGGAACCGCCGGTCTGCATAGGTTAGCAGTTAGCTTAGCGCGCCCCGCTTCCGCGTCCTGTCAGACCGCCCTCGGCCTTTCCTCCTCGGGCGCAGCTCCAGACAGGGGCCGTGGTCCCCGGGCCCACCGGACGAAGCGGACCAAGCTCTCCCAGCCGACCCGGCGCCAGCTCTCCCAGCCAGACCTCCTCGACACACCTCCCCGCACGCCTCACGACGACATGAAAAACACCAGTCAGCGCCAGGGGAGGCCGCCGCCAGACCGCCCTCGGAACTGCCGGTCTCCATGGGCTGGCTAGCAGTTAGCTTAGCCTGCCCCGCTGTCCCAGCCATCAAACGAAACAAAACGTAGACCCTGACGCGGACAAAGACACTGTATGAACAGCACTAGGTGAGGCCGCCGCAAATGTGAATAGGCGCCGCCATCTTCCGATACCGGCACCGGGCGAGGCCGCTGCGAACGCGCATTCGCGCCGCCATCTTACCACATCGGAAGCGGAAGAGCAAGTCGCCGTTTATGACGTCATACGTGAATCGCTGTGCAGCGGAAGCGAGCGAACTCGTGAGCAGAATACGTGGGTGAGGAGAAAAGGGAGCCAAATTGTGGCTTTTTGCAGAGCAACGGCTGCTACTTCCGTACCGAGGTGTGCGGATGCGGAGTCGGAGCCAGGGGCGGTGGCGGGATCGTGATGTGAACGGCTTCACAAGAAACAGATTTCATCCAAAATGTCAGGACGTCAGTGCCTACTTTTAAAGACGCCCGCCGGCGCCTCTCCGCCAGACTCTCGTGGCGAGACGCTCAGTTGAGGGTCCCCGCTTGTCTCGCCGAGAGAGCGCGCGGCAGTTGGGTCGGATTGGCGGGCAACAGGGGTATGGCAATCTGAAAGGGCCAAATTACGTTTTTAGCGAACCTCACTATAGAAGCGCCTCAAAAACAGCGTTTTTGTCGGGGGTTTTAAAAAAAACCCGGCTTTTGATGTACCCGAAAAAAGCGGCGTTTTTGATAAATGAAACCGTAAAAAACCGTTTTTCTTTTAACAAAACGCGATTGGAAACTGATTTGAGTTGGTCCTTTCCGCCTTCCGTACCCAGGCGGGCTTACGTCATAACAGTGTGACCGTCATGAATTTCCAACCCAAGCAGACAAACGAGGACGCCGGACGCTCTCGTCATCCGGGGACGGACGGAAGAAACCAGATCAGCACACGGTGGAGAGTAGTGCTTCCATAATGTAGATTTATTAGACAGAATATGCAGAGTAGTGCTATAATCTCCATTCACTAGAGCGCTCTTCCATTCATAGTTTAATGAACACACTTGACTTTTGAGACCGACTCTCTGGAATCAAATAGGTTCTTAAAGCAATGGGAAAGAAATACAAAAGATCCTACCTAACATTATATTACTAGTTACAGAGTCATTTTTTTCAAGTCACAAGAGTTTACCTATAGAGGTTCAAAAAGATCTGTCGGTCTGGTCACTAACAAAATTGAAAAATATGAATAAATAACACTTCCTGTACCTTTTGGGTTTACATCCAGGGCAGGGCTGCCCGGAAACCTCTCCACACTATGATGATACTCTAGCATCTCTTTAAGGGGAAAAAAGCAAACCAGAAAAACTATAAGACTTAGCAACAGGCATGAAATTAGAATGGGGGGGGGGGCTGTATGTTGGCCATGGGGTGGAGGTCGTTCAAAATGTGGCCAGGTGTAGATTTAACATCCGTTTGCACTGATGTGAAATACGTTGCCCATGCTTGTGCCAAGATGGTATAACACCTTTGGGAGATTTGCCCCGTCACCATGCGAAGTTTGCTGGGGCAGGGGTGGGTTATAGGCGGTGTGTGTCGTTTGAGTTGTTTTTCTGGCTCACATATGCAGAGTGTGATGAGCAAGCTTGGTCCACCAAAGCTCACCCAACAAGATTCATCACCAGAGGAAAAACACAATCACAATGGTTGACCATTTAGTACATAGGGGTGTGCCTCCTCCTCCTCCTCCTCCTCCAACCGCAAAACAAAGATTGTGGAAGCCGAGTAAAAACAACAACAAACTGTGACAGCAAATGGGACCCTGGAAATGTCGCAGATGGATCAAAATTCAACACACCAGCACCAGGGAACCCCCCCCCCTGTAGGAGACTCCATCCTCCGCTAACCAGACAGATTATTGAATACGCCGTCTCTCTCTCTCTGTGTCTGAACCCCCAGAATAAGTTGTCGGTGTTTACCTTCGCTCCTCCATCACGCTGCTGCGACCAGAGGATCACCAGGGGCCGTTTCAAAAGACGACGAAGAGACAGGCCTCCTCTGTGTTAACGCAAACATACTGAATGCATCTTTTCTCTTAGATTGAAATGCAAAAAGAAACAAACATGTAGGGGTGGGGGACTTTTTCACCTCTCCCTCGCTACGTTTGAACAAAGTGCCCAGTGTTTGAGGAAGATGAAGACGCCGAGAGAGAGACGGAGAGAGAGAGAGGGAATGGGTGGGAGCAGAAATGCAACTTGATTAATTGATTGATTGGTTGATTGATTGATTGGATGTCATCGGTGGGGTGGGGGGTCGCGGCGGGGAAAAAAGGGGTGGGGTGGTCAGGGCTGGATACAGTAAAAGACTGGACAGGATAGGGAGAAGAGAGGGAATTGTCCCGACCCCAACAGTCCTAATTGGATTTTTTTTGGGGGGGCGGCGGCGATTTGGGGGTGCCTTCTTGTGAGGTTAACCTCGGGTCTCTCCGTCAGGGGCTTAGAGGAAGTTGTGCTCACTAGTAACAGTTCAGGTTTTGTTTCTCCCATGGGAGACTGGGGCCGTGGTGTTTGGCTTTCTGCTTTAAACCTGCACCTGACTGACATCCTCAATGGAGCTGCAGGCGTAGCGGGGCAAACAGCTAAGAGCGCGACACGTCTCGCTGCTCTGCGGGGCGTTGCGACGCGATCTGTGTCCGGGTATGCGCGTGCGTGCGTGCGTGCGTGCGGGGGGGTATGGCATGAGTATGAGCGTGTGTGATTTGTGCACGGCACATGCATGCATATCAATATGCAGATCCATATTTCACGTGATTACGAGTCAACAGAATTGGCGTATGACGGAGGGCACATAGCAAGCATCCTTTCTTCTTCTTAACCCCGGCTTACAGAGTTTCCATGAGGTCATAAATTAGGGTCCTGTACATGAAGAGTTTTATATATATATTTATATATGAGTGTGTATAGAACCGAGTACAACAGAGCCAAGTGTCTCTTTTCTCTCTTGTACTTATTCCTAGTCTGAGGTAAAGCCATCGATAAGCTCTTTCCTATACCAATAGCTCCAGTCTGAGGGCCACATGGGACGCTGCGGCTGCAGAGGGAGGGAGGGAGGGAGGGAGGGAGGCAGCAGACGTGATCATGTCCCCTTGTTTTTTGGGGGGGGGGGGCGGTGACGCGGCGCAGCCCAGTTGCATGTTTAATCCACTGTTTGACCACTGTGGCCGGCCCTTTGATTCGTTTATTGATTTTTTTTATCTTTGACGTCACCCAGCCCAGTCTTGCTGATTTCAGGGGATCTGACAGGCAGTCCTTGCGGAACCAAATCCACCGGGTCGGGGACCTCACTGAACTACAACGGCAGACTACAACAGAGGGTTCAGGGTTATAGTGTGACAGGCGGTGTCCCGGCCCGCTCCACAAATGCTGGAAACTCCTGGTTGCTCCAGCAGACCACAGAATATCTCCCCCTCCCCCCTCCCCCCCTCCCCCGCTCTCTCTCCCCTTCAGAAGAGGTTCGTCTTGAGGGCGGGGTTGGGTTTTCTGTGGAAAGTGGACAGGACGCCGGCAAAGGGCCCGGTCATACTGTCCGCCGGCTGCCAGGCCTTCAGGATCTCCTGCGTCTGGGCGGCAGGCTGGGCCATGGCCGGGTTAGAGGGCCCCAGGCTGGACCAGCTGGGCGGCTTTAAGCCCTGCAGGACCGGGGAGCTGGACGTGTTGGCGTAGCCGCTGTTCACGGGAGCGGGGCTCGGGCTCAGACTGGCGGGGCTGCCCATGTTTCCGTTGGCGGAGCCCGGCAGGGAGGCGGTGCTGTCGGGGGTCGGGCTGCAGGTGGACTCTTTGGATTCGTCGTCGTCCGAGGAGGACCTCGGCTCTCCGCTCTTTTTCCCCCCGGATCCGCCGCCGCCGGCGCTGCTGCCCGTGCTGCCGCCGGAGCTGCTGGTGTTGGATTTGGCGTTGGCGGCACGCTCCTGCTTACGGAACTTGGCGCGCCTGTTCTGAAACCAGACCTGCCGGACACACACACGGACACGTCGGTGTCAGCACTCACTCATATGTGTGTGTGTGTGTGTGTGTGTGTGTGTGTGTGTGTGTGTGTGTGTGTGTGTGTGTGTGTGTATATATATATATATGTGTGTGTATATATATATATATATGTGTGTGTGTGTGTGTGTGTATATATATATATATGTGTGTGTGTATATATATATATATGTGTGTGTATATATATATATATATGTGTGTGTGTGTGTGTGTATATATATATATATATGTGTGTGTGTGTATATATATATATATATATGTGTGTGGGTGTGTATATATATGTGTGTTTGTATATATATGTGTGTGTATATATATATGTGTATATATATATGTGTGTGTGTATGTGTATATATATATATATATATACATATATATATATATATCAGTGGAATCACAGCAAATGAATTTTTCTGTTGCATTGATGGATGCTGAAACGCTGCTCTCAGCCTGTTAAAAAAGAGGTAAATGTGAGTAAATGGTTATAGCGCTTTTATAGCGGCAACATCCACTCAAAGCGCTTTTCATTCAATGCCCCCCCCCCCCCCCCCACACACACACACACACACACCACCACCACCACACACTCATACACCGTCGGTGGTGTCAGCCAAGGTAACAGCCAGCTCATCAGGGACAGGTCCTTGTGTGCAGCGGCCTTCCGGATACAGTATACTGACAGCTTATCTAGTTCCCCGGGTAACCGCTGCCTAGCTTCATACCCTTCAGTTTAGTGGGACCTTCTGGACCTTTTGGGGAGGGGGGAGATCGAACAACATCTCCCGTCACACGCACACACACACACACGCGCGCGCTTCTGGGTGCTGACCTGCACGCGGGCCTCCGTCAGGTCTATCTTGAGCGCCAGCTCCTCGCGGGTGTAGATGTCCGGGTAGTGCGTCTCGGCGAACACGCGCTCCAGTTCCTTCAGCTGTGAGCTCGTGAAGGTGGTTCTGATCCGCCGCTGCTTCCGCTTCTCGTTCAGACCGGAAGGGTCCGAGAAGAACTTGTAAGGAACTGCGGGTTCAAAAGGGATGACAACATGGCTGAAGGGTTTCTGCGGCGGACCGGGTCGAAGGATCCCGACTGGACGGAATCAAGACACCTCGTTAGACATCAACCCATCTTAACCGCCAGGCAGCGCGGGTAACATTACTGACAGAGACCGGAAGCTATAGTGCATAAATACATCCGCCACAACGACATTATATAGAGCCAACATGGCCGAGGCGGGATTTATAGATTTATTTGCCCGCATAGATTTAAAAATTACCAGCAGTTAATGATCTTTTTAACACATTTATATTTGCAACGATTATATATATATATATACAGCCTATCCCCGCGACCCCGATTGGGATAATCGGCTTGCATAATGAATGGATGGATGGATGGATGGATGACGATATATATATATATATATATATATATATATATATATATATATATATATATATATAGCTTCTTATTTGTTCAGCTCTTTCCCTACCGTGAGTGTTTCTTTTAATAAAGTTATATATATAAAAATGTGTGTGCATGTATGTATATATATATATATATATATATATAGTGTGTGTGTGTTTGTGATTGTTTTACAGTGCAGATTATACAGCAGGCAGGCAGGCAGGCCTACACGTAGTGAGCTGTGTATGTGGGTGAATGCAGGAAGAGACGTGACCGGGCTGAGACCGAGTGAAAGGCTGTTTGGGGGTAACACTGTTACCCCCAAACAGCTCGCTACATGACGAGGGCACCTTTAAAAAAACGAGGATTCGTTTCGATCTGAATTGCGTCGTATAAAATCTGTTGTCCTGAAATTAATTAAGACATATATATAAGACATATATATTTATACTGTTGCCGGCCCACAGACACTGACGAGTCATCTTGGATCGTGAGGCTGCTCATCATTAAAGCCCAGGAGCGAGGCCTCCGCTACAGTGGATGAAGGACGGGGTTTTTTTTCGATACAAAATTTAAAAGTGTGCACAACAAATAAATAAATAAAGTGTTTTTCTTCTGGGTTTAAACGATTTACAAGAAGACAAGCTGTTTTTTCGATAGGGCACAATAGGGGCAATCTACTAATTTTCCAAGAATTCCGTCCCTTAATTATACGTGTTTAATATCCTAGCAAAAACAAGACGGAGGGGCCTAATCTGAACGTCACGGAATGAGGGACAATTAAAAAAAACAAAAAAAAAACAATCATGCGCGCGCACGCGCGAGGCTTGAGTGGCAGGTCTCAGCAAAGCAGCTCTTAAAATCCGAAACACACGACTGGAGAGGTTGTCTAAAGACCTGCTCCTTACATTTCAGTTAAAAACGGGCTAGACCCCCCCCCCCCATGGAAGAATTTAATCCTCATGCCCCCTTTGGATTCAATTAAGACAATGGACTCAGGTAGCGTCCACCTATAGCTGGTGTCGTGAAAACCAGACAAAATCACTGCACATTCCAACAAGTTAAGTTTACTGTAAAATAAACAAACAGGAAACGGATTCCCGCGGGGAAAGCGAGCAAAGGACCTGGACTGTGTCAAGTGACGTGACATTCCGTGTGAAATGAGTCTACATAACTTGACACAATTAAGTTCATTTGCTCACTTTTCCCGAGGGAATCCGTTTTTTTTTTTTTTTTTTTTTTTTAAGTAAACGAAACTTTGTTAGAATTTACACAATACATTTATCGGCCTTGTTAGAAGGGAATTAACCTCCACGGCCCGTTTATCAAAAACACATCCCACCTCACTGCCACGTATAGCGAGCAGTCTGACTAGATCCTAACACTACAACGAATGCTACGGCTAGACTAGACTAGACTAGACTGGACTTGACTAGACTAGACTAGAATAAGGCAGACTACCTGTGGAGTAAGGTGTAGGCTGGTGCTCTCGCAGGGCGCCGAGGGTGCAGCTGGCCGAGCTGAGGGGCGTGCAGCCCGGGTTGGAGAACGGCCCGCTCCGGATGGGGTTGTATTGGAAGGAGCTGGCCTGGCTGCAGGAGCTGAAGTCCGCATAGGCCGAGGCTTCCATGGCCGCCATGCAGGAGTCGTAAGAGTTCAGGTAGGAGTAATCCATTTTATACATGGAAAAGCGGGACCGAGACTGCCAAGAAATGCCCAGTGTGCAAACCCCCCCAAAGTTCTGGCGGAGCGGCGTCTGTGAGCCGGGACTGTATCGGGACTAGCTCTGCTGGACTCGCGGATCCTGCTGCTGCCGAGGGCTGAGGCAGAGTCGCCTGTCTTTCTAACAATATCTCCAAGGACTTGTGGGCTTCGCCTCTCCCACTTATCAGCCCCCGAGTCGAGACTGTCAGCTTTGCGCTTCTCTGGTGCCGCTGTCAAGAGGACGGAGGTGGAGGAGGTGGGTGGGGGTCTCTCTCTCTCTCTCTCTCTCTCTCTCTCTATCGCTCGCTCCGTTTCTCCCCGTCTCTCTCGCGCGCGCTCTCTCTCTCACTATGCTTTTAAAATAAAGTCCAGGTGATCACGTCCTCCTCAGTCAAACCTACCTCCGTCCATCCCCTCTTCCCTCGTCCCCTCTCTCTCTCTCTCCCTCTCTCTCCCTCCCTCTCTCTCTCCTGGTCTTTGGTAATGGGCCCTCCTCCGTCCCTCTCCGTGTGACAGCGCGCCGTGCAACTCGCGCATCCGTTTATAGTAAACTTGGTAGCGCGCGAGACAAAAGCGAGGCGGTGGTCTGTCTCCATGGCAACAGGCCGGCACCGCCCACGCGGCTGGGAGAGGTCCCGCGCCGACGCGCAGGTAGACACAAGGCGCGTTTAACTCGGCGTTGGGTTCGGACAGTAAAAAAAAAAATACAATAATACAAAAATACAATACCGGCAGTCCGGATCTTGGCTCATATAACAGAAAGTAGAGAGCAGACTCCGCGCAGCCCGTATAAGATGCCGTGACGGCGACGGCTGATAACGGCGCGATTTGCTGTTTAGAAGGCTGACGGTGCAGCCCGGGATCACGCCAAAGCGTGTAATATACACGCTGGTCCAGCCCAGCGACGGCGATATAGCTTCTTCTTCTTCTTCGTCTTTTTCTTCTTCTTCTTATTAATATGTTGCGTGGTCGTTAAGTAGTGTACGCACAGCCCCACCAAGGCACACGGCCCTGTGCGACCGCGCAAACGGCGGTGCGGGATAAGAAAGGGCTCGGTGGCGGCCGCCTGGCAGCGCGGAGACACGCTTCATGTCCTTACGTGTGAGGGAAACCACCGTGCTCGTGATTCCTAAAATTAAAAGCCCTGATTTGATTCCGACCAGCTGTGTCGCCCGACCGGGCGTCAGTTTGACGGAGGGGGGGGGGGGCGTCAGCGAGGGAGCCGCTGGCCGCGGGGGAAGAGCGCGTCCGCGGCAGGATAACCAGAAACTCACTGACGCCTCATGCATTGGTTTAAGTTTATTGCTCAGTGTCGTGCGATGTGACAAGTCGCATCCCACACGACCCCCCGACCCCCCGACGCCGGGGGGTCGGGGGGCCTCTCGGACGGCCGACGCGCTGCTTTCTGCAAATCGCGGGCTATTTAAAATCCCGACCGCTCCGCTCCGCACGCACGCACGAGCGCCCCGGCTCCTTTTATGAAATTAAGAGCTTTTCGTTTGCGGATGGACCAATATCCCACCAAATAATAGCCTATTATCTACAAACCCAAATTATGTTTGTGCGCGTGCGCTCGATAAACTGATTGCGCAGTCGTGTGCGTGTGCCATTGCAGGATATAATAATGTAATGGGGCTTAAAGTGTGCGCTCTCTGCTTGACCAGCGGCTGCATGATGATGCGCCTTAATGCCATTATGCTACCACAGGCACACTCCCGCTCGCTCTCTCTCTCACACACACACACACACACACACACACACACACACACACACACACACACACACACACACACACACACACACACACACACACACAGTGCTGTACATAGCAGTGGACGACAATTAGGCTAATAAGATTTGGTTAGTGTTTATTGCACGACTTGGTCACAAGTGTGCCCAAGCGAGCGGCCTGATGAGGAGGCGCGTTAGGGAGCACGCCTATAGGGATCCTCACTGTCAAGCCCGTGCACCCACATCTGTGGCACCAACGAAACGGCGTGGTTGTGCCAAATTACCGTTTCAGCAAAGCAGCAGGGTTTCGTGAGACGCGTCATTGCTTCTTGTCATTGTGGCGCCTAAATATATCCAGTCTGAGTGTCTGCGCTATATTTCTACCCCCCAATTTGCACATTATTTGCTCGTCATGTGGGCGGAATTATTCTTCGACAGACATGAGGGGTTCTCCCACGACGTGTGATTTATACATCTGATGCATTATGCACACTAGCCAACGGGATGAAGCCAATCGGGAAGGGACCCAACACTTCTGGGGCCCTGTTTACTTCGGGAGTATCCCCCATCGGTTTCTGGTGTGTTTTATACCTCTACTGCAGCACCCTTCGGATTTACACCGTGCCACGACAAACTGACACCAGCGGTAACTTCACATCGCGTCTGACGCCAAAACCCGCCGTCTGTCGGGATCAGGGGGGAGTTTGCGGAGAAACTGCAACTGTTTCCAAGTTAAACTGACCAGCCTGGCGCCCAGTTTGCCTCCCAAAAGGAAGGAGAAGAAGAAGAAAAAAGAGGAGCCTCCAGCAGCGACCCCAGCCCTCCCACTTTAAGCATAGAAACGTAATCCCTTCAAAGAAGGACCGTCTCTTCCCAGCCCCTAATCCGCCCTATAGAGCTCAAACGTGGGGGTGGGGGTGGGGGTGGGGGGGAGTAACTTTGGACTTAAAAATTCATGGGCGATTTAACGGAAACAGTAACGGAGACCTTTTTACATTCATGACGTCTGAGTCAACACGCAGGAGAAGAATGGCCACAAGGGGCTCCTGCAGACCCCGGAGGACACCACCAGAGATTAGCCCACAGTTTGTGTGTATGTTGGACAAGTCAACCCTCACCTCACTGAGCACACTAGACACACTGGACACACTAGACACACTGAGCACACTAGACACACAAGACACACTAGACACACTAGACACACTGGACACACTAGACACACTGAACACACTAGACACACTAGACACACTGGACACACTAGACACACTGAGCACACTAGACACACAAGACACACTAGACACACTGAACACACTAGAAGCACACTGAGCACACTGAACAAACTAGACACACTGAGCACACTAGACACACTGAACACACTGAACACACTGAGCACACTAGACACACTGAACACACTGAACACACTGAGCACACTAGACACACTGAGCACACTGAACACACTAGACACACTGAGCACACTAGACACACTGAGCACACTGAACACACTAGACACACTAGACACACTGAGCACACTGAACACACTAGACACACTAGACACACTGAGCACACTAGACACTAGAAACACGGAGCACACTAGACACACTAGACACACTGAGCACACTAGACACACTAGACACACTGAGCACACTAGACACACTGAGCACACTGAACACACTAGACACACTAGAAACACTAGACACACTAGACACACTAGACACAATGAGCACACTGAGCACACTAGACACACTAGAAACACTGAGCACACTAGACACACTGAGCACACTAGACACACTGAGCACACTAGACACACTGAGCACACTAGACACACTGAACACACTAGACACACTAGACACACTGAGCACACTAGACACACTAGAAACACTGAACACACCGAACACGTGGAACACGCTGAGCACACAGGCGTTTATCTGGGCCCGGTCTTCATAACGCGTTATTAACAGCCACAGTGCAGCAGGATATTATAGGGGTCAGTTGTCTGCTAACAGGACGACGTGCTTTACACGGTGTTTCCACTGAGAAATCAATTAAACCTGTTTGTTGTGGGCTCTATTTTTTTTTATTTCAAACCCCAGTTCCGTATAGGAGTGATGAACAGAATTGTAGATATTTCCATTGGGCGACCCCCCCCCCACACTTTTTACCCATTTATCACCACGTTTGCTCTTGTTTGGTTAGAGAATGCTCTGTTTGGTAGACGGATAAATAAATAGATAAGTAAATAAGGGCAGCGGGTGCTATCCGGAGCCCATTAATTAATCACTCACTCCGCCTCGTAACGAGAAAGCATCTGATTTCAGCGAGCGCGGGACACGGCCGCTGCAGACGTCTTAATTGGATTTGCCGAGGCTTTGTTTCTTTGGCTCCCGTCGTCCCCGTGACGGTAATCGCGTGCGATGGTCCTCCTCCGGGCAGACCCGGTGCGGCCAGACCGGCAGCCCGTCTCCCTCCGCGGGTCTGCGCGGAGGCCTCATACAGGACCGACGGAGGGTGAATGCAGATTGGCGTAATGAAGCGCCGGCAGACCGACGGGGCGACCCGCGTGACGGATGGAGGGATGCGGTGGCTTTGGAGGGGGAGGCGGTGACGCGCACGCACAGGGACTCGAGTGAGGGACGAGTGAAAGACAGGACAGAGACAGGACAGAGACAGGACAGAGACAACGCTTGGCTCAGAGAAAAGCCACACGGGGGGTCCCCGCACGGGACGGGCGCCCTGTGGTACCCAGCGGTGGTCCGAGCGGCCAGGGGAGCTGTCAATCAAACGAGAGCCCGCGCGATCCATCACCGGATCAGCCGAGTCAAAGAAAAGGGTTCAACAAGCCGCGCGCTTTAAAGCTGTTTTGCGGCACGGCGACCGATGTAGACGTCTACTGGTCCGAGCCTGGTCCAGATTGGTTTCTGTCAGGGTTACAGAGGGTACACACCAACTAATCAAATTAATGACATTCGGATGTTCGTCCCTTTGGTCTAACTCGAGGGGTCGAGCAGAAAATAGGCGAGGGAAGACAGCATGGCCGCCGCTGCAAGCTGCAGCTGAGTGTGCAGGACGCTGTCCAGGTGCTGAAACACTCTGGGACGAACACACACAGAAGGCCACACGGGTCCCTGCGGCTCCTCAACAACACGGGGGCTTTCCGCTGCGATGGACTATATTTCCTCAATGCACTCAGACAGATCAACGGCACTTTACTGAGTATCCGGCGAATATTTAGTTAATCTAATTAATTCTATTATTACATATCGCAATGATTTTACAACAAAAAAATAAAAAATAAAAACGCATCCTTCATTATACCCTTCATGATTTGATGAATAAGAACAAGAATATAAAATGTGAAAATTTGAGTATATCACGCTGAAAAATTAATAAAAATCGTTTTTATAAGCCAATAATTTTAGCAGTTAAGACGGATAAAATGTGGCACAACACCTACAAGACGCCTGCGAGGATGTTGTGCTATATTTCCCGTTTGTGTCTGTATGGCTCTGAGCGCCACGCTCCCGTCAGTCGCCCTGCGGATTTATGAGAGGCGGGAAGTAGACGACACGGCCTGGCTGGGGGGTAATAAGACAGCGTACGGCCCTGCGTCGGCATTGCTTGCTATTAACGTCCATATTTCATGCTGCTTTGGCGGTGAATGGCGGAGAAGCGCGGTCGTGTTAATGATCGCGTCCTCCTATCACGTTGTCAGATATCGAATTTTGCTTTCGAGCTCGCGGTGGTGGGACGCGTGTGCGCAGGCGCGGCCGTGTGTTGGCGCTCACCCGGAGACGAGGCGGAGCGTTTGGGTTTTTGGTTCGATGCGATTCACCTCGTCTGTAAGTCGTCTATCTTAATGCCCCCCTGCATATGCGACGTCATCTCCTTCAGCCTCCCACAGACTGGGAGATTTGAGCAACCCTATACGTTTATTATTATTATTATTATTATTATACGGATCTAATAAACTCGGGTACGACATCAAGTTTGATGTATGAAGACTGTACGATGATTTTTTTTTCTTTTTCTTTTGTTTTTTTAGTGACTACAATAGTAACGCCTACTACGACGCAAATCCATGACGACGTCATCAACGTGCGCGCCGCATCAGCGCGCGTGGCGTAGAGTAGCTAGCGTAGCTACTCACCCGGGATCTGCGATCCCCCCGCTACTTCTTCCCACGCTACGTCCTCCTTTACGCGGTTATGACAAGAGTTGGAGGACTCGTTATACAAACAGGGCTTCTGTTGCCACCACTCGACGAGGTTTTCCTCTTTGTTGGAATCCCACATAGTTTTAGCTCGTTTGGTTGAATCCATCGCATTTGGGGCCACAGATGCTAACAGTCCGTTCGTGTTTAGCGCCAGCCAAGATTCTGCGTCGCGTTGATCAACGCGTCATTTCCTGCTGCGTTTCTATTGGTCGGTTAGTGGACGCAGGTCGTGGCAGCAGTCACACTGTGAGACGGTCGTCCCAAATTTCTGACACAGTCAGACTTTTGTCCCCAGCTTTTCTTCGGTCGCAAAACCGTAACAACGGCCGCCTTTGAACCCGTCTCACAGTGCGACGTAGGACCGCCGTTTTGGAGCCACGACCAAAGATATCGCCGCGTTTAGTCGTCGTTCGCCCGAAACGGCCCAAATTCGCACAGTGTATCCCGGCCTTGAAGTCTGCTCTCCCTTTGAACGACCTTTTAGCGCCCGCCTATAGGCGCTGACACTGAAAGGACCCCCCGCTTGGTGCCTTTCTGCCTCGCCAGAATGAGTCGTTTTCATCACTTCTCCTGATAGATCGCCTGCCCTTGGAGGTTGGAGAGTGTAAATAAAAAGCAAAAAAGGTAGCCTTCAGTTGCTGCTGTTAACGTTTGTACAGGAGCAGAGCTCGGCGTGTGTGTGTGTGTGTGTGTGTGTGTGTGTGTGTGTGTGTGTGTGTGTGTGTGTGTGTGTGTGATGTGTCTGTTGACGGGTGACCAAGACCGAGCGGGCTGTTGGGCAGGAGTCCGGGCTCCCGTTGGCGCACCGGTCGCCGCGTTCTGATCCCCAATGACCGAAATGTACCGTGACGCTCCGGCTGGAGGCGACAGGTCCCGTCTGAGCGGCTTCGCACAGGGGTGGGACGCACACAATAGCATCTGACTGCTGACGCCGGGGTAATTACATAAATCCTTCACAAGAGCTAATGCAGGCAGAGAAAACACTGAAGGGGTGGCCCTAAAGTGAAAGCCCTTTATTAAATGTGCTGCTTCGGAGAGATTTCCTTTTAAGTAGCCGTTAAAAGAGCCGAGCCGGTAGCCCGAGCCCATGTGCTGATAAATACGCAGCCCTGCAGCCTGCATCCCTTGTAACGCAACTATACGCGGTGATTCTGTTGGCCGATGATAAACACGACAAAATAAGAAAACCGACATTGCCAAACGGTCCAGTTTGTCAGAGCGGGCCTGCTAAATGAATAGGCCTGCGTGTAATTGTGATGAAAATTGTGCAAAATTGTGCAGTTGTTCCCCATTAAAACGGAGACCGGCAAAACTAGGCTAAACTCATTACTTACCAATAGAGAAACAGGCGGACGTTTTTTTTGGTTTTTTTTGCATGCTAGCATCGGTCCACCACACTGGGAACCAAAGTTAGGATTCAAGGCCATTGTTTTAATGCGGGTATTCATATGCCCGGCACATCTCCGCACTGCACCACAACACGGGACCTATATTATCCTAATGGATAAAAGCATGTTACTTACACACAAAAAAGAAGCTTTTCTTTTTTTTTTTAGGATAAAAAAACAGGTCTCAGGAGAACAACACACACACACACACACACACACACACACACACACACACACACACACACACACACACACACACACGCACCACAGCTGGAGCAGCGGGGAATGGGCGCGCGCAGGAGAGCTTCTCCAAACACGCTAATTAGATCTGGAGCTCTGGCCTCGCGCTCTGAGAGCAGGCCCAGCGGCGGGGCGCGCGGAGCTGTGGAAAGTTAATTGAATTAAACTTCCTCTAAACTAATTAGACCGCAATCTGCCACGCGAGCTGTCCCTGAGCAAGGTTCGAATTAGGCAGAATGGATTTGTTCCTTTTTCTTTAAAAGAAAAAGGGGGCAGGCTGGCTGCTGTGTGTTTTATTTATTTATTTCTTCTTTTTGTGTGTGTGTGTGTGTGTGTGTGTGTGTGTGTGGGGGGGGGGTCCTTTTATTCGTCTTTTATGCTAATTCTCCCAGGGGACAATCACGTAACCGTGCGAGTTTGGCCGGCGAGAGGGGATCTCCGGTCCGTCCACGACCCTCTCTCTCTCTGGAGTCCGCCCCGCCGAGGTCACCGCAGCGCCGGGCCTGCGCGGACACCTCTCCCCACAGACAGCAGCGCCCGCTCAGCTTCCGGTGGGCTGGCCAGACGGATGCCCCATGGATATTTATTTATTTATTTATTGGGAAGGGGGACACAAAAATCGCTCTTGGAATTGGCAGCATTAGCAGTCGGTTCTCATTCAACCGCATGTCGCCATCGAGAGGATGAGCAGTGTGGCGGCTTCATGCGAACGAGCATTTGGATGTAAAAGAATAAGGCATCTTTTTGGAGTCAAGAGAGTTGAAAAGCTCGTGTTGAAGCCGTCTTTTCAGTCCGCCCGTACTTGCAGATACAGCTCTATGGGGGAGTAATGACATATCTGGGGGAGGGAGGGGGGGAGAGCAGGGTCGCTTGAAAGAATTATAAGGATGCTGATCCTAGACCAGTAAGGTTGTCATAAAGTGCTTATTGCCATGTGGACCACACCACTAACATAAATTTAGTATCCATGTAGTTTTTACTTCCGATGGTGGGGTGGCACCCCCCCCCTCCTCCTCCTCCTCCTCCTCCTCCAGATCTGCTCTTGGCCTGACCAACCAAACGTGCGAACGCTTCGCATTCACGGATGTCAGCAAACAAAAGCGGGAAGAAACAAACAAAATCGCGGAGTTACAGGGCAGGGTGTGTAACCCCCCACCCCACCTCCACCCCCCCCCCCCACCAGCCTCGCTGAGGATGGCGAGACGGCACACAGCAACATGCCATCTTATTAGACAAAGGGCCGAGCGGAACGGGGTAATGGTGATGCAATCGATCGCAGCGTGTCCCCGGGGAGCGGAGCGGATGGAGGGAGCAGCGGAGGGAGGGAGGGAGAGAGGAGATGAGATGAGAGGGACACGGACGAAAATGCTCCGTTAAGAGCATGGACAGATATGATAATGGGAGAGGTGTATCAGAGTCCTGGGTGATGCGCTGGTCGTCATCAGTCACCACCTCCACCTGCGCGCGCGGAGCTCCCTCCGGGCCGCTGGCACGGGGAACGGTGACTTCCGCTACAGCTCGCCAAGGCGTGGCGAGGTGGCGAAACGCCGCGCTGGAGCGTGCTTTGAACGAGGGCCGTGACACAGACGTGAATTTGATCGGTCAGACGTCTGGGGCCTAGCGCGTGGGAGGATCACGCTATCCCCCCACCCCCCCCCCCGCCATCACCCCGAACAGGCGCCTCGACCGACCAGAGGAGGCGCTAGTGCAGCGACCAGGACACGTACCCACATCCGGCTTCCCACCCACAGACACGGCCAATTGTGCCCGTAGAGACGCCCGACCAAGCCGGCGGTAACACGGGGATTCGAACCAGCGATCCCCGTGTTGGTGTGCTACCCGGACGCATGAGCCTCTTATTGCTAATGTCTGGTAACTTTCTCACCCCCCCCCCCTTTCATCTCACTTATCTCTCTACACCGCAGTCTGACTGCATCTGCACGCCTCCCTCGGTCCATCTCACGCTCCTTCTCTCTGTTGTCTCCTCAGACCCCCCCCCCCGCCAGCCCTCTCCTCCACTCCCCCAGTGGTTTGAGCTTTCCTCCGTCTGTATTCAGGAAACTGCAGAGGAAAAGGAGAGGACACTGGAAGGAAAAGTGGAGGAGGTGTAAGATGGGCCCATGTGAAGAAGGAAGGAAACGGAAGAAGAGATCTGTAGGAGAGGGAGAGAGAGAGAGAGAGAGAGAGAGAGAGAGAGAGAGAGAGAGAGAGAGAGAGAGAGAGAGAGAGAGAGAGAGAGAGAGAGAGAGAGAGAGAGAGAGAGACCGGCAGACAGTCTGTATAAAGACGCAAAGGCGGGGGGGGGGGGTGAGGCTGATAGTTGACGGTGTGAAATGGCAGGAGACACGAGAAGCCAGAGGTGTGCAAGGCGAGAGAGAGAGAGAACAAGACTGACACGAGAGAGGGAGGGAGAGAGGGGGGGGGGAGATCGTCGGAGAGGTTAGGAGGATGGAGAGCTTGGTTTCTGTTTCTCCATAATCTAATCAGAGAAATGGCAGCAGTCAGAAATAGCCTGACGGACAAAGAACCTCTTCTCTCTCTCTCTCTCTCCTCCTCTGCTCATCTTCCTCAGGGAGGATAAATGGACACACACACACACACACAGACACACACAGACACACACACCCCAGACTTCCTAAACCCATCAAGTGTAGATGTGTGTGAGGGTTATGAGAGACGGGAAAAGCCTCAAGGTATCATAAGAGAAGCTGATGGACTGTGCATCCGAGACCACTTCTAGATGCTGGGGGTCCTGCTGGTGCCAGTGCGGCCCCTCCATCCCCACAGCACGGAGCGGGCGGCTACCATGACGTCCAAAGTTCATTTTCTCTTTCCGTTCGTCGGTTAAGTGTCGCTATTCACTATCTTGGTTTCCTGGTTATGGTTTTTGTTTGCTTTCTGCCCCTCGTGGAGGTAATTTCCATTTGGTCTCCTGTGGGGTGCTTTGTGGCATACATATAGTTTGATATACCCGCATCGCCACGACCTCTGAGAGGTGCATCCCGTCTTTAACGCTGACTTTATCTGAACAGTGTGTGTAGCTATAGTGCATCCATTTCTGCAAAGAATGTGAATCAAATAAATATGGGCTCATCTCCATGGCTAAACGGTACCATCAGTGGTCTGGCAGCAAATCACAAAGGCTCGTAACCATCAAATAGACCTTGCTGGAAATAAATACCACCATCATATTAACATGTATATGAAATTTGTAAAAAAAGAAAAGAAAGTCAAACGTGATGAAGGCGGATATTATAACAGGCTGTAATGTAAGTATTACTGACGCAAGTTTCTTCTTGCGAACATCATCACATATTTCGTAAAGCCGCCAGCAGCCACGCTGCAGGGTGTGTTTGTGTGTGCATGTTGTGGGGGGTCCAGGTGGGGCACACAAGAGTCAGTGTGTGAAACTGTCCCGCGGTTTCTGTCATGCTAATCCCTCTCACCGGGGGTGACTGTGTGTGTGTGTGTGTGAGGAATACCCTCTACATTTCCATGGAATTCCACTCAAAAGAAGGGGCTACCCTGCCATATTCCCTGCCAACATCCCCCCCCACACACACACATTCCAGAGAAATACCTCTGTCATGTCCTGTCACGGGACAGACAGGCATTATTGTTGTAGAATTCCCACCCAGGCACTGGTGTAACACCTCCCCAACACACACACACAAGCATCCATCCATCCATCCATCCATCCATCCATCCATCCATCCATCCATCCATCCATCCATCCGTCTGTCAGACTGTCAGTGCAACACAAACAACAAAGAGAGGAGGAATTCCCCTTTGGTTATTATGGTGGCTTTATTGACAGGGTACGACACAATACAAGAATGAAAAATGTCGTCCTACCGAGTCTGGCGCCTTGTCAACATGTTGTTCACATCAAACAATTACGACACTTCACTTTAGGTCCCTACATTCTTCTTCTTTTTCAAAGTATTTGCCTGCAAAGACACATACTGTATAGCATCACATCCCATGGTCATGACATTTGTAGTAATGTCCAAAAAAAAAAGTACACATACTCCACAAAGCGTTTATATTACTCATTACTTAAACTGGCTTAAATACACTTCTGCTCATGTGTTTACTCCGCTGACTAAATGCTAGTTACCACTAGCATTTAGTCCTCCCCAACACACACTAGCATTTACCACTAGCATTTAGCCACTACCACTAGCAGCTCTGTGGGCAAGATCCTCACATGTCCCTTTCAATGCGGATCACGGCGGATCTCTGACGGCCACAGCACCAACGACAATCTGAAGCGGCGCATGCTGGACAGTTTAATTAACGACAACAGCAAACAACATTCGGCCAGCAAAGCTTTCCTAATGCAAATGGAAGAATATACATATGACCTTCATTGATGCCGCAGATGAACCGCCCTTTCAATCTGCATTGCATCACTTGGGTGTTTATGGTGTCTGCGTGATAAGGGTACCGCCACTTGGTTTACAGTTACAGTCCCCCCGGAGCATCGTCTCCATTAGAATATGTCTCACGAATATTTATTCCCATTTCTCCTGCCTGGATGGAATATTGCTCTGCTGCCTCAAAATGAAGCCAGGCGCCCCCATGCAACGTAAACTAATAACGCGTTTTCTGTGCAAGCACACTCGCTGTCAGCAGCTTGTTCTGTACATTACACTTCTTTCTACACACTTTGGTCTCAGAGTCACAGTCCGGATGTGGTTCGTGTGGACAAGCCTGAGACTAAACCAGTGACTTTGACCTGTTTTAACAATACGGAAACGCATTTTTTCCCCCCATATTGTACAGGTATTTTCTGCTCTCTTAAATAAATAAGCCAGTGTGATGCAACGGTGGGATCAGAGCAAAAGGGTCAGTTTTGCAAGGCTTAAACTATGGCCCTGCTTCTCCCCTGTGAGGATAACAGCGCCTCACACTGACAGCATTGCCCCCTTGATGTTACTTCTGCTTTTCTATTAGCGTTCCAAGTTCAACTTGGACGGTGATGAGGTTTTGTGACGTCAAGGTCCCTAGGTTCAATCCCCGCGGCAGTCCTGAATTAAGACGTTTGTGTGAGGACCACGCCTGCACACACACACACACACATCCACATTTCCCAACTTCCTTTAAAACGTACCTCTACTGAGGTTGATATGGGTGCATGTGTTGAGATTAGCTCCAACTAGTATCAAAAAAAAAAAAAAAAGGAAAAAAAAAGACATTATATTGTGACAGGTCTTGGACTCACAACAGGTCCATCTATTTTTTTTTTTTTGCTACACAAGGTATCTATGGGATGATTGAGTATATGTAAATTACAATTCTGGGGAAAATCTACATTTACATACTGTATGTGTACACTGAAAGCAGGAGGCAGTGATGTTTGTAAGAGGTACTTTTATTGGTGATTTCCATCGAATCAGCCCGCCTACGCCTTCCGCTAGCTACTGTCTATGATAATGATGTTGATGATATGGACGAAGGTGGTGTGTGTGTGCACATATTATTGTGTAATGTCTGTTGTGTGGCTGCAATTCTACATGCCTACGTGTCTCAGTCACTTCGTCTCTGTGTCTCTTTACGTCTGTGTCCCAGTGTGTACATGTGTGCATGCTTGCATGTGTGTGTGTGTGTGTGTGCTAATGCTCAGGGCTGAGTGGTGGGCGGATGTCCAGAGCTCTGGCTGAGCTGTCCTCTCCTACCACCTCTAGGCGCAGACTGGGCATGCTTCGTTCCTCCTGGCCCTCTGAGTGGACAGACAGCCGCAGAGTGCATCCTTTGGGGAGGAGCTCCTGCTCGTACGCTGCAGCTAACTGGTTGACCACCCGCCGCTCAACCTGGGGGAGCAGCAGTAAGGAGAGTGAGGGAAACTCACTGGAGTCAAACGGTGTTGCGCTTCCAGTTTCTGTGTGTTACCTGTATGTATGCTACAATGGGGGGGGGGGCTACATTGCAGTTAAATCAATACATATTTCACACACTATTCTACACAAGAGTATTTCAGTTTTTGCTTTTGGCTGTCTGTGGGATACAGTCTATGAAGCAAACCTCCAAAACTGTGGAGGCGCTGGCTCTGTGAGCTGTGCTTAACGGTGAGTCACGCTACAGCAAGTAATGCAGTAATTTTACAGTGTGGTGCATTAAATTCTCTCTCTCTCTCTCTATATTTTTTTTTTTGGACCCCCCCCCCCATTTTTTCCTCCCCAGTTGTATCCGTCCCATTACCCCACTCTTCCGAGCCGTCCCGGTCGCTGCTCCACCCCCTCTGCCGATCCGGGGAGGGCTGCAAACTACCACATGCTTCCTCCGATACATGTGGAGTCGCCAGCCGCTTCTTTTCACCTGACAGTGAGGAGTTTCACCAGGAGGACGTAGCGCGTGGGAGGATCACGCTACCCCCCCACCCCCGAACAGGTGCCTCGACCGACCAGACGAGATGCTAGTGCAGCGATCAGGACACATACCCACATCCGGCTTACCCACCCACAGAGACGGCCAATTGTGTCTGTAGGGACACCCGACCAAGCCGGGGGTAACACGGGGATTTGAACTGCCGGTCCCCATGTTGATAGGCAATGGAATAGACCGCTACGCTACCCGGACGCCCCTGTGGTGCATTAAACTCTAAAAATGTGAAATACAAACTACCGAAGTGGTAATGTTTAAGAAAATAAAAAAATGGAAAGAACAGCAAGTGCATCATTTTCATGAGGAAATCTATTACGCAGATTTAAATGGAACCGCTCGAAGGAGAACGGAATGAATTTGCTTTTTAAAACAGCAATCGGGCCCCAGGTTTAACTAAGTTAGATCCCATTTAAATTCATGATGGAGTTTAAGACCCCAGATTAAGCGACCATTCATCCAGGATTCATCTCCCATATATAGTTTGCAAATTGCCGAGCAAGACGGCAAGGTTGCTAACTGAAATTTCACTGTGCGTAGGGGATGTTTCACACAAACAGCTGTTCGTATGGTTTACACGGGTTCTTCTCACAATCAGCCTCTTCCAAAACATCTCCTCACACCAATGTCCAACCGTGGCAGTGCTGATCCTTGAACAAGCACCAAACACGTATGATTATTATCAAAACCTGTGTTTGATTTTGTTTCTTTATCTTGTTTTTAAGGCGTCCGGGTAGCGTGGTGGTCTATTCCGTTGCCTACCAACACGGGGATCGCCGGTTCGAATCCCCGTGTTACCTCCGGCTTGGTCGGGCGTCCCTACAGACACAATTGGCCGTGTCTGCGGGTGGGAAGCTGGATGTGGGTATGTGTCCTGGTCGCTGCACTAGTGCCTCCTCTGGTCGGTGGGGGCGCCTGTTCGGGGGGGAGGGGGAACTGGGGGGGATAGCGTGCTCCTCCCACGCGCTATGTCCCCTTGGCGAAACTCCTCACTGTCAGGTGAAGAGAAGCGGCTGGCGACTCCACATGTATCGGAGGAGGCATGTGGTAGTCTGCAGCCCTCCCTGGATTGGCAGAGGGGGTGAAAGCAGCGACCGGGACGGCTCGGAAGAGTGGGGTAATTGGGCGGATACAATTGGGGAGAAAAAGGGGGGGGGGTGGAATCTTGTTCTTACACATGACTGCAGAACACCTTAACGTGAGTGTTCCTCCTTGCCATTACTGCTCCTGTGCATGCAGTGGAAGACAGCGACTGAATGCAAACTAAGCATCACTGTAATCCACGGCATTCAACAGTACACAGCTGAAGGACTTCGTCAACTTTGAACACAAACAAATGAGAAAGAAGCAAACTAAGAGAAAAAATAATAAGACAGCATTTTAAAAAGCAATACAAGGGAGATATTTTTTGTTGATATTGTTGAAGGTTAATAGGGAGTTGTCTTTAACATTTTTGCAAACTAAGAGAGGTCCCCGACTCTTCCCAGCTGGGTCTTTTCTATTCCAGTTTAATAAAGACATTATTTTATCAATAAGCCACAAAAATACATCCATCACTGTTTTAACTCTGGGTCTTTGTTGGTGGTTGGGTACCTCGTGTTTGATGGAGCGTGCTCCATAATGCATGTTGTAACCCCCGGCCAGCAGGTTGAGAACCGGACGATCCCATTGAAGAGTGATGTCATGGCGCTGCTTAGCCTAATGAGAGAGAGGGGGGGGGGTCCATATTTAAATGCAGGTGCATGAGAAGGGAGGAGATACAGGAGGGGGGGCGAAATTGTTAGAAAAGAAGGAAAGGAGATAGAAAGCACCGCTAACGACGGCACAAGAGGTCAGCGGCGAAGACGACGAAGAGGAGAAACGTGACGCGAGAGAGGGGCGCGACACGGAGCGGTAGGCAGAGGAGGGTGTCCGACGCCATGTCTGCCAACGCTAACCGACCGGCCCCTAATGCGTTTTTAATCAAACGCCAGTCGATAGCGCTGATCAGAGCAGCTCATTTAGCCACTGCTGTTAACACGCCATTCGATAAATAAGACGCCGTGCTTCACTCCAGAGACATAAACACTAATAATACAACAGTATAAACAACGCAATAATGTCACCGCGGTCGCACTACTCATTTAATATAAGAGAGTGGCATACAAATGTCTCTTTAATGCTGAAATGAGGTTCCAACGAGAAAATAAACTACACTGTCAGCTCTGCCGCTTGTAATGTTATCTTAATCCGTTGTTCGATATAAGGAGGGCATCTGGACATACTTGGGCACAAAGACAAAGACAAATAATTATAGAGGAAAGCGTAGGTATCCCAAACACACACATGCATACATTAATAACGGTAATATACAGATATTTACACACAAAAACACACACACACACACAGCACCCCCCCCCCAACCATACAGACACACTGCTATGAGTCAGGGCCATTTCAGCTGCCTGGGGGAGGCTGTGCTGGCTGTCAGAGCAGCAGCTTTCATATTAATAATTAAATATTGATGAGGGATCCACATGTTAAACACTGTAATCACATTATAGCGAGAAGGAGTGTCACATAATATCGATCTGAGAGTGGACCTGCATAGCTCAGTGGGTGGAGTACTGACAGGGCTGGGCGGTCTGTTCCCACTGGGGCCTCCCATGCTAAAAATGTAATGTGCTCTGGAGAAAACCATTCACTAAATGGCATTTGTGATGTTATGCGTGACTTCGCCGCGGAAGGCAAGGTTAACACACACACATACACACTCTTAAAGCATGACAAAGCCCACAGCAAACAGCACATACACACACAAACACACATACAGATGTGGTGTGGCTGGGGCGTCTGGGTAGGGTAGCGGTCTATTCCGTTGCCTACCAACACAGGGATCGCCGGTTCGAATCCCCGTGTTACCTCCAGCTTGGTCGGGCGTCCCTACAGACACAATTGACCGTGTCTGCGGGTGGGACGCTGGATGTGTGTCCTAGTCGCTGCACTAGCGCCTCCTCTGGTCAGTCGGGGCACCTATTCGGGTAGGGGGAACTGGGGGGAATAGCGTGATCCTCCCATGCGCTACGTTCCCCTGGTGAAACTCCTCAATCAGGTGAGAAGAAGTGGCTGGCGACGCCACATGTATCAGAGGAGGCATGTGGTAGTCTGCAGCCCTCCCCGGAGCGGCAGAGGGGGTGGAGCAGCGACCGGGACGGCTCGGAAGAGTAGGGTAATTGGCCGGATACATTTGGGGAGAAAAGGGGGGAACCCCCCCCCCAAAAAAAAGAAAGCTATGGTGTGGCTACAAAGAAAGACACTCTTGTTCACCGCTCATCGGCTCATTATTAAATTGCTTGAGCAGCAAATCTAAGTACTGGAGGTGGCGAGGCAGCCTGACGTTAAGAGAGGCCGTTCTTCAAGCAGAACATCCAGGTTCAGGTCCCACATGCTGGCAAACCTTCCTGCTAGTGTCCTTAGTTGCACACAGATAAGACAATTTCCCCACAAGGGTTCAATAAGAGCCCCATGTTATCAACTAATCTACATTTTTGTATGATTTTTTGTTGTTGTTGTAATGTGAAAGACTGGGCATGAAACAGGCCGCAGGACACTTGTTTAGTTATGGGCGACAGACGAACCTAGCAATGCACACGCTCTCCTGTTGTCACACACACAATAATTTGTTTTGCATTTAAGGACATGAGCACACTCATACACAAATAATTACATTACTGCCCACTGTCTGTGCAAGGGTTGTCGTACTTGGGTGTAGTACCCGAGTATGGTCTTGAGTTTACATTGTGACGCTATCGGTCGCGTCTCGGACTTCACAGCATCATGACGCGGACCTGACTCGGTCTTGGGTAGCGCGGGCTTGTGACAACTTTTCAAGACTGGTTGAATATGAGACTCTGATTTCCCTTTAATTAACGTCAATACTTCCACTGAGGAGATCAATAAAGCGCAATCAAATCTCTCTTTTTAATCACTGATAATTTATGTATCTGAAACATTCTTTACTTGGCGGCGAAGAAAAGCCTAAATATATATTAGTGTGGTGAAATGTTTTACTTTTACTACAATGATAGACTACTACAGTTACAGTCATGGTGTTTCGTTGGACTCGCTCTGGTCTGGTGTACGTCTTAAACTTTTAGCCCCATAGGACTTTACTCGGACTCCATTTCTTAAAGTCTTGGACTCGACTCGGACTTGATAAGCTTCAGTCCCAGACTTGACTTGGACTCACCACCCTAAAGACTTGGTCTGGACTTGGTCTCATCTTGGGTGGTCTTGGCTACAGGCGTAGTGCCTTCCAAGCCCCCTTGTACACAAAAATCCTTACCTTCTTGGCCCAGAAGTTGAGCTCTTTGCTGACCAACTGTAGCAGCTCTGAGTGACAGAATGGCAGGAAGTAGACGATCTCATTGATCCGACCCAGAAACTCATCCCTCCGGAAATGTGCCTGAACACAAAACAAACCAAAGCATTTGTTATACCATTCAGTCTTTCAGGCCACAACAGTCCATTGGTGACAAGAAAATAAATAGCGGGTGTGCGGGTAGCGTAGCGGTCTATTCTGTTGCCTACCAACACGGGGATCACCGGTTTGAATCCCCGTGTTACCTCCGGCTTGGTTGGGCATCCCCTACAGACACAATTGGCTGTGTCTGCGAGTGGGAAGCCGGATATGGGTTTGTGTCCTGGTCGCTGCACTAGTGCTTCCTTTGGTCAGTCAGGGCGCCTGTTCGGGGGGGAGGGGGAACTGGGGGGAATAGCGTGATCCTCCCACGCACTACACCCCGCTGGTGAAACTCCCCACTGTCAGGTGAAAAGAAGCAGCTGGCAACTCCACATGTATTGGAGGAGGCATGTGGTAGTCTGCAGCCCTCCCCGGATCAGCAGAGGGGGTGGAGCAGCGACCGGGACGGCTCGGAAGAGTGGGGTAATTGGCCAAGTACAATTAGGGGGAAAAAGCCAAAAAAAAACAAAAACCAAACAAACAAACAAACAAAAAAAGAAAATATATAGTGCCATTTGACTGTAATCAATCCAATAAATGATGAGTTTCTGTATGACTCTATGCTTGTGTGTACAAGTTCTGTACAAGTGTGGATGCTTGTGTGTACTTTACCTTAAGGATTGGCCGAATCACAGAGTCCTTAAACTGTCTGGAAATTTTGATGTCGTCACTCTTTTGCACATCATCTGGAGAAGACACAGTGGCGACAGTTAAGACTATCTGTGACGCTGGTTCACCATCACCACACAATCACAAAATAGTTGTAAAGCAATGCCACGCAAATCTATGAAGAACAAAAGCTTGCAGAGTTGGTGCATGTGTCGGTAAATGTTAATGTGACAGGGTCAGAGTGAGTTGGCAGAAATCCTGATCCTAATCCTGCTGGAAATCACAATTACATTGACTTTTCTTAATCACCAGACTTTAGTTTTTGAGAATCCATATCTTGGTGGACTTGTGGTGTTGTATAGTCAACATTTTGACTATTTTCACTCAAACGAAATTAAAGGTGTCAATCCTGCGAGTCACATGACCATATGAATTTCAGTCATTACAATAAATGGCTTAATAAAAAGCATGTTGAATGATGTGTCTTTGCATATTTTTGTGGGTGCACTGCTCTCTTACTGAGGTTGTCGGCTAGCTTCCTGCGGCTGACTTCTTCAGCTTCCTGGCGAAGCTGCAGTGCATGCTGGGCAATCTCATCACTGGCAACGTTGGACGTCATGATGAAGATGGCATCCTTACACTCAATAGTTTTACCCTTGCCATCTGTCAGTCGACCCTAGGAGAGGAAGGGAGGGAGGGATGGAGACAGAGGAAGTTACACCGGTGTCCATCTTGTTATACAGAAACACAAGTTGATTAAAATGTGTCCGTCGTGTTTGTTTGTGTACCTGTGTGTGTGTGTGTGTGTGTGTGTGTGTGTGTGTGTGTGTGTGTGTGTGTGTGTGTGTGTGTGTGTGTGTGTGTGTGTGAACACGTGCGTATGCAAGAGACTGAATCTCATTTAACAAATGCAGTGAGATAGTGTGGATGACAAGACTGGGCTTTCTTGATCTGATAAAACAAATTACTGTGTGTGTGTGCGTGTGTGTTTGTGTGGTATCTGGGTACCTCATTATGTAACAGCTGCAACACGATAGTGACCATACATGATATTGTGATATTAGGAAATCATAAACTTTTGAAAATAGAACAATTGCTGTATTTAGTATCTGCATTTGTGTGCATGTGTGTGTGTGTGTGTGTTCATACCTCATCAAAGAGCTGCAGCATGATAGTTAGGACGTCGGGATGGGCCTTATCCACCTCGTCGAAAAGGACGACAGCGTTGGGACATGCCCTCAGCAGCTTGGTCAGATGACCTCCCTCCTCGTGTCCCACGTATCCTGGTGGCGATCCGATGAACTTCGCCACCTAAACGGATGGAAAGAAAAGAAGAGGTCAAATCACAGTTTAATTAAGTTACTACCGTATTGTTATGCGTAGACGTACTGAGGACAAAAAAAAAAGTCTGGCTATTGTCTACTTCCTGATTGGGTAAATAGAAAAAAACAACTTACTTCGTGTTTCTCCTGGAACTCAGACATGTCCATGCGGATGAAGCCCTGCAACCACAGGACGAGTTAACCTCCCAAGTACACAAACACCCGTGGCTACGTTCGTACAAGTATAAATACATGTACCAACTTGTACATCAAATTAAATCATCATTATTTTGGTGCGTTTGACGGAGTTGACACAAATCAAGTTATGAAGTGAATGTTAATTTTCATAAAAAGTGTTTTAATAAAAAAAACCTGTTCCCTTACGCGGCTTGTTAGCTCAGACCTTTGTCTATAAATATATTCATTTCAAATTAATGTAGTATTAAAAAACACGTTTTGTCCCTCATCTCAAGAATCGGTGATTTCCATGTTTATCCCGCAGCAGAATTCAGTCCGGTGAAAGTAATTCCAGTGGATTGTTGTAGGCAGCGTGCCAGCTCTTTAAGGTTCGAGGGCTGGTGCAATCTACCTAATGATAAGGAAACTGCTGAGCACATCTGTATGCATGTGAGTAATCCTGCACAACGTACCTTCTTGATGTCTTTGTGCATGTAGCGAGCCACCTGTTTAGCCAACTCTGTCTTTCCTGTGACATGGAAGATCAACCGGTTAGAAGTCCAGGATGGGAAGTCAAAGGATAGCAGTCCCAGAATAATAATAAAAAAAATAAATAAGGATAACTATTGAATAAGAACAACCCCAACCCATCTTGACATTTGCCATCTGATGCAGCTTAATCCCAGTTTGCTTTTCTCCTGTCGATACACATGGGCGTGTGAAGGGTAGGGGTTTAAAATGGAAAATAAGCTTTTGCATGCAGATGTACAAGTGTTTGTCTCTCTGTTTTTCTCTCTCAGTGCTGGCCTAAATCTCAGCACCTCTCTGTGCAGAGCGTTCAATAACCTGCCTCTCTCTAGAAACAACCATTATGTTTGTCAGTAAAATATTTTGCATATAAATGCTGGTATGCGATATTGATGGCTTGTGTTTGGTATGCATATGGGGATGGCTGTGTGTGTGTGTGTGTGTGTGTGTGTGTGTGTGTGTGTGTGTGTGTGTGTGTGTGTGTGTGTGTGTGTGTATGTGTGTCTTGTTGCTGTTTAATATTGAAGTCTCATGGCCACTGTTTGTTGCTGAGGGCAACAGAGAATATGAACACTGGCTTTCCTTCATCCATCTCTGGCCTGCCAGTTCTTTATCTCTCTTTCTCTTATCCATCTCTCAAGTCTATTTCATCCCTGCCTCTCTCCCTCTTCCCCTTTCTCCCCGAGACACACCTCTTCCATCTTCCAGCTGTAATGTACATGGAACCATTTCTCTAAGCCATTCCCCATGAGGAAAAAAATACACTTGGTTTCAACACTTCTTGATACTATATTTGTTTTTTTGTTTTTTTTGTTGGACCCCCCCCCCCTTTCTCCCCAATTGTATCTGGCCAATTACCCTACTCTTCCGAGCTGTCCCGGTCGCTGCTCAACCCCCTCTGCTGATCCCGGGAGGGCTGCAGACTACAACATTCCTCCTCCAATACATGTGGAGTCGCCAGCCGCTTCTTTTCACCTGACAGTCAGGAGTTTCACCAGGGGGGCCTAGCGCGTGGGAGGATCACGCTATTCCCCTCAGTTCCACTCCCCCTAGAACAGGCACCCCGACTTGACCAGAGGAGGCGCTAGTGCAGCGACCAGGACACATACCCACATCCGGCTTCCCATCCGCAGACACGGCCGATTATGTCTGTAGGGACGCCCGACCAAGCCGGAGGTAACACGGGGATTCGAACCAGCGATTCTCATGTTGGTAGGCGATGGAATAGACCACTATGCCACCCGGATGCCTATATTTGGTTTCTGACCTCTGTACTCTACCTGTTACTGTATAGTACGTCTGCAGAGTCTGTGTCTTGTTCCATCTATGAGACATTTTTAGTCTCGTAATCGTTCCCTGAGGGACTCCTATTCTTTGTTGTATTGTTGTTTCTATGATTTGGAATCAACAGCTTGGTTGGAAGAAAAGGGACTTCTGATGCGTTCAAAATCCTTAGAAAAACCTCATTTATGCAAGCTGTTGCAGCTTCTTTTACAGGGATAAACGGCCTGTGCAACTACTTTATTAGCTGAAGAAACAGCGGGGGGAACGTGATCAGGTGTAGAATAAAATGAGAAGAGAGTTACCGATTCCCGAGGAGCCGAGAAAGAGGAAGACGAGGGGATGCTCTTCATCATACCAACCGTTCTCCTTCCTTCTGATGGCTAGAAGAACGACAAGAGGGGTGAGGAGAGACAGACAGAGACATGCCTTGATATGTTCATCTGTTTGTATTTGCTTCTGCAGTCAGTATTTTCACACTAATACAGCCCAGCTGAACCAACTCCACCTGAAAGGGTGTGGGCATCTCACGAAGTATGATAAAAGAGGAAGAGGAGAGATGAGAGCAGGGTCAGACACATTTGGTGGAAAGAGGAGAAAGAAAAGCAAGAGAGAGGGGATGAGAGACCTCCAGAACACTATCCACCAGAGCCACTCCCCCCTTCCCTCCTCCCCCCTCAGTCAGTGGGGCCATTAGCCAGCAGTAATTGTGTTAGCCTCCCTGGCGCAGCCATAGCTAAATCAGTTTAGCATGGATCCCAGCCTTATGCACACACGCACGCACGCGCGCGCACGCTCACACACACACAAACACACTATTGCTTAAAGAGCAGTGCCTACCCAACCCTGCCATCACCTCAGCAACCACACAAACACAAATACACACACGAACACACACACGAACACACACACACACACACACACACACACACACACACACACACACACACACACACACACACACACACACACACACGTGGGGATGAAAAGGATTTGGGGTAAGTAAAGAGAGTGCACTTGGCAGGTTTCAGCTACAGGGAAGCAAAGCAGACATCAGTACAAACTTATTCATACCTGAACCTGCTGAGAGCCAAGATCTGAGACCAGAGCCACTGACGGATGGCGTTTTACCACAGGGTCATAACGAAATGAAAAGTCACCGCTTGGTGAATCCAAAGTTTTCTTCAGTCTACCACCGAAAGATGGCCTTTGTGCCTTGATAAGACCGCCATGCACGAGAACGACAGCAGTTTAATGGGTGCCTGGGAAACTGAATGCTTAAAGGAATGGTTTGGAATTTTTTTCTTTAAGTCTATCCCTGTTTTACACTCACTGTTCATGTAGCACACGGGTAAGTTTCATTTCCACAGTCATCCATGCTCTTCTTACTACTAGCCATGCAACTCCAGGTTGCCATCGGTTTAACGCAACTATCCATCCATCCTTTCTTCCATTATCCATACCGCTTATCCTGCTCTCAGGGTCACGGGGAGGCTCGAGCCTATCCCAGCAGTCACTGGGCGGCAGGCGGGGAGACACCCTGGACAGGCCGCCAGTCCATCACAGGGCCCCAGTCCATCCACAATTCTCGTTCAGTGCAAAAAAGCCCTCCACGGTTTAGCCAAAGCTAACAAAGCTACAACAGTCTTTCATGGCGAATTCGAGTGGTCGTTTTAAAAGTTTACATTTGATTTTATTGCTGAATTCCCCTCTTAGGGTTTGCTTTGCTGAGCCACGGTGGAGTGACTCCTGCTGGTAACCGCTTGTAACCTGTGTTGCAGGAAGCAGCACAATTACCCACCGTAAAAAAAAGAAAAAAATAACCACTTGAGTTCTCTGTGTCCAGTATGAAGAAAAGAACAGATGAAAATGAAATCCACCTACACACTAAATGCGTGGTGTGCAAAAAGTCGGGATGAACTTGAAAAATTCCAAATTTTTCCTTTATTCAGGTTAACCTTTGCTCAATGTTCAGCGAAACAATCGTTTCCGTGTCACTTTCACTACAACTTTTGACACAGACACTGTTGACCAAAGAAACTTTTTTACGTGAAAACCACAATTTAGGATCGTTTACCGACCACTGCAATTTTTGTGACCGCCACTGAAGCGCTGCACGATCCGACTTCAGCGAGTTTACACAGAAGGGACCAGGACATGGCAGCTTTGGTGTAACCCGTAAACCGGACCCATCAGAGGTTCTGGTTTGTCTCCTGGCCAACCACTGAAACCAGTACACTGATCAGCAGGCGCGCAAAACTCATTTCTACCACAGCGGTTTTCTTTTCATTTCTTTTCACAATATATTTCCTAACCAACTTTAACCATTTCAAATTATGCAAATGTGGCGATTGAACTTTCCCCGTACAAGGCACGTTTCTTTTTTTTCTTTTGCACCAATGCTAAACCCCTTCAGTGTGTGACTGGAGGTGCACGGCTCCATTTCACTCCATGAACTACGCCTGCAGCTCAAACACATAACCTCTGGAGGCCTCGATTTTTTTTGCCAATACGTTAACTGGAGAAGGTTTGACATGACATGCTGTGAGGTAGACGGTGGGGTGGCTAAACAGTCAGCAAAACCAAAACACAGCAGGTCTGATTTTCAGAAAAGACCTCGTGTATCTTCTCAGAGTGGCAAAAGACAATACACTAAATCTCTACTAGGTTTAAGTAGATGAGAGAATCACCCCAGCATCAGAATTTCATGTGTTTAGAAATAATATGTTTAGAAATAATACTAAGAGTTTAGCAATAATACTAGGAATCTATAAACTCATCCATCCATCCATCCATTATCTAAGCCGCTTATCCTACTTAGGGTCGCGGAAGGCTGCAGCCTATCCCAGCAGTCATTGGGCGGCAAGCGGGGAGACTCCCTGGACAGGCCACCAGTCCATCACATGGCCGACACACACACACACCTAGGGATAGTTTAGTACGGCCGACTCACCTGACCTACATGTATTTGGACTGTGGGGGGAAACCGGAGCACCTGGGGGAAACCCACGCAGACCCGGGGAGAACATGCAAACTCCACACAGAGGACCACCCGGGACGACCCCCAAGGTTGGACAATATAGCGTTTTTTTTTTTTCCCCTCGGAAATCGTCAATGGTGTTGATAAAACTGCTCAACAAATGAGGACCGGAATATCAAGATAGATGTAGGTTAAAAAAAAAACTTTACACACTCATCAGCTGCTAATGTGGTTAAACAAACAGTTTAACCACACTGCTTATGACTGCTTATGGCATGAAACAGGCTTGTTCTGTCTCATAAAGAATTTACTTGATGCACTGGACTATTTTGCTCCTTATTTGTTGAGCACTTTTCCTACCGTTGAGTGTTTCTTTATATATATCTATATATATATGTGTGTGTGTGTGTGTTTGTGTATTTTTTCTAATATAAACTCATATATAAACTCAGTAAGTTTCAGCCACAAAAGAGCGCCATATGAAACTGAACTTAAAGTAACATCCAAAGTTAAAATAGCGCATGAGATTTAACCTACAGCCACTACTGGTGAATATAAACAATCAGAGGCCTCGCGTGTGGAACAGATACAACACAGAGATGGATGAACAGAGCGGATGGGTGAGGGATGAGCAGAGAGAGAGGTGGATGAAGAAAGACGGGAGAAGGGGGTGGTGTTAGAAACAACATAAGAATGAGTGAAGGATGTAGCAGAGATGGAGAGGAAGGAGGGGAGATGGAGGGAGAGGAAGCCCAAGAAGATAAAAAGGGGTAGAGGAGGAGGAGTAACAGATAAGGAAAGAGATCAGGAAGTGATGCAGAGGCAAAGATGAGGAGATAGAGAGAGAGAAAGAGAGAGGGTGTAGAGATGGGGAGAGAGGGGAAACAGAGGGAGAGACAGAGATTGGAGAGAGAATAAGGTAGAGCGAGAGAGAGAGAGAGAGAGAGAATGAGTGTGTCAGAGATGGACTTTGAGATGACTAGTGACAAGAGGGACTCCAAAGCTCCTTCAGCCTTATCAATGGCCGTGTGAATGACAGCGTAACCTTCTGTGTGTGTGTATGTGAGTGTGTGTGTGTGTGTGTGTGTGTGTGTGTGTGTGTACACGTGAGTGTGTGTGTGTGTTTTAGTTGATTGAGACTGACTTTGACAGAAGGGCACATTGACATTTCTCAAAGGACCCCAACAACAACGAAAGGAAGGAGAAACAAAACACAAATTAAAGCTTGCACACACTCAAAAACACATACACACACACACACACACACACACAAACAAACATACAAACACACACACAGAGCTCTGTGTATTGGGTAGGTCTGGTTGGCTCTAACATGATTACAGAGGGATGATTCTCCTCAATATCTCTTAGCCCTGAGAGCTAAACCTGGATCAATCTAGCCTCCTGCGTGTGCGTGTGTGTGTGTGTGTGTGTGTCTGTATGCATGTGTGTCTTGCTGCAGGCCAGTCGTTCGTCATGAAGTGCCCCAATGGAAAAAAGCCCTTTGGGAAACACGACGAAATCTCCAAACAAAACATATAAGAACCAAAAAAAAAAACAAAAAACACCCCTCTCACACACACACACACACACACACACACACACACACACACACACACACACACACACACACCTATTTCTGTCTCCACACCCTAAGTAAACTCCTTCTTCACCCCCCTCCTACCGTTCCAATTTCATTTTTGATGCTTGTGTACTGGTATAGTCAGCATATCCGGACACAACATGATGATGTACGACAAAAAAAGCCGGGGCAAGAGTGTGGCTCAGTTGAGCGGGGCACTAAAACTGCCAGGATCAGGGATCCAGTTCCTCTTTTTGCCGCCCATGCTTAAAATGCACGCACTGGTGATACTGTGACAAGCTACGCACAAAAGTGTCCACCGCATTATGTACAGTTGTCAATAAGTGGATTAGATTACAGGTGTAAATATCTTTGTATTAATGTATGGATTGGTTTTGAGAGCGAAAATCATTCCTCCTTTCCTATTAGCTTCTTTCAGTCTTATCACGCCACATCCTGTGTGTGTGTGTGTGTGTGTGTGTCTAAGTGTGTGTGTGTTATATGTACTGTATTACTTCTCGTGGATCAATAAGCTGCTTCTTTATCGCTGTGGTGATGTCTTGGATAGCTTTCAGGACAATTTGCCCTGACAACAACAATTTATCACCTTACTGAAGACTACAAGTCCCTTGACCATTGGCTCGGCCACTGGACTACTACTCCCAGAAACCTCTCCTTCTTTTGCCTCCACCAGCACCACGGGGCCGCGGCTCTAACTCAGTATCCTAAGCCCTAAAAATACCTCATATACTTTGAGAAAAGTGAGTTGTGTCATTCCAAAAGGACGGCTCTATGTTTTAAAAAAAAATCCAAGTCGCTCCCCATTTTATAAAGACTAACTTTTTCTGCCCTGGGTGGGGTGGGGGGTGGGGTTACAGATTAGAGCAGCAGTTCTCTTGTTTATTATCTTGGATTGTAGATATATATTTTCTAAAGACTTCTTAACTAGCAGTGTCCCACACCATAAAACAATAATATACAGTCACCGCCGGGTGTGGAGGCCTTGCTAAATACAGGACTCGCTCCCTCTCACTCCCGCTCTGCTGTCTGGATCAATACCTGGCCTCCATGGATGCCTGGCGCAATATCAGGTCTTTACTGTCTGCTCCGTTATTGTGCTTTAACTCATCCTCCCTCCATTTTTCTATGCATTACGTCTCCTCTCTCCATCTTCTTTCATTGCTCCGAGCCTTCCCCGTCTCAATTTGTTCTCCGCCGTCTTCCTTTGTGCGCATTTGTCTCCTTTCTGACTCCATGTTCTTGTCCACCCACTCTCCTCCCTGCTCCGTACGCCTTTCTCTGCCCTTTCCTCTCTCTGCTCTCCCCCTTTGCCCCTCTCTCTCTCTCTCCAGCGTACACCAAAGCAAGAAAAGAAGACGGCCATGTGGTTAAACAGTTCAAGCAGCAGAAAAGGACAAGGGGGGAGACGGAAGAGTGACAATAGCTGCACGACGGCGGAGAAACGCGGGAGGTGAGTGGAGCACAAGGAGAAGGAGGCGAACGGGTGAGTTGTGGCGGAAGATGGAGGTGAAGAGAAAGACAAAGCTGAGCGGAGAGAGTCGAGGGCGAGAGAAAGGCAGAGGGCGAAAGCAAGGAGAGCGAGACAAGGGGGAGAGAGCGAAAGCCAAAGGGGGAGGGAAAGAAAGGGAGAAAGGGCGGAGGCGGGGTCTGTAGTATGTCTCTTCTTTCTGTAATTGTGTTAACTGGCGGCTCAAAGCCTGGCCTCTCCAGCTGTTATGCAGACACACAAAAACACATGCACGCATGCATGCACACACACATGCGCACGCACACACACACACACACACACACACACACACATACACACACATACAGAGCACCTGTGTGTGCCTGACAGACAACTCATTTATCACAATTAACCAATTACAGCCTCCACCAGCCTGCCTGAACCCGCCTACTGTTATACTGTATGGAAGAAAGAGAGGAAGACAGAGAGAGGGAGAGAGACAGATGCAGATAATGAGGGAAAGGGGCGAGAAGACAGATAGAAAGAGGAAACCAGAGAGAGAGGCAGTAAGGAGTCACCGGGAAAAGGATCCAGGCTGTAGCGATGGCTCACCTCGAGCAGATGTGTGTATACATCCGTGCATACTGCGGCTATGTGTGTCTGTGTATGGCCGCACAGCAGGCCTGACTTTGCGTGTGTATAGCTGTTTATCTGCACATTCGTGTGTACCGCATGTGAGTTGAGGTGTGTGAACCTGCTGTAAGTGTTTGTGCATGTACGTGTAGGAGTGCGCACCCATTTACCAGCAGTTGTGTTTGTGCGTGTGTGTACCTGAGGCCACGGTATTGATAGAGCCCTCTTGTCCAATGATGTGCTCCTTCAGCCGCCTCTCCAGGGGGAATCTCCTCCTCTCCTCGGCCTCCCTCCGAGCCTGTGCCTCCTGGAACTACAGGGCAGGAGAATGCAGAGAGGAGGAGGAGGAGGGAGGGGTGGTAAAATAAATAAATAAATAAATAAGGATGAGGTTGTTTAAAGAAAATGAAATGCAAAGAAGAGGAGAGACAGAGATGCAAAGCATGAAAACACAGAAGGGGGGGGGGGACTGTCAAGTAATGGATGAAATAACCTTCACTCACTAAAGTAAAAGTTAACAACGAGCAGAGAGAGAGAGAAAGAGAGACAGAGAGAGAGAGAGAGAGAGAGAGAGAGAGAGAGAGAGAGAGAGAGAGAGAGAGAGAGAGAGAGAATGTGTGTGTTTGTGTGTGTAAAATAGACAAAAAGAAAGTGAGGAAGAACATGAGGGAAGGTCTCCAGGTCTTCTTTACTTCTCTTTAGGGCGTCCGGGTGGCGTGGCGGTCTATTCCGTTGCCTACCAACACGGGGATCGCCAGTTCGAATCCCTGTGTTACCTTTGGCTTGGTCGGGCGTCCCTACAGACACAATCGGCCATGTCTGTGGGTGGGAAGCCGGATGTGGGTATGTGTGTCCTGGTTGCTGCACTAGCGCCTCCTCTGGTCGGTCGGGGCACCTCTTTGCAGGGTGGGGGCTGGGGGGGAATAGCGTGATGCTCCCACGTGCTATGTACCCCTGGGGAAACTCCTCACTGTCAGGTGAAAAGAAGCGGCTGGCGACTCCACATGTATCGGAGGAGGCACGTGGTGGTCTGCAGCCCTCCCCGGATTGGCAGAGGGGGTGGAGCAGCGACCGGGACGGCTCGGAAAATAGGGCAACTGGCCAAGTACAATTGGGGAGAAAAAAGGGGACCCCCCCTCAAAATAAATAAATAAATAAATCTCTTTCCATCTTTCATCACATTCTGGTCTCCACTTCACGTCTCCTGCCAACCTCTCAAATGACCCCACATGGAGGCGTCCTACAAGGAGAACGTGAGGTCTCCCCCACCCCCCCCATTTACTGCACAGCAAACCACAATCATCTCTCCCTACCAAAACAAGCTTCCAGAAATCTCCCTCCCTTTCCTTCTTTTAAATGCATTCATACTGAAATCCTGAATGTGCAGGCTGTGCTGCAGAAACAAGATGAGAACAGCCGATCAGATCTGTTTCTACCACAAGCAGGGCTTTAATAAGCGAGACGATGGAGTCGGTAATTAGCCAGTTTGACACTTATGCCAGGAATCATGTTTGTAAAGCTACGTGTCACATTTCCTAAAGGAAACACTTCCTAAACAAACACATTTCTCTTCCTGGCTCCTTACACCATCTTTTGTGTTTCTGGACAAACCACCCGACTACACCCCTTACTTCCAACCTTCGTCCTTATCTGCCACTTTTTCATCAGGATGCTTCCTCTCCCCCGACCAGCAGCCATCTGCTTCCTGTCTTTTTCCTCTGCCGCTCTTCCTCTTTATCACACCCTCAGCCTCCGTTCACCTCTCCATCTAATCCTCCCTCTCTCCCTCTCTCCCTCTGTCTCGCTCCCTATTTTTTTACAAAGGTCTAATCCATTTCCTCTTCTCCTGCGTCTGTTGCTCTTTCTCCCCACTTTTCTTCTCCCTACTAAGTTCTCTCTTTTTCTCCCTCACCTATCCCTCCCTCATTCATCCTTCAGCCTCCTGATCTTTGCCCTGGGGCAGGGACAGGCTGTTTATTCTCCCCCTCTATCTTGTTTAACCCCGCTCTGTTACCAAGCAGCTGTTAATCACAGAGAGAGAGAGAGAGAGAGAGAGAGAGAGAGAGAGAGAGAGAGAGAGAGAGAGAGAGAGAGAGAGAGAGAGAGAGAGAGAGAGAGAGAGAGTGGCTGAGTTGGGCAAGGGAGCAAAAGTATGAGATTGTAAAAGTGTGTGTATTTGTGTGTGTATGAAAAAGGGTGAGAGAAAATTTGTAGAAAAAAGATTAGAGCTGTGTGTGTGTGTGTGTGTGTGTGTGCGCATCTGCACACATTAAAATGAGCGAGTGTGTGTGTGTGTGTGTGTGTAGGTTTCGCTGCTGAAAATGCTGAGGTAGGCTTGACCTAATGTGCAACCTATCTATTCCCCCTCTCCTGTATTTATGACTTTAACAGGCTTTCCCCGTGTAGCACAGTTACCACCAGGCTTTGTGCCGAACCAACAGCTTTTACATTTGGACCAGAGCCAGTCACATGCTGGGTTGAATGCTGGATTGCCGTTATGCGATGACCTCCTGAACATGGATGTAGAAAATTCACGATTTTACTTAAGGGTCTTACAAGTTTGTCCCCTTTTCTACCCAATTGCACCTGGCCAATTACCCCACTCTTCCGAGCCATCTGCAGACTTACCACATGTCTCCTCTGATACATGTGGAGTCGCCAGCCGCTTCTTTTCACCTGACAGTGAGGAGTTTTGCCAGCGGGGATGTAGCGTGTGGGAGGATCACGCTATCCCCCCCCCCCCCCAGAACAGGCACACCGACCGACCAGAGGAGGCGCTAGTGCGGCGACCAGGACACATACCCACATCCGGCTTCCCACACGCAGACACGGCCAATTGTGTCTGTAGGGACGCCCGACCAAGCCGAAGGTAACACGGGGATTCGAACAGGCGATCCCCGTGTTGTTAGGCAACGGAATAGACCGCCACGCTACCCGGACGCCCCCTTACAAGTTTAAGTTGAGCAAATCTCCCAACTAAAGGCTTTATGAACCCATAGCAGCCAGTGTGACAATTACAACCGTATTTTAAATATTAAAATTCTGTCGTGTATCAAGCAACCCAGTGTGTCTGAAATGAGGGGCCACTGAGCAAATCCAAACTACACTCCACGCACGGCAAACAGGGTTACGGACTGAACTGGTTTATAGCTCCTGCTAGCCAAAATTAGTACGTGGCTATTATTATTATTATTATTATTATTATTCTTCAAGCGCCTTTTATGGCTTCTAATGAAAAGCGGAGAAGTAGCACCGAGGTAACTTATACCGCAAGTAACCGACCAATATTTGTGTTCATATTGTGTCACCATTAGAGCTTCATCCGAAGTCAGACATTAGTTCCTGCACTTGCTTCCAACCCCATTTAACCTCCACCAGCTTGCACCGGCTTTCACTCGCCACTTGCTCAATAGCACCTGTCACTCACCCACCCCGCTAAAACGGACCTCCTGTGGCCCGTGTGTGTGAGCACGCCGGCAGCGCAAGACAATGGGATCAGCATACAGACCACTGGTGGGTGTCTTTCGCTGAATCACAAGGACTTAACTAGTAGACTACACCTGTCTACTATCGTGGACAACCACTGTTAAAACAATTTGGTTTTCAAATCACATGCAAGTTCTGTATTTGTCCCCCCCCCCACCAAGATTCAGTGAAATTAAATTGTAAACCACTGAGGAGAAAATAACAAACACATATACAACACAACACACATATGTGTGTGTGAGCTTGGTGTACCTTGCCCTCCCACTCCAGCAGTAGTGTGTTCAGCTCTCCCTCTTTGGCATAGGCCCGTGGTGTGTGTCCCAAGCCGTTGGTC